>NC_092460.1:44092880-44392880 GCF_047495875.1 Pithys albifrons albifrons | reverse complement strand
GTTCACTGAGGGATTCCTGAGAGAAGGAAAAGGCCCAAAATCAAATGTAATGCCCACTGAGAGGTGATGCACAGGAGAGAGGACAGACATTTTCCACAGCGATCCACAGCAGGGGGATCAAATGGAGGACCCCAGAAGGGGTGGGCTGCACAAAGAGGATGACAACCTCTATTTTAAAAATTAATAGTAATTTTCAATGCCTTTTTTCCTGAGCTTCCTTACTCGAAATCCCATGAGCATTCAATTTTCTGGAACATCTGAGAAATTTCCCTCTGAAAAGTCTGAAGTGTATCTGAGCCATCAGCTAAAAACTTTGGTAGCACTTGGCACTCCCCAAAATCATGGTTAAAGCCTATCAGTTTGGGTCAGCTTCTTTAGAGAGGGTCTAAGTATTTCAACCTGCTTCCATTTGCAAAATCTGGCAGGTTTTTTTGCAGCAGAGAGACTAAAATTGTAAGTTAAGATCTGCTGAGAGTAGTCCTGTATTTCCCTCAGTTTCTTTTGCTAGACTCCAAGGCTTGTCATGGCTCAAAATGCTTCTGTTGCCCACAAAACGTGTCTGATGTGGAGGGAGCTGAACTGACCTCTTCAAATGCGTTAAAAATAAATAAATCTTTATGTCCCTAGAGAAAGGTGGGCTGGAAAAAGACCTTTTTGTATGTCCCAGGGCCTGTGCAAAGTGGGGTCAATGTGCCACTGAAGTTTTACCTGCCTTGGTGCAAGCTTGACTGATGCACATATTTCAGAGAGGTTGCCTTGCACAGGGATGTATTTTACTGTCAGAGTTTTACTAAGATGTAAAAAAAATGTCAAGTTGACCAGGGATATTAACCCAACAAACCTGAGCTTATCACAGGTTACTCCTCCTGCAAAACATTGCATTTAGGCAACCAGGGAAAAAACCCCACCACTCTGAGACTTCCCTAATCAATCAAGTCAAAGAAATGTTTTATCATAATTCAGGCAAGCTCATAGTTCATGCACCAGATTAACAACTGCATCTTACTAATAACAGATAACAAAAATAACCTGTGCTCTTTCTGATGTTCCTTTTTTTTAAAAAAAAGAGAAAACATTTCCAGTTTCATAGGAATTGATTGAGACTGACAAGATGCAATTCTAAAAGCTTTAGTCAATTTAATCCAATTTAGGGGGAAAACCCAAACAAATTGTAAGTAATTTGGATTAATGGAAGGATGGAGGAAATCATAACTGTTCTCAGACACTCTGTGGCCAGGAAATGAAGCCAAATTGGCCAGAAAAGCTGTTCACTGTGAGCTTTTCACTTACTGTGTTCTGCATGAAAAGAGAGGAAAGCCTTCAACATCCGAGGCATATTCTTGTACCAAGCACTAATTTTAGGCATTTAAGCATTTAATTTAATCAAACCTTTCAGTTCATATTTAACAAAACATGACATACTTCATTAAAACTCCTTCTGTAACAAACTCTTTCCTCACAGAAACAATTCCATTTCCTAAATTTAATTCGCTTTCAGGAGTTCTTTTTTTAATGTGTGTGTGTGTATCCAAAACTCATTTAAAATGCATTTTTCTGCTGTAATAGGCTGCAATTAAGAAAATGAAAAAAAATTAATTACTATGCCAACCTAATACAGCCAATGCAAAATTTCTCTTTCATTTCAAATCGACTTTGATTCAGTTCCTTGGGTGAAGTTTCTCCTTAGTGTCTGTCTCCTTTATGGATTGCTGGGTGACAAGGGGGGTTACAGAGCTGAGTGGACCCTGGGTGGGCACTCGGCCCTTTCTGCTGCTCCCCCTGCAGCACAGCCAAAGGTTCAGCCCCTCAGGGCCACATTGCTTTGCTGCCCCGGGGTGTGCAGAGCACAGTGCTGGGTCACCATGACAATGAGACAGCAGAAAGCAGAAATGTTTGCCCTGCAGGCACAGCCCCCAGCACAGCCCTGCTCTGCTCAAACAAGATGCCAGAGGGCTCGGGAGGGCTCACTCGGTGCTGCACAGTCAATAAATGCCCCTGCTCTGCCTGGGGATGGGAAGGGAACTTTCTGCCTCCTGAATACACATCTGTGGGGTCACCTGAGCTTCACACAGACCTGTTTGGGCACAGGAATGAATCCTGCTGCATTCAGTCCCAGCTGGCAGGTTATAACCTCACATTGCTGCTGAAAGCAGCCACATTCCAGCCCAGCATGCCCAAAATACCACTGTCAAGTTTTCCCAGTGACAGTCACAAGATGCAAATGAAATGATGTAAAATACAAAGTTAGCTCAGAAAAATAACACACACCTTGCTGCTACAAAACACCTCAGGGACACGGCAAAGCCAGGTAACAACTCATAGATAAGTAATATTTCAATGTGGCTTTTGCTCCGTGACCCTAAGAAATCCAGTTATGCTTCTCCCCTCCTGCTTAAAAACTGTCTCTGCTCTGCCACTTCCCTGGAGGAGCTCAGCCAGTGCTGCACCTGCCCAGCACCTCTGTGTCCATTATTGTTGGGGACAGTTGCTTTTAAGTCCTGAGGCAGAAATGCAGCATATCACACAACTGGTCTTACACTCCCTACCATGCCAGGAGCTTGTGGCCCCTCCTCTTGCTCTGACTCACTTCTTAAAGAAGCACAAAGAGAAGACCCTGGGTGTCTCAGACATCATATTTTGCCATCATTCCCAGTCCTAGGGGAAGAATTCTCCTCTGCTCCCCTCATCTCCCATCCTTCTGGGACTGACCTTTACTGCCTGATCCAGTTTGGCAGATGGAGCTAAACCAACTTCAGAACTCTGGGCTTAGTCTTATCTGACCTCAGTCCTCTTGAACCTCACAAGTTTTTCACAAATGAACATCCTGCTTTGGCAGCTGCTTCAGTTGTATTTATTAATACAAGTGAAATGCTGGGCTGGTGAATCTTCCCACTGAGGGCAGATTAGACTGGACCCAGGAAAAGGGCTCTGAGCAGGAAGGATGCACAGAACCCAACACAGCAGGGAGGGAAGGACCACAGAACCCTGATATGCACAACACAGGGGGTATTAAAGAGTGGGCAGGAGGCAAGGAGCAATAAGCACCCTGGGCCACTGTGCCTTTCAGTCCCTTTCTGGCTGAATTAGCTGAATTCTGGAGCATAACTTGGTAGGCATTTAAGGAAATGAACTGCAGTGTTTTGCCAAGTGTGGCACAATAATGGGCAGCACCAAATGAGCTGAGCACCAAGCTGGGATCACCCAGGCACAATGGCAGGAGAAGTGAAACAGCGTTAATTAGAGGGAGAACATGAAACTCTTCCTGCCTGGAATGTCTCCTCTCTTGGCTGTCAAAAGCCTGTGTGGTTTGGCTTGTTACAAGCCAAGCTGCCAGGAAAGCTGAAGGAATAAAGGAGCACTCCCCACTGTGTGTCAAACTGAGCTGAGGACTCGAGTTCAAGACTGACCTTGAAAGAAAGGCAAAAGGTTCATGAACTTCTATCCTAGTCACCATTAATACACCTGGAGGTCCCTCTCACAGACCACAGACACACTTTGGCTCTTATTTCACTACAAGAGCAGGTAAGTAATATATGTAAGGGAGAAAGAGTCAGAGATAAAAGAGATTCTTTCAGTTTCCAGAAACCAAGAAGTCTGTGACAATAGTTTTCCTCCTGGCTATGCAGATACCTGTTCACATGCCATGTTAAAGCAATGTCCACAACGAATTTCCCCCTGTTTATTGACATTTGATATAAGCCAGTCTGCAATCTGTATTAATTTGATTCTTTGAGGCACAATAAATCCTCATTTCCCACAGGGAATTCATGTCAGCTTTTCCGATAGAGCTACAGAATAGGAAACTGCAAGTACAGAACAATTAGTTATATTTAATAGGGTTTATTTGCCACCTTTTGGCAATCAAACATGTGTGCATATACTCTTTTTTAAGAACTTGTCTGTCGTTTTTTTTTATGTATCCTTGTCTTTCTTCTATACTAAACAATTCATTCCAAACTATTAAACAAAAATCTGTGGACTTCTGGACAGTAAACTTTTTTTCCCATTACATGTCTATACAATTCCTAAGCCAGATTAGTCCTGATTTTTCAACAGAAGCATCTAGAAATTTTTGTTATTTAGAAAAATAGTATTTTTATTTATTTAATGATTTTTTTTTTAATTTAAGTGATTGCCTTGTAAAAAAATAAGGAAGCAAAGTGTCAATACATTTCTATAAAATGCCATTATGGCACAAGCACACTACTGAGGAAATCCCTGACAAGTGAGCTGGAATGACACATTAATTAATTAATTACACAATGTCCACCCTGCAGGGCTCAAAAGTTCAGATGTCTCTTTGAGTCTTACTTAAAACTCTTGAATCTAAGCAACTTCACCATTTCATATGGTAGCTGCACTATGTAAATTGTCGTAGAGAAAAAGATGCCAAAATGGACTAAAATGTCACAGACTTTCCAACAGAAACAGTATTTTTGGTTAGCAGTATTTGCTAAATTAAACCTAAACATATTAATCACTTTGCTCAACCCACAATTGCATTTTGCAGTTAATATATCAATTTTCCCTCCAACTTCTCTCAGCTTTTCCTACATGCCCTGTATCTCTTCTTCAAAAGACAGTGGCATTTCTTTCTTCCATATTTAGAAACACATTCTCTCTTAAAATGTTTCTATGAAAAAACTTGTTTTAAGAGAGAAAGAATCTGCAGTATCATAATTCTGTTTCTTATGTTTTCTACCCCTAAAAAAGGGGAAAGCAAGATGAGAAAGAGCTTGGAACTCAGGTGTGTGGTTTGAGGATCAGTTGAGTATTTCATTTTGTCTATAGGACTAACCATGGACTTGATTGTTATATAAATATCATTTCATGTTAGTTCTCTGGCCAAGCGTCTAAACTTAGAATTAATCTCTTTTTCTTCATGACACAGTTTCAATAATAAACATTATGATCAAGCCTAGGTGTGTGTTACATTATTAAAATGCCTCCTTTTCAAGCACTCGGTGCAATCACTGTTACTGTACTGCTGGTAAAAATGAAGATTTATTTTTCTGTGGCTTGAACTGAGATGCCTGAGTTTTGATGTGAGCTCACCCTTAACTATTAACATTGTGTGCCATGGCAGCTTAAATGTTTTATTTTCAAATAAACAGGCAAATGGACTGTTATTTCTATAAATACTAACAGGATCATGCCCAACCACTGGGATTTTTCAGCCTGGAGCAAGAGGAAACCACACATTTTCTGTTTATTTTTGTAGGGTTTACTATTTTAAGTAACATCAAGCCCTGGACTGAAGATATTCTGACATTTCTTGTTACTCTGAAGGAAAAAAAGTCAAAATAATTTCTTAGCAAGTTAAGTGACTTATGCTAAGTCCCTGAGTGACAAAATGTGTTCTCTGTGACAAGAATCCATGCAATGTCCTCCTGGATGTGAATGTGTTCCCTGTAAGGAAGCTCCAAAGGATGCACAGGGAGATGGGACAGTGGCTGATGGATGGGATGGTCCTCCCAACATGTATCCAAAGCCACTCATGTGCCATTCAGGGTGGTTTGGAGGGACCTCTTGAGACCTGTCCCTGTCTCCTTAACTGAGAGCAGATGGTGACAGTGGTATCAGATGCTCTTTTCTGTCCCCTCTTCCCCTGACCTCAGTATTGACACATCCATGAAGGAAAAAAATCACCAAGTGCTGCCTTTGGAACAGTAAAAATCTGGGCATCAGTTCCGTGGTTAGGGCCATACATTGGTAAATGTCACTCTGATTTTCCTTTGTAATTACTTATGTTTGAAGGTGCAGAAATGGATAAGTGGGTTTTTCTGAGCAATACCTGTCCTTACCAGCTGATTATCTGCAGGTAACAAAGTGTTGGTGGAGAATCTTAACTTGCTTTTTCAACAGACAAATTCAGGCCCCTCTGCATGACTGAAGTTTTACAAGAACATCCTTTGGAACTAAAGGCTTTTGAAGGTGCAGAAATGGGTAAGTAAGTGTCTGGGTTTTTTTGATCAATACCTGTCCTTATTTGGTGATAAGCAGCTGATTGATTCTCTGCAGGTAACAAAGTACTGCTTGAGAACCTTAACTTGATTTTTCAATACACAAATTCAGACTCCTCTGGATGACTGAAGTTTTACAAGAATATCCTTTGGAACTAAAGGCTTTTGAAGGGGCAGAAATGGACAAGCGTCTGGGTTTTTCTGAGCAATACCTGTCCTTACCTGTCCTTACCAGCTGATTATCTGGAGGTAACAAAGTGTTGCTTGAGAACCTTAACTTGCTTTTTCAATATACAAATTCAGACCCCTCTGCAAGACTGAAGTTTTACGACTTTGAAACTAAAGGCTTTTTGCAGCCCAGAGTTGTTCCTCTGCATCTCTGCTCGGCTCCAAGCAGCTTGACCTTTACCTTTGCAGTAATAAAATCCCTCTAATGAACAGACAGAAAAACGATGGGACTCACAGAACACGCCACGTTGGGAGGGACACACCGAAAACTTAGGGCTGGAGAAAGAGACTGAACGCAACGCAATCCCCACCCCAGCAGCGCCCTAACTGGGGCAGCACTGCTGGAACCAGTGCGTGCTGGGGGAGCAGAGGGTGAGCGCTGCCTCCGGGGCCCCCAGGGCTGACCTTTGCAGGTTTTGCCGTCGGGCTGCAGCGTGAATCCCACGGGGCAGCTGCAGCGCACGCCGGTCGCCGTGTCCTTGCACGTCCGGTCGCAGCCGCCGTTGTTCACAGCGCAGGTCTCTGCAGGGAGACACGAGCACAGAGGGGGAGAGGGAGAGGGCTGGAGTGAGATGGGCAGGGGCAGGGACAGCCACTGGGGCACTGTCACCACATACTGAGGGCTGTGTGTGAGCTGAAGCGAGACAACCAAGCGAGCTCTCAAGGTCAGCAGGGCCCACTTTGGACTGGGAAACCATTTCCACAAGTCATGACTTCTTTCTCCTCCCAAGACAAATTACGTTCACTTTATAATATACTATTATATTCAATTTATAATTATTATATTCAATTTATAATTATTATATTCACTTTCCAACTCCCTTAGACAATAGAATGGATTATTATGCATGAAACGAGTTTAGAAAGAAAAAAACAAGCGATTGCCTTTAAAAGCAGAACCAAACCTTCTGTGCGTTTTGTATCAGTCCATGGTCTAGCTGAGCCCTTTTAGGCTTTACTTTCAGATGAACTTTAAAACCAGCAGAAAGCCAAGCAGCATGCTAGACTTGGAGCTGCCAATTTAAAATCCTTAGCTCAGAAAGAGTTAATGGAAAATGAACTACATATATCACTTTGACAAGAATCTACATGCCCAATCTGTTCTTACTGAACTACAAGCAAAAGGCATCTGGGTTTTGTCCACTTAAAGCTTTTTGCAAATTGAAAGGAGTTTGGAGTGGGTGGGAGGGCATAATTGAGGTCACTGAACCCATTCCAAGCTGTGTCATTGAAATTTCCCAGTGCTTGTAGCATGGAGAAGGCTGGCTGGGCAAACAGGCCAGGGAGAGCTGAAATGCTGTTGAGCTCTGGCTACACTGGGCACTGACTCTCAGGCACCCCTGCATTAAAAACAAAGTAACTCTTGAGCTTCCTCACAAAGAAAGCAAACCCCTCCCTTGCTGCCATTGGTTTCAGGTGCTCAGGTAAGGACATGCACACACCGTGCACACACATGTGCTCACACACACTCACACCCCCCTCAAACAGATAAAAGGCAAGTGAAATGATTAACTTGGCTTTGATCCACACTACAGAGGGTGCAAGGATGCCAATTTAGCATGTCAGTTTGAACTGAGAGGTATTTACTGCAGAGAGTGAGGCCTTTTAATAGTATCTTTCTCAGTTGCTCTGGCTTTGATTAAATTAAAATACCCCACTGCCCCCCAAGATTTCCATTATTCTGCTAAGCTCACCTCCCTCCCTAAAGAGGCTTTGTCATGATTTACTCAGATTTCCAGGCTCCTATTGCTGAATATTCACAGCCTGTGTCCCGATTGTACCCTGTGGACAGGGCCTGACAATAAGCTATAGGGTATGCTAATTGGGAATTGCCTTAGAACAGTACACTGATCAAAAATTATTTACACAGAACAGAACAGTCTTAGCTTTCAACTGACTAGTACTGAAAGATTTTGAGTTTAAAGCAGCCTCTCCTTTGTCCTCAAGGTGAACTTAGACTGGCCCTTGGGAGGGACTTCACTGCTTCAAAATACAAAAAAAAAAAAGTGTAACTCTTTCTTGGTGGGGGTTATTCCCCTTCTGCTCTGGCACAGGTCTCTACATCAGCTGTGGAATGAGCTCCTGACACTCTTGGAAAACCTGAGAGCAAGGGGTTGCAGTAACAGCATCTCACACACATTCGCAGATGCTGCTCTGGACAGATTTGGGATTTTTATGCCAGGTTTGCCATGTAATAACGTTAATTAGAAAGAGCAATCAGTGTACAAATAGACTTGCATGTAAGTGCCAGGAGGCACAGGACTGACATGTTTCCTGGAACAGCTCTCTGAGGCTGCAGCTCCTCATTTTCAGGCAGAGCTCTTGCTCACCTCAGCTATGGCTTCAGAACCTGAAGGTTTAATTAGAAACAGTTAGACACCTACATGTTTAATAATATAGTTCTGACTTTCATTGACTCCTCTGGGAAGGGCGGTTTTATAGACTCAGAGCCTGAAACTGCTGCTTGGTGAATTCTGCTGCAAACAACAGTGCTGGCACTTCCATTTGATGTGTGTGAGTCTGTGCATGTGTAGGCCAATGTACCAAATAATTTTCTCTTTCAGAGAAGGGAAGATATTTCAGATAATTTCCAAATTTTTCCTTGGGCACTGTGCATGGGTAGGATGATTTGCCAGGAGCAGAGGTAAGGCTAAAAGGCAGGGAAAGCACTGGAGATGACTCTGGCATGGCACTGCAAGGAGCAGTAAATCTTGTGTTAGCAGATTAGCTTTGGCACACGGAGACTCCTCTATTGGAGCTCATCAAGACAAGATGAACACAGGCAGCAATATTTCTGCTTCCTGGATGACATCCAGGCAAAATGAATAGACACAACAATTTTTTTTCCCATGGCATGGATGACTGGATCTATAGGATAAGGGTCATTCAGTGAACAAGAGTTATTTCTACATATAAATAAAAGGAATCAAGCCAGCTTTTCTTATTTTCACACAGATTTAGTAAAACAAACCAAAAGAGATAAACACCCTTCAGCTTTCCAACAGCTCTGACTTTCAGACGTGCCAAACCCCTCACAGAATGAAGACCCAAGTGAGCCAGAGGACATGTGACAGCACCTCTAACGTTTGGGATTATTGGAGGGATGTATTGATGAAATTCCTTAAACTCAAGGTCGTGAGAAAACATTGGCAAAAGAAAGCAAACATGAATAGGGGAATGTGGGAAAGAGGTCCTGGGAGCCACATCAAAGGGAAGGGCTGAGGTCTGCAGACAACACAGCCCAAGTGCATGACCACCTGTATTTCTGACAGTCACAACTGGTTCTTCACCTCAGCACTACCAAACTTTAGTGTAGATTTGAAAAGCAAATACAACTTTTACACCTCAAACACAAAGAGCAGAAGCAAATGACTTATTTTCATTTTATCACATTGGAGAAGGGAAAAAACAGATGTAAAAAACTGCATCAGGCCTTCATGGTGATACTGATCCTACAGACCATTCTCACTGGGGTTTTTCTCTGTGAAAGACAACCTCGACATTTTAGCATTGTTTGTTTGCTTCAAACTTTTTTGCACATTTCTGTTTGTTTGTTTTGTTTTGTTCTGATGAGGGAGCAGAAAGAGAACTGTCAGACCCAAGTAAAGCAGTGCCATGTCACTGCCATTTAGATTCCTTCTGATGATGACAAACTTGTAACAATTAGACTTCACTGTTAATTTAAAGTGATGTTTGTAGCCTCACCTACACCCTGCTTGAATTCCTACCAGAAAACCCAGACAGAAACAAGGATCTAAAGAAAAGGACATCTATTTACCTGTGGCAGTTTGGGAGAGATTTCAGTGTGTTTTTCCAGTGTAAGCTCCTAATTCTGGAATAATCTCTCACATATCTGCTCAATGGATCCATAGGCAAGAAATTACTAAAATCATTACCAATATGCTCGACCTCTGCTTTGCTCCATCAGGATATTTATTGCTTTAACAATGGCCCCTTCCACTATGGGATACTGACATTTCTGAAACACTAATTTTCAGCTTCTTTTATGAGACAGGTAAACAGAGCCATTTAAAATAGAAGCGTCTGATCCAGTCTGGGGGTTTTTGGTTTTTTGTTTTGAAGTAGTCAATTATTTCATAAAGCCAGTTTTTGTGACTTCAGTTTCTCTCATGAACAAAAGAACAGGACATGATTTTTAAGGATGTTATCAAAGACCAAGCAAATCTTGAACTCTGTATATTCTTTTGGCAGCCTGGTTCAATCTGAACTAAGATCCAAAGCAGTTTTATAGGAACTGAGATATGGTGCAAAGCAGAACAAAATGACACAAGGCAAACAGCTCATCTCTTTTGTTGCCCAGAATGGCAATCTCAAGTCAACAGGATCCAAAAAACCCTCTTTGTCCTCCAACTCTCGATCACAACACAGTGACTGGAAAGAGCAGAAAACGACTGTAAATGAAAGGGCTGTTTTCAGTGCTGTGTGTACAAAGAAGTCTTGGCAGAAGACACAAGTGGCCAGGTGTAATGAAAACAAATATATAAAACCTCAAGGGAAAATGGAGAGGGGAGCCACTGAAGTCATCCCCAACACTGAAGGCAGCCTTGCAGCATCTGTTTCTTAGGAAAAGCATGAGAGGGACACTGAGTGGCACCTTCTTGCTCAGAAAAAGCTGTTCTTGGGAGAAATGAAATGAAAAAGTTCTGCAGAGCTAAGGAGTGCCATCTCTGAGTCAGAGAGGAAGGCTGGACTGACCTCCTGCTTTAAGGCCTCGTGCAGAGGAAAAGCAGATTTTGCAGCTGCAATAAGAGAGGGCAGGACCCCAGAAGAGAGAATATTTCCTAAGTTTGCCACATTTCTGTAAAAGACTGACATGGAAGCTGTAAGTACAGCCAAAAGGAAGACATCAGAGTGGAAAACTGCTTTTTTCCCCTGGCTAGTTCCCATGATTGCCCACATGGTAACACTGACCACAGGGCAAGGTAAAGCAAGCAAGCAAGCCCAGCTGCCTTTATTTGGAATCCCTTTGCAGCAGCCTAAAGCTCACTGGGGGCAGCAGAAATAGGGTGGTTGGGCTTTGCTCCCAAACTCTCTGCCATCCTAGAGAAGCCTGTCCTGAGCCAACCTTTGCGCCAGCCAAAGAGCAGTTCGTGAGGGAGCAGCCTGAACTCAGAGCAGCTTTCAAGTCCTACTAGTGAGGTCACAACCCAAGGGAAGTTATGAGTAATAGCAAAGTGGAATCATATTCTGCACCTGACCCTAATTTTACCCAGGATCTGAACCCAGGATGTTATGCTCAGAATAAATGTCTTAAATTCGGGGATCAGACAAAGGGACAAGTCAGTGCATAAAAGCCCAAACTGAATAAAAACCCCAAAGATCCCCTTCAAATTCTGAGCAAAATTACACAAATTCTGAAAGCCCGAAACTTGGAAGAGATTAAAACTTAGGCAACTTTTAAAAAGGAATATTCTGTGGATTATAAACTGATCTTGAGAGGGAATATGTGAGTAAGGAAGCCACAAGACAGAGAACTCAGGATAAGGATAAGGCTGTTCTGCCACCCATAAAGGAGTTTTACAGCAAGTGGCAGGACATGCTCTGTGTGCCATGAGATCAGGGCACAGGGAGGCACCCAGGGGACAACAAGCACCAGAAGAAACTAAACACACAACTGAAATATTTCAATTTTCAGCTAAGGGAGAACGATGCCATTGTCATGCAAATGACGCTCTGTGATGCTGAAAGGAGAGAGAAAGAGCATTCACAGGCGGATAATGAAGGAAACAAATAGCTGTGAACAGATGAAGGAGAAGCTGAAAGAGCTTCATATTCAGGCAATGAAAAAGGTGAGACAGAAAGGGGAACTTGCAGAATGTGGAATTCTTCCCTTCGTTATGCTTGTCTCCTCATTTCCTTGCAATTTCATGATTGGTAGAATTTTATTTGCATGAAAATAGGATGAGAATTCTGCTCCGACACAGAGAGAATGTGTGAAGATCAGATTCCTCCTCAGGGAACGCTGCATATTTAGGGAACAACACTTGGGAGTGGGTCAGGTGTTCTGTGAGTCCAGTCTGGTCCCTTAAAATTAGCACCCTTAAAATGGTGTGTTTTCCAGACAGAAAAGCTGCACTTGAGAAAAACTGAAATGCTCTGAAGGAGCATTATCTCTGACCTTGGACAAATCCTTTCATTTAAAATGGAAAAGCAAAACAATGGAAGGTATTGCTCCGAGTTCTGGATAAGGTCAGTCTTTCTCATCAGCAAAGCAAGGAAGAAAAGGGATTTTTACAGGAAATAGCACACCATTCACAAACTCATTGAATGAAAGTGACGATAACTGGAGATGAAAGGACCTGCCCTTAGGAGAGAGAGAATGCATGAATGACCTCGGGGATTCCTTCCCTGTTTGCTATGATTTCATACAGCAAAGCAGAACTGACAGAGGCAGTTAAAGCAAGGCCTTGGTCTCACAGCACTCACTGAGCCAGAGAAGCCTCCCAGCAATGTGCCTCTTAATAGTGTGGTTTAAATTCTGCACAGGTTAAAGCCCAACAAAGTTTGTGATGCATTCAGAGCAACACTCTTGTGATGCATTCAGAGCAACACTCTCTGTCAGAGAGCAGTTCTAAGCCAGGTAAAAGCCATTTAGAAAAATAAAGCTGTGTTTTAGGTCACTGGAAAGAGTCCTGGGAGGCAGCACAACAAAGCCAGGGACTAAAGGACATACTGAAAAGGTGCTCTTGGCTCAAAGTGACCCTGGGTAGGTGCAACTACGACACAAGGTAACTGCTTTGGAGGAACACTTGGAAACAAACACCAGCTCAGCCACCTCCCTGCTCTGGGAGACACAAAACTGGCAGTACCATCACCTGGAAACACTCATTCCATTTTGGAAGACACCCAGGATGAAGTCTGCAGAATCTGTTCTTTAATTCACACTGGAATGAAACAACCTAAGGCTTGTGGGAATTTGCTGATGGCAAATCAGAGCTCCCAACACTCTTCACTCTAATGCTTGGGAGTTACGGCGTTAAATGCCATGTTAGGTCACATTTTCTATGCTTTTACGTTTGTGGAAACTGAAGAATCCCAAGCCCTTACTGGTTATCAATACTGGCCCCAAGAGTGGAACACTTTCATGAGGCAATAATGAGTTAATCTGACTTTACAGACCAGCATTTTCCATATGAACTGCACAATCCCTGTCTGGTTTACACAGTATTTCAAGACAGAGGTTTGGTTTTGGAGAGGTTATTCACACTGAATCCCCAGAGAAGAGATCCTTGGATGACTGAAAGGATATACAAAGAAAGGTTTCCATATTGATATGCCACCATTTTAAACAATGCAGGAGAAAATTAGTTATGAGATTCTGATAATCCTGGTTAACTCTGTGGATTCTCCTGTAATGAAGAGAGAGCTGTATGTCTGCTGAAGATAAAACAGTGAGATTAAGTCCTGAAATTCCTAACAAACCAACCAGCAGACTGGAGGCAACAGCTTAGGTCAGGCAGGCACAATGGACTAGGAAGTCCCAAGAACAGTTACTCTGTGATTCCAAAAACCATAATCTGTAACACCCTCTTGCTGCTCCACCAAACTCATCAGCAGAAGAGACTAAATCCCTCAATCTTGCAATGTCTCCTACAGAGAGGTGGAAGGAAAAAGAAGCCTGAACACCAGAGAAATTACAAGTTTTGTATCTGCTGTTCATGTGCACGTTCATACAGGGCACAGATCCTTGCAAGCTCAGACCTGAGATTCTGTAGCCTTGAGACCACACAGTCCCACACTGTAAGTTCTGAACTCTGGAATCCCAAGAATCTCCAGGTGGACTCAGAGAAAAAAGGGCAGAAGGGTGGCCAAGACATCTCAGACAAGTCCCCTTGCTTTCTTGCTTTCTACTCCCACCATGAGCAACAGGAAGTTCACACCCTGGGTGAGTGCCCTCTGCAATCCCTGTTTTATACCAGTACTTGGAGGAGGATCTCAATTCACTGGAAACAGGGAATGCAAGGAATGCTCTGCCAAGAGCTGCATGAAACCTGGAAGGCTCAGAGAGGAGCCACTGCAGCAGCAGGATGGTGTTTCAGATGGCCCTCCTGCCCCGACCTGGGCAGTGTGTTCAGCTCACACCTGAGGGCTTCTCACAGCCAGTCAGTGCCCTGACACATCCTGGTACCTGCCCTGCTAATTTGGTGTGGGAACAGCTACAACCAGGTACTTCTCTTCCTCTGAGACAGCCTGGGGCTCCAGACAAGTCAGTCTTGGTGTCCAGGATGAACAGAGCAGTCTAACTGTGGTTTGGGAAAAGATACCATATGTCTGACTATTGAGCTCAGATGACTCAAGGTATTTGAAGCCCAGTACCACTTTTGGTTCAAATGGGCAAAACTGAGATCTGGAGTTGTAAATCTCTCTGCCTGTTTGATGCAACAGATGTTAAAATGCTGTAAGGCACGAGGACAAGCTCAGTTTGTGTGGGTTTGGTTGGTTGGTTAGTTGGTTGGGTTTTTTAATATGATATGAGTAACTCATTAAAATCAATTGTAGGCACTGGGCTAAAAATCTGATCTCAAAACAGCTTTGGCCAAAAAGGACAAGCACAGTTACCCTGGGGGATGTTCCAGGTGCCTTCAGGAGGCACAAGACTGGAGGAAAGAGCTGACAGTTAAACCATCTGTAGGGATCTTGAAAACCAGCTCCAAGGGGATGATGGAATTGCACCACTGTATCTGAGGTGGTGTTTTGGCTTAGGGTGGCAAAATGCAACTGCCCCACGGCCTGTCAGAGCCTTCCCCAGGGGAAAAGGAGGGAGGGAAAAACTAGAAGTGGAACTCTAAATGGCAAGGGGTTTATATTTACACAGAAGAAAAGAAAATTAAAAACATATATAACATATATGCAAATGTGAAAGGAAATAATAACTTTATCAAGTCACCCAACCAAACAATACAGATTCTAACCACAGAAATAGTAACAACTTTACTGAGTCACCCCACCAAATAATACAGATTTCAACCACCCAAACCCCACAAAACCACCCAGAAACTCTTCCAGAGAAAACTCCCACCAAGAGAGGAGACAAATTACCAAGCAAATGTTCCCCTCCATGGATAACACAGGGGGAAGGCAGCGAGGCCTCACCTGGGCAGGGCGGGGCGGGGCGGGGCGGGGCGGGGCAGGGCAGGGCAGGGCGGGGCGGGGCAGGGCGGGGCGGGGCGGGGCAGGGCGGGGCGGGGCAGGGCAGGGCAGGGCGGGGCGGGGCGGGGCGGGGCGGGGCAGGGCGGGGCGGGGCAGGGCAGGGCAGGGCAGGGCAGGGCGGCCTGATGGGGCTGAGGGAAGGGCAAAAGAGGCAGAAGCTCCACCTGCTTCTCTTTTTATACCTCTGGATGATGTCAGATGATATGAAATGTATCTTTGGTTGCTTAACTCAGGGGATGTTTGTCCCCTCTAATCTATGTCACATCCTCTGGGCCTGCTGAACTGAGGCCTGGCTGGAACTGGGGCCTGGCTGGGACTGAGGCCCAACTGAGGCCTGGCTGGAACTGGGGCCTGGCTGAGGCTGAGATGAGACTGAGACCTGACTGAGGCCTGGCTGGGGCTGAGATGAGACTGAGGCCTGACTGAGGCCTGGCTGAGGCCTGGCTGGGGCTGAGGCCTAACTGAGGCTTAGATGAGACTGAGGCCCAACTGAGGCCTGGCTGGAACTAAAGCCCAAACTCCCACAGGTGGGTTGCAAACCACCTCACTGATGACCCAAGGAGTCAGTGTCCAATGGCAGAATGTTCAGCTGCCCTGACACAAAGTGAGTTGAACAGGTCCCATGAAGGACTGAATTTCTGTGCAGAGTTTGGGTTTCTGCTGACATGGGTGGCAATGGCGTTGCTGTCCTTTCATTATTACACTTAATCATGCAAGGGAAATTACTGCTCTCCCTTAACCGCAAGATGGGCTCAATGTCCTGTGAGGTTTAGCTACACCAAAAAGAACTCTCTTCTTGTGACAAAAAGGAACCAAACTTACAACCAGAGCAAAAATATATTATTGCTCAAGTGAGTTCTTGTAACAGTGATCTCTGGAAAGAGTGGAAAAGGTGACAGAGGGTGAGGGAGATGAACATAACCTGGGCAGTTGTTGAGTCACCTGAGGTCAGGCCCAAATGAACCTGATGCTTTGACTGCCAAAGGGACAGGAAGGAAAATGAAACAGTGAGAAATGGGGCTTCAAAAGAGCTGATCAGAGGGTAAGATCCAACCAACAGCCTGGACAGAATGTCATGGTTGTGTTACTAAAACACCTCAAGCAGTCTGGTAAGGCCTGTGGAGATGGCACAGCAACAGGGGACTGCACTGTTAAAGAAAATGTGAAAAAGTACATCATAAAATTACTTATTTGTAATGAGGCAGCCCAGTGGCAAAACTGATGCCGTAAATTCTGCTTTGGTGCCCACATTGCCAAGCTCTGAGTACAAGGAAGCTTCAGATAATTGCTCTACAAAACCCCTGCAGCCTTTCTGAGCAAAAGACAGTGCCCAGGAAGAATGTTAAACCCACGAGACTTGATGATTTACAATTTATTTGATGATAAAGAGCTACATTAATGGATGCCTCATCTTTACAGCTGTGGGGCTGTGAGAGCTGGGAATTCCATCCAGGGCTGCAACAACAAAAGGACAGATGGGAACATGAATAAATGCAATCTCATGCTGGACTGGGACCGAGCAATGTGTGAAAGGCACCAGCCTACTCCTCCCACCGGGCAGGGCAGTCTCCTGGCAGGAAAAACAGTCATGGCAAACAGGAGCCCAAGGAAAAGAAGGTAAAGTGAATGGGAGAAGGTCTCTGTGATGCTCCTAAGAAACACACTGGGAATATTTTCAGGAAAAATTGCATTGTATCAAACAAACCAGAGATTTGAACATGGTTTTAAGAGCTGAAGGCAGAGCTCAACTAAGTGCAAGGTAAACTGTATCAGATGTTTAAGGCCTGAAGACATTGGCTGTGCCCCACAGTAAGTGCAGGGTGTTCTGCAACAAGGGGGATGGAAATGGACCCGCAGATGGTGGGCCAGCTCTGGGTTTCAATGCTTGGATGTGTGTGCACTTGTGCAGGGTGAGTTCCTTCCTAATCCACAGACTGGACATGGCTCTTTCCAAACATTATGGAAAAAGTTGGGGGAAAATTCCCAGCAATCACTGGATGTTTCTAAAGGAAAAGTTTCTAGTGGGTCATCAAAGAAGACCAGTTTCTTGTCTGCCTCACAAGATCCAGACCAAAATGCATCTAACAGAAAGGAGAAAGTGTATTTATCTATATTGCTGCATTTCAATTGTCCTGAAGTCACCCTGTGCCAGCTTATTCTTAGCCTGGGCTGATATTAAAGGTTATACAGAGCACAGAAACTTTCAGCAAATGGCAGGGGATAGAAATGATCAGCTCACACTTGCAACAGAAAGCACCTTTCATCAGACTGCTACAATTACAGAAACTCATCTGCTTTCCCTGCTCTCCCCACACTGCCTGCAGGAGGGCCAAAAATCACAGCCCATTCAGAAAAGCTGGGAAAAGAAGTTTCCTGAGGAGCCTCCCACTCCATTCTAAAACAGCTGCTTGGAAAACATCTGAAGACATGTGGAATCTCATGGAAATGCCATCATGCTTTTGAATTAAGACTGTTAAAAAAGATAATCTGAACATGAGAAATCAGTAGGAACAAGTGGAGAAGTCCCTAAGGAATAAGCCACCCATTCAGATTTCACTCACTAATTAAATTACTTCTCTGTTCTAGTTAATGTTTTTCTAAGGAGAGACTCAGTTCTCTTCAGCACCTCCTGCTAATACAGGAGGTACTGAAGAATTAAACAATGTATTTTGCACACTGGATTTTTAACCATCTCCTAAAACCTATTTCCACAGTCCGTGTTCAGCTTGGAACTTGCAGACCTGGTGTAATGTAACTAAGAAGACTTGCTAATCTGTTTAATGCTAAACTTTTTAATGCTATTTGCCTGGACTCCTTTAAGCAGTGTGAGTTTATTTTCATGTTGGATAATTCCTTTTGTCAGAGGTAAGGCATCAACACAGTGCATGATGTTGCTCAGCACCTCTAAACTGTATTGTACATACAATTTATGGCTGGGCAACCCCACCATTTAAACACAGAGGGCTGCATTTTTCAGTGGTCTACAGGCCTTTTGGCACATTTTTTCCCCCGGTTTCTTTTGAGACTATGGGTCTCACTGAAATTACAGCTAAAAGGGTTAATAGCACATTTCCAAAGCAAGATGAGCTGTCTCACAGCTTTAGTTGGCTTGAATTACTTGAAATAGTGTATCATTAAACAATACATTGATACAGGTCACTTGCTAGGTCTGCAAGCAAATTAATCATGGATCATCTAAAAATAAAGGGACATAAGCCCAGGTTTTCGGGGGGGGGAAGAGATTCTACCTGAATATTGTCACCCAACACCATTACAGAATTCCAACACTGAGCCATTTGCAACACAGGGGCTGCACTGCTGGTGAGGGGATGGTTGTCACAGGTGACAAGACTTAAGTGATAAGGAAATTTTATAAATATTGTCACCTACTGCAACAATTAGCCCAGCAATTAACTCAGAGCTCCAAGGGAGGGTTCTGGTCTCTGGGGTGGGGGATCACTCCAGAGAGGTGTGGGTGCTCACAGCCAGAGCCAAAGGCAGCAGAACACTCTGCAAAGGACTCAAGGGGTTGAGGAAATGAAATAATAACCCAGAGGAAGAGAGCAGAGTCTTGTCCTGCCAGAATCTCTTCTGCGGCTGGGGAATCCATGTCTGTGAATGGCCCATTGGGCACACTTCACCAGTGCTCACTGTGTTTAAAACCTGGTGGAAGTAAATCCATGTGGGGAGCAGGGCATCACAATGGAAAATAGAGAGCAATAAACCCCCGAGAGACTCCAAACCACTGCTCTGTGCTCTGTGCCACATGGAAGGAGCCTGGCAGAGGGCCAGCCATGCTCCCCTCTCTGCTCCCAAAGGCTCCCACTCTCCCTGACAGCCACAAATATGATGTGACAAAGACAAGCCCAGGGCTGTGCAGGGGGTTAACTGAGAGCAAAGCTAAAGAATTATCTCCACTGCTCAGTGCCCTTCGTATTCCCCTCCACTCTCAGGCTCCACCAGCACAGAGAAACAAGCCATGCTTCAGTCTTGAAAGAACAACACACCCGGAGCTCACTAGTCACCAGGGAAAGATCTTTCAGTGGTTACTAAAAGAGCTGCACAAAGGAAATAAATGAATTTCCAGTCATAATATTTACACTTCGATCACAGGTACAGGAAATTTTAATTGGGCAAATAGAGTTGTTCATTTAATGCCACATATGTAATAGAACATTGGTTTATACCATCATCATCATCATCATCATTCACTTTTAAGCCAATAGGGAGGTCTGCAACAGGAGGTTTTTTCAGGAATCCTACAGCAAGACACACACACAAACACTCAGCTCACATGTAAAAAGTAGCTTGCATAAGGTAAGTGAGGTTAATGGCAAAAGCTCCTTTCTATGCAGAGGAAACTGAACATTAAAGCTGCAGCATTAGGAAAAAAAGAAGTTTAAAAACAAGAAATGAAGTTGTACAACAGATGAGAACTTAACAAAATTGGTGACCTTTGCACACAGGTGAAGTCAGGTTAAAAAAAACCAACCAAAACAAAACACAACAAGCCAAACCAAAAGCAAAGGAGACCAAAACCAAACGAGACCAGAAGAGAACCTCCCCCCCACACATACACAGACAAAAGTGAGAGCACAACAAAGGAAGTGGAAGAAAAGTGTTACCCATAAGGAGCCGCCGTTTCACCCGCTTGTCCACATCAGCTACTGACGTGGCATTGTACTCAGAACTCTCAATTGCAGCCTCATCCTTCTCTAAAACACAAGTAAGGGACAAACATGGAGCAGTTGGTTAATCACAAGCCCAATTTTCCACTGCCTAAGACAGTTTCTTGGCATGGCACAGCCAAAGCCAAGAAGCAAGGCATGAGAGCACTAAATCCCCGTTAGAGAGTTAATTCCCTTTGAGACCCCAGGAAAAAATGAAAGGGTGTTTGGGGAAAGGAGGGGGGAAGAGGATGAGGAGGAATAATGGTCAACTATGAAGTAGTTAACAACATACGGGAGGCTGGATTGCTACTGGAGGAGACAGCTAAGCAGGAGTGCCCCAGAGAGGTGTTAATGATGAAAACTGAAACTCAGAAAGGCTAGTCAAACAAACTACCAGGGACAAACTAATGGTGGCACCAGGATCTGGAGGTGGCAGGCAGAGGACAAGAGCAGGACTAAGACAGAGAGAGCAGAAGAGTCCGGTGATGGATGCACCATAGTCTTGTACACACTGACACGTCAGAGAAGAGAAACCAAACAACAGCATGCAAATGAAACAAAAAACAACACCAAAAATAAACAAACAACAAACCAAACAAACACAAAAAAAGATCAATTTGGGCAGTGCTGGTTGCCTGCTTGTCTATGGAACACTACTAGCTAAACATTCAATGCTAGGAAAGAGGTTGCAAGAAGAGGGTTCAGTGGTTTTAGGAGCATGCAGTCAGCAAATGATGGCAAAGGTTGTTTCACAAGGTGATCTCTGCTATCCTATGTCAGAGTTTCACACAGCAAAGTGAAGACTCTGGTTATGCTTCGTTAGAATTACACAGAAACAGTCCCAAGAGTGGGAGGAGATGATCAGTAGGTGAAATAAAATTAAAGGTTTCTGATACAGGAGAAGCAGCAGCTGGGTAAATAAAATGATTGCTAGAAGAAGGGAAATGCTGATTAGGAAAACAAAAACGAAAAGGCAAGTGGGGACTTTCACATGCAGCAAACATAATAAAAAAAATAAAAGGTTAAGTCAAGCAAACAAGGACAAAATATGTTAGACAAAGGGTCAACAAGTGTTTCTGTGGCATTGCAGGAGTTTGCATTCTTGCAGTGATGCCTGGAATATCCACACCACTGAAGACAGCAAACACTGGAATCACTGAGGGAGGAGGAGGAGGCTGGCAGGTTTGGTTTGTGGCAACTCTACATGGTTGAGTGGTAGCAAGAAGTTGTTTTGTTTTGTTTTGAACAAGTTCTAGATGGGATCAGGCTGCAATAGAGGCTTTTGTTTGAGTTTTGTTTTTGTTTTTTTCTCTGTAAATAATTAATAAACGTCAGTTATCAGACAAGACAGGCAATCAGGAACCATCACCAGAAAGCAGGAATAAAAATGTAAAAAAAAAAAAAGAAATAAAAAAATTAAAAGTATTCTAAGAGAAGGAACTATTTAGAGGGACGAAAATCAGCACAGGCTTACATCACAAGACCAAGGAATGTAACATGGAGTTGTATGTATTACATTACAAAAATGGAAAAAAAAAGTAAAAAACAGGTGCAGTGTACACAGCTTTTAAAATAATTTCTGACATGCTGGACAAAATAAAAGAGGATCCAAGGATATTAGTGAACGATAATAAACAGAAGATCAATTATCCATTCAATACAACCTGCTCTCACCAATGAAAACCATTATGGATTTAGGTTCTGATTTGTGACCAAGAGTTTTCAAATGTTAACTTGCACTATGCAAAATACCCTTTTTTCTTTTTCTTTATTTTTTTTCTTTAAGCAGAGTGGAAAGAAATTGTGTTAAGCAAATAACATATTTTATAATCATAACTGTTTGCACAGCATCTCCCAAAATGCTCCATCTCCTGAACAGCTTCTTCTTACTGATACTCTGAATGAAAGTTATTCACCATGAGAGCTGTAATTTCCAGAACCATCAAACATCCAGTGGGGAAGAAACCACATCCTGCGGACTAATTTCCCCTGATAACACCTTGGAAAAGAAGATCATTTTCCCAACCTGAAGTCTCCACTCGTTGAGGAGAACAGAAGAGCTGAACTTCCACTGGAGATCATGCTCTGCACCTTTTTACCTCCAGCATTAACAGAGTTATGAACAAGTCACACACGTTTGGAGGGCACATGCACAGAAAGCTGCTCGCTGTGTCCCACTGACCTCAGGCACTCCTGGTGACACTCCTGTCACCTGGGGGCCCCCGACAGAGCCCAGGCTGTCCGACACAGCCCCGGTGAGCACAGACACCCCCGGGGCAGCACTCACCGATGCAGGTCCGGCCGTCGGAGTGCAGCGCGTACTTCTGGTGGCAGCCGCAGACGGGGCCGCCGTCGGTGTCGTCGCAGGTGTGTTGGCAGCCGCCGTTCCCGTAGTTACAGGTCACTGCGAGCCGCGGGAATGTATACAACGTACGGATAGATAAACCACAAGCGAACCAGTTAGTCTCCACACAGACCAGCAGTCACATATCCAGACATAAAGTAACACAACGTTGCTGGTTGCAGTTATTTTGTTTCTTCTTGTTTTTGCATTAACCTCAAGCCATGAAGTTAGGAAGAGAAAGGAAAAGGAAAGTCTGTGCTACATTTCCCCAGTCTGTGTTAATAATCTTATTAGAAGTGATTACCCAATTCCATCTATTCCTAAAAGCTCCATATCCATGGTGTATATGGCATGAAGAAATGAACAGTATGGTAATATATACGCATGTGTATTTTATTTTATATATATATATATTTTCAAGTCTATAGACAGCATCTCTCTTGCTTCCCCTTCTTGTTCTGAAATGTTACAGTAATTAAATGCTGACTACACTAATTTAAATACTGGCTCTCACCAATCAGAAGGAACTTACTCATGTTGGTTATAGCAGAGTTTTCCTTCTAGATGAAAGATTTTATAGAAGAGCCAAGGCAGAAAATTGCAGTATACAGTAAAACCAGTAAAATGGTTAACAGGGTTTCAAAACATAAGTCTAAAGTGAGGTTCTATGCCAGGCAGGAGGGCTAAACTCATCTACTATCCCCCCTGATCTCAGTGACCCTCAGTGCTTTAATGGGACCTTCTGAAAATGGAGTAGACTGGAATTTTCAGTCACGGTAAGTGGAAATGAGAATTTCCCACCTCTGGTGCGAGCACCTCAGTGCTGAGCAGTGGTATCACTCTCAGTAATCACTAAAATATTTAGCTTAAAGTAGAAATATTTAGCTTAAAATGTAGCTAAAATAGCAGCTGAGGGAGACCCACCCCAGCACCCCCAAGAGAATTCCCGTCCAACCTCCTGCCAGCATGGGAACTGTGAGTTTACACCTTCAGTCCCGAGATTCGGCAGAGATCCCAAAGGGAATTGCCCACCTCTCAAGGGACCACAGACCTGAGGCCACTGCAGGTGCAGGAATCCCTGGTCCTTCACACTGCACACCTGGAAAAAACCCTTGTGCTGCCCAGGGGCAGGGAGGGAAGAGCCTCAGTGCCAGAACCACCTCAGAGTCGCCTGCATTGCACCTCACTCTCCAGGGATATTACCCAATGGAGAGAGTGCCAGTGGGAAAGATGGGGAGCAGCCTGACCCATGTTCCCTCCCTGGAGCTGGGCAGGCTGTGCACTAAACTGGGAAATGGGAATTGGGGGGGAACTGAACCCACATACCCCAAGTCATAAGAATCCTGAACTTCCAATAAATTACATTAAAAAATGCCCCAAAGCAACAGCCACCCTCGGGCATTCTTTCTCCTTCTTTTACAGCTTAACTAGTCATTTAATTTTGTGAAAAAGAAAAACCAAACACCTGAAGCAAATCATTCTGCAACATTTCTTGCCCTTCACTACACAGCAACACTTTGTCTTTTTTTTTTTTTTTTGTGATACAAACCAACAAAATTTTATGCCAATGCTCCATTCTTAAATCCCTTCACCCTTTTGGTGAAGTCATGCTGAAAAATCAACACTCTGCCTGTCCTCATGCACTTCTTTCTGCTCCTCTGGTCTGTGCTAATCCAAGGTAAGGTAAATCCCCTCCCTCCTGACCCCATATGATGCCTCCAGCACCATGTGGAGGCTCATTCAGTGTTTCTGTGCCTTCACAAATTAACTTACAGGTGTTGCTCACGCCAAAAAAGTTTGAATACATTTCAGTGTTTTTATTGAGGGTTTTAAAGTGCAATCAGCAACAAAGCCCATATTTTAGAGAGGTTATTTTTGGCATTCCTTGCTGAAAGCCTCTGCTGGAAGGGATGAAAATACCTCACCATGCTCGCTGTGAGGGATGTAAACCTGAGGAACTTTTCCTTGCTGTATTTGTCCTTGCAGAACTCCACACTGATGCATTTACAGTGAACCCTTCACAATCACACACTTCTGTGAGAGTTTCCCTCTCTATTAAAGTTACTGGTTCCTGTTCTGCCTAGGCAGTGAACACACATGTAGGTCAGTTCCTTTTCCTGTCTCCTACAAACATCACTAAATCATGTTTCTCAAGGGTTTGAATTTCTGTCTAGACTACAAGTTATTTATTTGTTTTAAGCAACTTGAGCCAAAATTCTGAAGCTTGACAGCTCTGCAGGTGAAACGGGTACAAAATGCAGTTGTAAAATATGTCATTTCAATTTTCTTCCAGCCCTAATTCTGTGGCAGTGACACTTGCCTAGAGGAAGAAAATCATAATTATTTAAAAGCAAATGGACATCCAGATCTACTCCATTTTTGTCAGAAAGAATTAAAGCAATAATACTGATAATTCACAAAGTGTTCTTTCAAAAATTATTTCTGCTAAATGTGGACTCTGCAGACTCATTCAGAGGCAAACAGAAAGAGGCAAAATGGTAAATTCTGACAGACACAGATCACCTTGAAATATTGTAAATCATGTTACAATGAAAGAGATGGAATGTAGTTGGGGGTTTTCTTAACCAAAGGAGAATATATCTCTATATATCTATATATATCTCTCTATATATCTGTATCAATAAGAACTCAGAGATACTGATCCCCACACAGCAGATGTAAAACCAGAGCAACATCATTGCTTTTGCTGCTTCACTTTTGCTGCTTCACCATTTTTGAAATATATCCCGTGGCTCAGATGCCACAGAATTTATCACAAACCAGGTCTTGTAGAGTGGATTTCTGCAACAACTCAAACACTGTAATTCTTTAACTAAATTGGCCACTAAATATATAATGTACACAAATCCACGGGCATCTCTTTTTCATGTGATAAAGCTGTGCATGCAGCATTGCTTGTTTTATTTATTCTATCTACATTTTTAACATTCTGAAGATCTTTGTCCTGAGAGCAAATAGTGGCATGAGAGCTCTGTCAGCAGGAGCTGAAAAGCTGCCACTTGGCATTTTATTGTAAATATACTAGACAGGATTTTTAGAATTACTTAATCTTCCTCTTTCCTTAAATCATTGTTCTTGAAGGGAGCAGACAGAAGTAGCTGCAGTGAGGGTTCCTTAGAAGATTCAGTTGTTATCTGTCTGTAACTCTTTTAGGTTGCCACTTGCAGGTGTGTGTCTGCCACAGCTCTTCTCTTACTTTTTCAGCTTCCAGTAACAAAGAGATGAGCACAAACTGGAATCTCACAATTACTGTCCCAGCTATCTGGCTACTCCTTTGTGTTTGGAAGGGCTAGAAGAAGTTATTTTAAATGAAATCTTGGCCCATTCTTGCAGGATGTGCTGTGGGTTTAGGGGTTGGTGTCCTCCAAAGCAAGCTCTGCATCCTCACTTAGAGATCTGTCACCAAAAGGTCATTCTACTTCCAACTCCAATTTCAACAGCACAGGGCACAGAGTAAGTTGAAGCTTTTCACTCTGTTAATTGAGGCATTTTGAAATAACGTTCTGCAAGAGGCTCTGATCCTCCTGCCACCATCTCAGCATGAAAAGGGATACTGAAATTCCCAAAGAATATATAACTTGAGGAAACAAGGAACAGACAACGCAAATAAGCATCCTCTTCCCCAATGCAGCTGATGCTGCTCTACCATTAACAGCACGCAACGTTCACTTCTGAGAAACACTGAGAGGGGGAATTACCATAAAGGCAACTTTTCTCAGTTCCTTTGCCTTTGGCCCTGTGCAGCCTCTTAATATTGAGCAGAAATCAGGCTGTCTGACATCCTGGGGAACTTCTGGGTGATGCTCAAAGGTGATTCTCTTAAATTTATACTTGGAAACCAGTATAATCGCAGCATGTTTACACGGTGGAGATCTCAGGAGGGAAACACCTGAAGTGTAAGACAGACTGCCTCAAAAATGCTGACCCTGTGCAAAGCACCAAGCATGCTCCATGTTGGTTCACTCCCTTTTGATTTTGCCTCCCACAAAACTCCCAGGTAGGAATGCAGAGCTGCTGGAGTCAGATCCAACACCCACTGAAGCCATGAACGACTCAGTTCTGAAGTTTCCTGATAACAATTATGGGGTCAATTATTTCAACCTGTGCAGAGCAACTTCTAATTTTGTGTGCTAATTGTGTCTGTATCTTCAGTTTCAAGAATACATCACTCAGGGCTTTTCTTTGAAGAACAGTATGTAGGATACAGCTGCAAGTTTTCCAAGAAATAAAAGGGAAACCAGACTGTGTGCAATGGAACCAGGACTAGAGCCATCCTTTAAAAATAGGAATTCACACTCTTAATGTGACAGCTCTGGTGGGTTTATCATTAAATCCATTAGCAGACTTACTTATCAATGCATCTATCATTATGGACCTTGCAAATACTGCAAGTCAGAATCCACTTTGCTTTATTTGTGTTGCTTTACAAGCAAGGTCTGGATTAAACTGGTTCTTCCCTTTTCTGCACCCATGGGAAGGTAGAAAAATTGTTACCATTTTGCCAACAGAGCCACTGTCACCATTCCCACATTCCATCCCTCAATCCCTCTTACCCATCCCCAAATGCACCTTCTACAGCAAAAACCCCCACATCACAAAATTACAAACCATCTTTGGCCAAAACAAAGTTAACTTCTTGTAGAACACAAGAACAAAGAAAACAAGACATTTGGGGGCATTTGAAATTGAATCTTCATCTACCTACATTTGCAGTCCTTCTGGTTTTTGGCAAGCTCAAAGCCAGGCCTACATTCACAGGCAACCCCACCTTTGGGTGTCTCCCGGCAGATGTGGGCACACCCATGATCTTTGTTCATACAGTTCATACCCTCTGTGGAAACAGAAAGAGAAAGGGAAAATGTTAGGAATGAAGTAAAATTACAAAATTATTATACATATCCAGTCCTCCTCCAGTAATTTTATCTTTGACTTGCACTGTTTGTTCCACAAGACAAAAGAACAGTGCTGAAAACAGAGAGAGAATCAACAACACAGTGAAACAACAAATGTCCTCTGGGGTAAAAACAAGTGCTGCTCTGGACTAGAAGGTGTCTCTGTTGCATGTAGAAATTCAGGACTTGTGATTCCTCTTTTCTGCATCTATATTCTAATTTAAAGGATTTAAAGGATGCTCCAGCAATGCCCCACTGGTGATTATCAGAGCTGAGCAACTGAGCTCCCTGTTATTTTTTCCTCATATAAATTCAGAGGCTGTCACTGTCTGGTGCATTTTATTTGCCTGTTAATGTGCTTTTTACTTTCTTACACACAAACCCCAACAAATATTATAACAAAGTGGTTTTGCTTGGATCTGTTTCTTTGCTGTCTGTTCTGCATCTCAATTATCTGCCATCCCCCTCCAACAAACCCACGGCCACTTTTCCCTCTGACTCCACTGAACAAAATGCACCAGCTGTTCCACAAACACCCCAGTGCCACGGGGGGATTCCTGGGAATCTTTATGCCAAGGGACAGTGGCAACCAGCCTTCTCTGACCCACCCAGTGCCAATCTGAGCTTTCCAAACCGTGTCAGTGATTTAGACACTGAATGCACCTTGCACTCCCAGAGCCTTTCATGGCTGTGTTAATTCCAACCCCACATTTTCACAGAAATCTTGAACTCCGCTCCCGTGGGTCACCATCTAACATTCCTTGTGTGAACAAGCTCACTGCATTTGCATTACAAAGCCCCCCCAGACTTCCCCCGGGATATCTGACCTGGAAAGGAGAGACAAATCTTCCCAGAGAGCTCTCAGTGGAGCTCAGCCTGCTGCCCCGCAAGCAGCATTTACTCCCCGAACACTGCGGTGAGCAGCACCATGTGCACTCAGGAAGCCACTTGACACACTCTCTGCTCCTACCTAGTCCAGGCGCATTTCTCAAAACACTTCCTGGGTAAAATGTTCAACCTAAACCTCCTGTAAGTAAACGTGGGGGGTTGTGTATGGAATTTTGAGGAGGAAATGCTGCAGGTTGGTAGAATTTAACACCTTCAACAAGTCACTTGCACTGCTCAGCTTTATCTCTGAGAGGTTTGTATTAGCAGGGGAATGAAAAACACACATCAACAGTCCTACAAAAGGCATCAGGATCTTAAACCTCACTGCCAGCATCTTAGACAGCAGATAGAACCAACATCATAGACATCAGATAAATTTATTTCTTCTGCCTTCCCCTCTCGATAAGTCCAACTAAAAACTTGCCAAAGCACAAAGTAAGTTATTCTTTGCAAACTGCAGCCTGGGTAGCAGATGCTGCTGTGAGTTCCAACACATCCTCTGTGTTGTAATGCACCATCCTGCACATCACAGTGAGGTAGGAACGTTTTGTTTGGCTGAGCAGACACACAGGGAACCTGTGAGTGGCCCTAGCGAAGGGTTTGAGGCATTTTCTAATCTCTTTCTCTCCACTTCTCCCAACAAAGGATTTCAGACACAATGTGTTTGTCCAAGTGCATTCCTGTGCACTCTGCTCTGCCCAGAGAGGGAGCTGGGAAGGAGAACACATGGCTGAGTGAGCCACCCTGCCCGGGCAAAGAGCAGGCAGGAATTACCGGGATGAAGGGGGGCATTTCATGGCCCACCAGTGTAATGAAGCAAGTGATTTTTCAGTGTTTGCTTACACATCCCAAGTATCTGCCCCGGTGGGAATCACCGGGGAGAACAACTTAGGCACTGCTGAAAATGCCGCGGGAAATTCAAGAGCAAAATCGCTGCATTTTGAAACAAAAGGGAGCCAAGAGGAGAATTTTATCCTGCTATTTGTGTGTAACACCACAAGGTCGCAGTTCCTGTATTAATTATTTCAGCTACTGTATTAATCAGGTAGTCAGACTCACAGAAAAACTATTTCAGTTCCATGTTTAGCTGGAGAGCACCACAGAAATCTCTTAAGCCTATAAATCATTATTTTAGATCATGTTAAGTTCTTTACTGGTGAAATGAAAGACTATTATTTTTCAGCCAAGAGCAGGAACTCGTGCACAATGAAAATTCTTAGTATTTTTCAAAATCCCTAAAAATTCAATACCAAAAACCTCCTAAACAAAATCTTTATAAGTCTGAAAAAGAATTGAAAGAGGAATGCAGCAAATTTTACCTTGCTAAAAAATGCAATCTAAACTAAATTTGTCTTCATCTGCAAATAGTTCAAATAATTCCAAATTTTAATTGTTCAGCCAATATAGTTTGGGCCAGTATCAACCTATATAATGCAGCAAATCTTAGCTGGCTAAAAAGTGCAATCTAAACCAAATTTGTCTTAATTTGCAAATAGTTCCAATCATTCCAAATTTTAATTTTTCAGTTTTGGCCAGATGTCTTCTGTATCAATTTATATACATAAGTGATTTATGAATTATTGTTGACACCTGAAGTTTCTTTTTTTGCAAGCTGATTTTCCAGAAGACAACAATGATACCTAAAGTTTACTTTTTTTGCAAGCTAATTTGCCAGACAACACTGAATCTTTAATGCTACAGCATATAAATCACACAAAACCCCCCCAAAAATATGCTTAGTACCTTCCGGGTACTAATTTTAGTTGCTACACAAATGCATATAAATGGGAAGGGAAAATCCTCCTAAAATGACTTTGTTCAGTGCTCCTTCCAGCATCTGCATCCCTCGGGTATGGAACAGCAGCAGTTGTTCCCAGCTGGGGTTTTTGCAGGGATCTCTGTGCCAGCTCCCAGAACTGATGGGACTTTGGGTCAAGTGGGAAAACCAGAGTTCCCAAACGAAGGGAAATTCGAAGTGTTGGGAAAAGAGAAGCCTGCACACACACACACACACAAATCCTTTATTATCCTGCCATTAAAATGTGCAACTTTGAAAGGTTCTATGTGTTAATTGTTGCTAAGAGCAGTATCTCAATTGCACGTCTGTTACTCAGGGTGATCTCCAAAGCCACACAGGAGTGGGGGCACGTTCTCTTTGGCAGAGCTGGCAGACAGCAAAATAAACTTGTGGCACACAGACACACTCTCAGCAAAACAGAACCCAATGGAGGAGAACACAAACAGGAAGGGAAATGCCACTTCAGAAAGGAAAACACTCATCTAATTAAACCGAAATCCTCTCTCAACATTTTCGGTGTGACTCGAGCAACTCTCTCCGGCTGCACTGTTGGGTTTCTGCTGCCTTTCAGCTGCCCAAGGGAGAGTGGCAGGACTGGGATGAGCTTTGGTGCTGCCCAGAGCTCTGGGTGAGTGTGCCCCATTCACAGCCTGGGCCCCCGTTACCCCCGAGCTCCCCAGAGTGCTGCTCTGCAGAACTGAGCTCACACACAGTGACCCCTCCATTGTGTCATGCCCCAAAAATCTTTGCCGCTCAGTGGCTCTGAAAGTGCTTCAATCAGCCTGGCTGGGACAACCAATGCCCTGGGCAGCCTTTCGTTTTCATTAACGCTGCCTGGGCTCAACTTAATTAAGACTTCTAGCAATTATTTCACCCTGTGGTTCATCATACATGCTCAGATTGTCCTCTGTGTTGTCATGATTTCACTTACTCTGCGTTTATGTTGCTTCTGGTTTTAAAACTTTGAAATAAACACACTGATTCCAAACACAATCTGCACCAAAGACAGTCATAACTTTTAAAGTATTGTCAGACTACATATACGTGGATGTGGTAAGAAAATACAAGGTATCTTGGACTTCACCCAACATGCACAGCAGCACAAGCATCATTTACACTCAACCCTCAAAGCCACATGATCAGATTCTCTTTTTCGGTTGGTAAATTAATTTTAGCACCAGGTACACAGTGAAATCTCTTATTAGAGTTGCACCACACACAATACACACACACAAAAAATGAATCTTCTAAAATATCTCTAGACATGATTTACAAAGTTAATACATAACACATAATTTCTATGATTCTGCTCCAGTAGCTCTCAGAAGATGCAAAAGACAATAAATGTAAGTTATGTGCAAGTAACTGAGTTGCCACAATGCTTAGTTGTTTATGAACTGTTTTACACACCTCTATGAACACAACCCACATGTCAAGCAAAGCACAAACCTTTGCAATGCAAACAACGTGCAATTGTTGTGGGCAGTCTCCCCATCTCCCTCATCTATTGGGGTTAATTTCTCCTGCTTGGGTACAGGATTCAGGTGTGAAAACTGCTCCTGGTGATATCCAGGACTCTGGAGAACTGCTAATTTAGGGACTGGTGGAGTTCAATGGTATCAGGATCAGCTGAACTGTATCACTGTGCATCACATATCATAGCAAAATACAACAATAGCAAATTGTAATAATGACAAAGAGAGAAATGATGTTGTGTGAAATGTGTCTTTAGATGATCTGATGGTCCCTTTTGGTCCTTCTCTCCATGCCTGGTGCTGGGAAGAGGGGAATGTACCTCCAGCAGCAGGGAGTGGAAAGAATCCAAGAGGAAACAAGCATTCTCACTTTAGCTAAACTATTAACATAGTGGGATTTGTTGTTCTTGTTTTATTTTTAAAAATTGTGTGAGAAATTACAGTGCTACAGAAAACCACACCAGTCAATGAGCAGGTAACTGAGAAAACTGACAATTCCTCTCAGAAGGAGAATTGGAATTCTCTGGGAGGAATGGAAGCCAACAAAAAGATACCAAGTTTCTGATGGAGACAGGATCATGATGTTAGTCAAAATCTGATGTTCTAAGCCAAATGTTACATTATTCATGCAATTTTTTGTCATATTAAAACCATCCTGTAACCCTTTTGTCTGAGTTTGCGGCAAGCAGCTCTCCATTCACACCTGTGAGTGTCCCTGGCCTTTGACTCCAACACCTTGTGTGGATCTCCAGAGTGATGGGAATCAACATTTGGCTGAACAAGCCAGTTACAGTCAACACATACATCTGGTATATGAGTATAATGGTTTTTGTATTTTTAACTGAAAGAACAAAAAAAGTCCTTTGCATCTTCATTCCTTGGTTCTCCCTAAAACTTTAGGAAGATATAATTGTTTCAGTGACTCCAAATCACCCCAACAGAGCCTAAAAAGCAAACAAACTAAGCAGGCAAACTGAACCAAGGCAAGAGAGTTCTCCTCCAGTAAGTAGGTTGTCTGGAGAAATGCTGGACATCATCCAAGAAAACAGCTGCTGGTCCATTATAAAATAAACACATTCACGTTTGTTTAACAATGACATGTGTTTTCAGTTTGGATCTAAAACTCAGGGCAGCATCTTCAGCAGTCTGATCTCTGCCAAGATATTCCTGCTCGGAGTGGCAGCCAGGAAAGCGCAGCATGTGTCATCCAGGCAAGGAGAGGGGGTTTGCCTTCAGATTTGGCAATAGGCATGTCAGAAACACAACTCTGTTCTGGCAGCAGAAGGGCGAAGATCTGCAGTTCTGCAAAAGTGCTGGGATGTCAGAAAAGAGGAGAGAAAATTAAGCGAATGATAAGGATGAATGGACCAAGGTTAATTAGGAGAAAAAACAGGGAAGCAGGAGAAGGAAACAGCTTCAGAAATAGCCAGAAAATATCAGGAATTCCCATGGGATCAGGAAGAGGATAAAAAAGGACTGGCTGGAATGCAGCCCAGGTTGGCTGTGAGCAGCTGGTGGTTGTGTGATGGCTTTTTGGTGGAACACATGAGAGAAGTGCTGCAACCCCAGGCTGCTTCCCACACTGCAGAACCACCAAGAGAAGCTGATGCTCCCTCAGAACCTTTTCAAGAGTCTCTGTTACATCCTCACACATAGATATGGATTATCTGAAATAAAAATGCACCAACAGAGCCCAGAAAATGTTTGTTGCTGCTGCTCTGGCAAAATCAAGAGTGTCAATCTCTGCCAGTGGCACCTGATGTTATTCAGACATATATATATACACACATATTCAGACTAATGAAATAAATGGAAATAAATGGCAAAGGAAGAGATAGATAAGGACAAGAAAGGCAAGTGAAGTAAAACACAGTCAACACTACAATCTGCTTTTAGTTTGCTTCACCTTTCAACAGCAATTCCCTGAACAGTAGAGCACAGCAAAAGCAAAGGTTGGTTTTCAGGGAGTCAGTAGGAGTTCAGCAAACACACTGAAATCCTGAGTAGTCACAAGAACAAGAAACTCACAGGTTATTATTTAAAATATTTTGATGAGGCCTTTGGGGCCCTCAGCGTACTAGAGCTATGGAAACCTGTCCCACTCTTTTCTTAAAGGCTCTCTCTCAGGATAAAAAGTACAACACAGGAAAAGTATAGAGTGTTAGATCAGACAGTGGCAAGAAAATGTTTTTTCCCCTCCCTGCTCAAAGGAAAATTCAGTATTTAATCAAACATTCCCCACCCCTACCAAGGGAAACATGTCACAGAGATGGAGCAAAGTTTTTATGATACTCATTTTGCAATTCCAGCAAGATTATTTTACTGCTATGAACACAACATGTAAAGACATTTCTAGGTGTTGATGGCTGCAAAAAGTTTCACACAAGCACTGGAATTTTGCCTATTTCCTTTTTTACATAAACAGAAAATGGACTGTAGGATTAATCAGCAAAATTATACAGGATATGTGTCTATAGATACTATGTATTATTACTGATAAATGTGCCATTATAGACACGCATATCAACACATCTATTGTATATATATCATTATAGATGTAGTGATTTTATATGAAAAGCTTATTCACAATTATATCTATAATATATAGTATATAACACACTATATACTAAACATATAGCGCTATAAACAAGGTAATACTATTTACTAACACACATATAACCCAGTTAAACCCAAGAACGTTGTGCAAGAAATGAAGGCTGCTCTGTGACCTACAGGGAAATATGGAGCAAATCAATGATTATCTTCAAATAATTATCATACTCCAGGATTATCACTTTTGTAGGGCTAAACATGAACAAGATCTAAAGCTCCTTCTGTCACTCTGATCCTTCCAAAACAAAGCCCTGACCGTGGTGTAAGGAATTCCCACAAAGGATCCTGCAGCACAAAGGTGGGCAAAGAGAAGGGATAAAGAAATGAGAGTTTCCACCTCCTGGTCAGTTTTTTGGGGTCCCCTCAGCTCTAGAAAGCTGAATGAGGAGGAACACCCACAGGCAGCTGTGCTATAGTCCCCAGAGCTTCACATTTGCCTGAATATTTGGAGAGCAGAACAACCCAGTGGTGAAAGTTGTTGCCCAAAGAAGCAAACAGGTGACTTCCACCAGCTGTGGCCACTCCCAGAAAAATCATGTGCAGCTCAGAACCAAAGTCCTGACAGTGTTCTTGGAGCAAACTCCAGCTCCTCTCCAACAGGAGACTGTGGGTGTGTTTCAGCAGCATGTTCACACCCTGCACAAGCTGTTCTGAGGGGCCAGGTGCTGGTGTGTCCCAGGTTTCTCCATCCACTGGGGACGGCAGAGAGGAGGGTGCACACCAGGGAGCACCACAAGCACAGAATGGATGTCAAACTTCATCCAAAGCTCAATATATCCCCCCCCTCTGCTTTGTTAAATATAAAAACACATCTGTATCTCACTGATGGATATCAGAGAAATCAAGGGATCCAATTCAGAACTGCACTGGAGTTAAGAAACATTAAAATTAGGCTGTGCTGTAGAAAACGCTGTAGCTTCTAAAATGTTAATAACAACAAGATTTTGCTTACCTGAGGACAACAGAAAACTGAACTTGAAAGCCAAAATAAATGTTTGCAAACTGCCTTGTGAAGAGGCAACTCGATTTGCTATCAAAATGTGCCAATTTGTGTGTAGTGTCTGAGGTAAAAGAAATGTTATGTGCATTGTCATAATAACTACTTCTAATAAGCTCAGAGTGTTTGGCTCCTCCACCCTCCTCTGTCTCTTCATTATTTAGTGAGTCTGGTGCTGGAGCTCATAAATTCCCAAATTCTTTCAAGTTTTTTTTTCTTTCTGATCAAAGAACTGTTTATGTATCCTTCCCATACTGTGTCCCTTTAAACCACTGGCTTTTTCAAAGTGTTTTTTTTTTCCTAACACCATAATGTGATGTACACAGAAAGGTAAATGATGTCAGAATCCTTTCTGCCCCAAACCAGTCTGTAAATCTTCAGAAAAGCAAAGTTCATGGGTGCATTTAAAAGGGGCACAATCTGTTTGTGCTTAAAAGAAAGTCCCCCTTTTTTTGTGTGTGCAGAATAACAATGCCAGAATGAATTATTCCAAAGAACTGTTGCCATGGCGATGCCATCAATAACATCATTTTCTGCATCCTTGTCCTTTAAACACATAAGGAACGCAACAAGCATTGGTAAATGTGAAAAAAGAACAATTACCTTTTCTCTCTCAACAGCAGAGGAAGCCTTTTTTTCACCTCATCAATAGAAAATTATGTAGAAAGGAATAATAAAGACTGTTACAAGAAGCACCAAGAAGCCTATTAGTGACAAAGGCTTTTTTTTCCCTTTCCATGAATAATTACAGCTCTTCAAGAAGAAATCAGCCCAGGCTAAGGACCCTTTGCAAGCTTTAGATGGTAAAACAAACATTTGACTATACAAGGATTTCCCTTTCATGTACCTTTTCCAAGGAAAAACAACTGAAACCCAGAGTGAAATGAGAGAGAGAAAACCCAGAGAAACATCTGCTGCAATTAAATGCACAGAACCCTGAAGGACTGGCAGCAAAACCAACCAGATTAGTGACAACCAATATGAATTTCAAGCCAGCAGGTTAAGGTTGGCTGCAGTGGGAAACTTGGGCTTTTTAAGTTGTGCAATAACAGGAGGCCGTTCTGGTTCTGTACAAAAGGGGAAAACAGGAATTTCAGCACCAGATGTGGGACCAAACAGCTGGAAAACACCGTCCAGTTTGAAAGCTCAGTGGCCAAAGCGAAATGGTCAATGCACTGACTGCACCAATGCAGTCCACAAACAACGAACCTCCACAGAGCAAAGTGGGACTGCAGGGACTGGTGAGAGTCCCTAATTGGGAAGCCTTTCTGAACCATCACACCTTTATCCTGACTCTGATGGCAAATGGGAGCCCTGGACGTGCTCACAGTAAAGGTCAGGGTGTTGTGCACTGCTTTATTTGTACCTTTTGGACCTTTCTCTCTGTACCTGTCCCAGGGCCAGAGCTGAAGGTGGTGAAGGGAAAATCTGCTTCCTTCTCCTTTGCCTCCAGGTCGTAAAAGGAACATCAGTGAGAGAAAAGTGTGGAGGAAAGGAGTGATGTTTGCTGAGGATGAGGAGCCGATGAACTCAGACATGGATGTCCCCCGGGGTTAGAGGAAAGGGCCATTAGGGTTAATCACAGCAAAGATACACAGCAGAGACCTTTAATCAGGTTTAAAGCAGTAAAACTGATCTGTTCAAATGATGTAATTCAGCTGGATGAGAGTGGTCTGTGAGTAAAAGATAACAAGTTAATCATATGGCTGCAAAGTCTGAGTTAGGAAAGGGAATTGAAGATATTTGACTCTTTTCCTGCACACATTATTGCCTTACACTGTCCCTTCGGCTCTCACTGCTTGTCTCCCTCTGAAGGGAGAGAACTCTGGATCCCTTTGGATAGCTCCTGCAGCTCCCCACTGTTCCTCTGCAAACCCTGCAGGAACTGTGAGCCAGTGAGGATGGAAAAACAGATGGAGCTACTGGGAGCCAATTCCTTGCCTTTCTGTTTCAGAGCTGCTGCAAAGTTTCAAAGTGTTCAGCTCAGTTTGAGTGCTAACACTGACCGAACTCTCTTTAATGGGGAAAAAAACCTTCCAAACTCTTTCTAGATTTCAACACTTTTAGGAATTGTCTAGAAAGCTCCATGGAAAACCTCTCCAAAAAACAACAATTAGTGAAATCTGTTTCTCAGTATCCAAACATTACCCTTCACCTCTGAAGCCGAAAGAATAAAAGACAAATTAGAAAAAGAAGGGAATTATGATTCCCTTCCCTTCTGATTTGCCTGAGACCTGGAAAGAAAATGCCTGTTTTTGTAATTTCCTAGCTGGACTGAAAGCTGGATGGCAATTCCCAGCGTCCTGGTCCCTGAGATCAACACCCCTACACAGCTGTAAGCAAACCAAACCAATTGCTGTGATGAATTGGTGAGAGGCTCTTGAACTCCTCTGAGATACTTTCAAGGCCTTTGGAAGTTTATATGCTTAATTTATGGAGTAAGTATTAAAAGTGTTCATGTGTTTCATTAAGCAACAGTTTGTCAACTCTGCTGAACTCTGAGGCCAAAAGGACACTCAGTAATTTTAATTGCCTGTGGGTTACCCCAGAATGTGTGCAATACTTACACTTCAATGGGAACACATTCTGACACACACCTGTGAGAAACTCTTCTCTAATTTTTATTCTGAAGAGAGAAAAAAGTTTGTGAGAAGAGACATCTTAAAAAGACATGCCTCTGCTTACAGCACTATTCTCCTTCATCAGTAATTTAAAAAAGAATTCAATTCCTTACAATAATCAGGTATTAGCTAAATCATTCTCTTGAATCCTCAAATGGAATTTCCTCCATTGGATCCTGGAAAATTGCAAGTCCCATCAAGGCAAGCTCTGCCTCAGGAAGTGATCTGGTGTGGATATGAGGCAGGGAAGGCAGCAGGCTGAACAGACCAGGAGGTTCCAAAGAAAACAAGTGGGATAATGGAGAAATAAATAGGAAGTCTAGCACACAGAAGGAGTCACTGTTGACAGCCCTCAGGCCTACCAGGAAAAGTTGTGTCCCTCAGTTTGACTCAATGCCACTGTATGACAATGGCTCACATGGCACTGAAGCTCTTGGCTGGAGGAGCTGAAATTTGTTCAGGATGTCTCACAGGGTGCTGTGGGAAGGCTGGAGTTCCTCTGCTCCACTCTCATGGTGAGCAGCAGGCTGCCTGTGGGGTGACATCAGACCACAGAACTCTGGGCATTCCTCCTGCCCCTGGCAGCAGCACCAGCATTATCCACAGCCAGCAGAGCTGGGAATTCTGTGGGTTTGGAAGCAAAGTGCTGGGCAAACAAGCTGGGCTACCAACAAGAGTTTCAGCCTCCAGGTGTTGCACTGGGTGCCCTGAGTGCTTATGAAGTCGAGTTCTCTGTGTGTTTAACATGTTTCTAATCAGCTGTGTTATTACCGTAATTCAGAATAATTTGCAGAGCTGGGAAGTTCCCACAGGGTGTGGGTTGTGTGCCATTCTAGCAATGCTGTGTGTTGGGTTTGGGTATCACAGGATATTCTGAGCTGGGAGACTCACAAGGATCAGCGAGTCCAGCTGTGAAGGGAATGACCCACAGGGGGATCACTGGTGGGCTTTGCTCCTACACTCATGGAAACAAGGAAAGGGACAAAGAACAAGCACTGGGGGCTGAGTTCAACCTTCAAAATCTAACTGGATGGTAATCCACATCCTTAACAATGACAGGGGCCCACAAATCTGAGTTAAACAGCACATGCACAACAAACCCCAGCCAAGGAAGGGAACACAAGGCTGTCCCAGGATGTGGGTGTTGCCCAGAGTGGAAGGGCCCCCTTTTTGGGCAGAACTTGTGTCAAAAGGAATGAGGGACCGTCACACCCCACCAACACCTCCCAGCACTGGGAAGCCACTTCACACTATTCATAACATGCTGCTCCACTCTGATGCCACTGAATTTCCATGTTCAGCTCCACGGCATGAGCAAGAGGAGAGGTTTCCTTCCATCTGCTGTTATGAAACCTTCCTGGCACTGCTCTGCTCTGCTTTCCCATCCATTGTGGGGGGAACGGCCAGATTTCATAACTGCTGAGAGGGTTGCTGTGTTACTTTTGACCCTGACTCTTGTCTTCCAGGTCTTCCCCTCTTGCATGCAAGTTTTATTCATGTCAATGGCTTAAGAAATAACAAGGAATCAGACTCATGTTAGGTAAAACCACATAATCTTTTAAATAAATAGTACTTCCTAAGAGGCTTTGCACTAATGTGTTTTTCTAAGATGACATTTGCACATACATTCCTACAAAATAGGGGGTTTTAATGAAATGTTGAGCAAGCTTAGATTGGTAATTTAGAAGTCATTGCTCTTTGCATGGAATTCATGATGTTGCAAGAGCCTCCAGATCCAAAGTGATGGTACAACACAACACTCATTGGTGATCTTTTTACTCAGCACAGAACCCCCACTTTATTTCTGCAAGAGTGGAAAGATCTGTTATCAAGGGAAATATTATATTTAGTTTAATAATGACTTACTTGGTTTTATAACAACTCTTCAAAGTTTAAAAGAAGAAGAAGTTGTTACTTCTCACCCTCCCAGACAAGGTCAAAGGCCTCAAGTGATAACCTTCTTTTTTCAGGAGTCAGAATGAATTAATGCACATTCCTATGCCATGCAGTGACACGAGCAATCAGTGCTGTAGGAACAGGGTCAAAGGGAAAATCCAAAATGGAAAACACATCTAATTTAGCCAGAGTTTTCTACCTTTACTGAGACTGCTTGGTGATATTGATTTTGAAAGACAATAAAACAACAAAAGGAGGGCCAAGGAAAACTTCCATCCCTTACTGGACAGAGTGGGGAACATAATAACTTTATCGAGTCGCCCAATGAAATAATACAGACTCTAACCACAGAAATAGTAACAACTTTACTGAGTCACCCAGCCAAATAAGACAGATTCCAAACACCCAAACCCCACAAAACCACCCAGAAACTCTTCCACAGAAAACTCCCACCAAGAGAGGAGAAAAATCATCAAGCAAATGTTCCCCTCCCTGGATAACACAGGGGGGATGGCAGCGAGGCCTCACCTGGGCAGGGCAGGGCAGGGCAGGGTGGCCTGACAGGGCTGAGGGAAGGGCAAAAGAGGCAGAAGCTCCACCTGCTTCTCTTTTTATACTTCTTGATGATGTCAGATGATATGAAATGTCTCTGGTTGCTTAACTCAGGGAATGTTTGTCTTTTCTAATCTATGTCACATCCTCTGGGCCTGCTGAACTGAGGCCCAACTGAGGCCTGGCTGGGACTGAGGCCTGGCTGGGGCTGAGGCCTGGCCAAAACTACCACCCATGGTTATGCCTCACCTTTATCTGTTCTATTAGTACCAAGAAACACAGGTTATCAAATATCTCATAAAAGCTGCTGCCTTTTTTTGGAGGGTGTAGAACCTTCCTCCAGCTTTCAGGCACCACACAGGACCAGAACAATCAGGGTCCCCCTGAGCTGCCCTGCACACATTGACCAGCCATGATGGCCAAGAAAACAGGGATTAAAACCACCTGAAGGGAAGGTGGCCCTTCCCTCAGGAGCCCCCTGTGTGAGAAGCAGCTGAGCCCTTCCCTTGGGGTGCAACGGGAAACAGGAGCTGAAAGCTCCACACAGAAAACAACTCTGGGAGAAAACCCACGACCAAAGCTGATGGTTAATGGTTTAAACTGGGAGACACGCAGAGCTCTGAGTGGGTTTGAGTTCTGTGGTGACTCCACCAGTGGGTATCAGAGGAAGGGCCTGACAATAATTACACGTCACTGCTAATTACACTGCACTGAGTCCCTGAGCCAGAACGCAACAAATACTTTAAAAATGCCTTTAATTACCTAAATTTTAAAGCAAATGCCCACGAATGTTCCTCTCCCTTTCTAAGCACGCAATGAATTTCACTCATGATTTGCTGAAACCGCAGATTTCATTTATGAAAGGGAGCATTTCGAGTGGATGTGAGTGAGAATTCACACCCAAGCTCTGATTTTCAGAAATGCATTTGCCCACTCGTGTCAAAGTTATTTCCTGCAGGATCTGTGCTTTTAATGAGAAGCCCGTTTAAAATATAAAGAAATTGTGAATAGCTGCCTAAAAAAAAAAAAGTATTCAGAAAAACTTGTGCCCTCAAGGGCTGCTCTGCTGGACTGAGCACAGCAATACAATTTTGTCAGCAGCAGTTCTGGCTCTGGAAGTCCAGGTGACCTCCCTGCTAATAAAATAACCAAGAGGTAAAATTTTGACCATCTCCAGAGCTGCCTTCCAACCTCCTGTGATTCTGGGAAAATTAGGAGAGTCCATTGCCAGAAGGAGCTCATGGAACTTACTCTCTATTGGCATGTGCAAGTCTTACAGAAACAAAAATTCAAATTATAAATAAGACCTTTTGATTGCAGATCTTTAAAAAACACAAAACAGCTGAAGGTGGACCTGACATGAACACATTTCACAAAATATTGATCAAATTAAAAATAACCACTGTACATAAAGCTGGACTATATTTCTACATATATCTTTATGCATTTTATGTCAGTTCAGTGTATTTTCCTCTTCCCTAGTAAGGTGTTGTCACAGCATGACAATACTTGTAACATTCCAATCTTCAGTCCAGAGTTCCGCTGGATCTTGCATTGCTGCTTTTTGCTTTCTTAAAGACACCTATTCCTCAGCACAGCAATTCTGAACTACGTGATGTTTGGTGGAAGTGCCTTTTTTAAACATTTGAAAATTAGTTCTGAGGACTTGGGTAATACAATTGCCAGGTATTTGTTATTCAGTTCCTGACGAGCTCCTTTGTCACTTGTACTTTTACCCCCTCAGCAATGTGCTTTTATTTAAGGAAAATTAAGTAGCAAATTATCTGCATGGAGGAGAAACTGAAATAGAACCCCCTGAAGTACCTCCATCCCTCTTTTCTCCCACCACCTTATCATTATTATCCTTTCTCCCCTGCTCACTGCAGCCAGTGCTTCCCTCAGTGCATCCAAACAGAATAACTGGGATCACTCCATATTTATTTTTGTTTCTATTCCAGAGCTGAAAATTTTACGCACTTGAAGCTTGCCAGGCTTTCTGTGTCTATCAAGTGAGTCTGAAAAAACCACTGACAATCTTCTGACAACCCTCACATTTCTCATGCCATTAGGTTATCCAAAGTCATCTCTATTGTTTACGTGCTGGAATAGTATTTTTAAGAAAGACACTGTTTCTCTGTGTATAGGTGTTTAGTATGTACAGAACTGGCTCACTGGGAGCCTTTTCCTTTATGACCACATAAATCTTTTTCATTAAAATCAGAGTTATTTATGCCCAGGACTACCTGTGCTTGCCCCAGCCCTGGTGGGCCAGCAGAAAACGCTGCCAGACCACAAACTAACCCAGCTCTCCAGGGATTCCTGGCTGGCCATGAGGAGTGGCTTAAGAAAGCAGCTTTTTGAAGTCAGGTTATGAGCCCCTGTGGGCCTTCTGCCTATTTTATGAAGGAAAAATTCATGCTACCTCTTTCCCAGATAACCCAACACCAACAGACAAGAGGAAATGCTTCCAGAAATTAAGGAAACTTGCCGGTGAAAACTGCAGAAACTTGTACACCTTGCTGAGGAAAAGGACAACCCCCTAACATTTGGCCCTGAAAGGTATCATTCTAGGGATGAAACACAACAGCAGACACTGAAAATGCAACATTCATAACCCCCTGAGCAAATATTTGTGCTAATGAAGGTTAAGGAGCTGGCAGTTCTGAGCACTGTGGTGCCGCTATTTATGGACAGGAGTGGGAGCTCCCCACACTGCCCTGCCACTGCCTCCAACCCTGACCTAAAGAGACCCTCCCCAGGAGCAAGGAATAATTAATTCTTTATGCTTGTTTGGCCCTGGATTTATTTCAGGCAAAGGCTGCCAGTTCCACTGACTGTACACAGTGATTTTTTGACACGGTCACAGTCACCTGGGAGCTCAGCTAGGACCCCCAAAGTCATTGCAGTAACACAACAGCCTGCAGGCAGCAGGAGCAGGGCTGGAGCAAAGGGCAGAGCTGCTCCACACTCACTGCTGGCACTGGGAGGGGGCTGCAAAGCAAGGAAAGCAAACTGAGTCACACCTCGAAAATTACATAATAAAAATTAGGAGGGAAAGTCAGAGCACCAGAAAGTGGTTTGGACCTTTATACACTTCCATCTTCTAAATAGCAACATTCCTTTTATGAAATGGATTCTTCTGGCTGTAAGAATTCACTTGCTGTAGGCATGTTGAGTCTGATGGAGCATCCATGACCACAGAATCCCAGACTATTCTGAGTTAGAAGGTACCCACCAGGCTCATCGAGTCCAACTCTCAACTCAATGGCCCACACAGGGGATTGAACCCATGACCTTGGCATTATTACAGCCAAGTTTTAACCAACTGAACTAGTTATGAGATGTATTTCCATCGACTGAGACAGTGACTTACCAGCCCCTTTTTTATTTAGGTGCCTTTCAGAAATGCATCTCTCAGGATCTGACTTTTGGTTTCTGCTTAAGGATCTTCAGAAGTTAATAAGTACTCCTGAAAATGAGCCCATTTAATGCCAGAGTGCAGCCACCCAGGCTCACAGGCACAGCTGTCACTGCTGGAAACCAGGAATTCAAATAGCTCCAACCTGAAGCCCCATCCTGCTTTTTATTTTTTAATTGAAGCTCTTGACAGAACTGTTTAGTAAGAGGTTCTGCCAAAAGGCCTGCATCAGGCAGAGTATCTGCAGCAGGCTCCAGGAATTTTTAATTTATTCCTTCCTAGGGAGGTACTGAAACAGGATTTTCCTGTGCTCAGAAGGATGCAGAGTTTACTCCCATTATCCCTGTGCTGTGCTGCAGGAGCACCTGCCACTCCAGAATGAGAGTGAGAGCACAACCCTCCTGTGCCACTCCCTCCTCAGTAGAGTGAATTTCTCTACTGAATTTGTGAAGAACTGGCTACTTTCATGATGGGAGTAAAGAGAGAAAGAATTCAAGTGGTATCAAAAAAATGACTTATCTGCAAAAAACTGTTTATCTCCATCACCTGTGGCATCTGTTGCTTGTCTATAACTTTGTAATAGCTCATCACAACCTATTGCACCCAATAACCACATGGCAGGAACTTGTAGATCAAGCAAAGCACCCACACCCTCCAGCAGAACAGCATGGACAGAAACCCCTCAGAAACCACACAAACCCCTCAGTGGTTCTGTGTTTGGTCCTGCTGAATTCAACACCCAGGTGCACTCACAGCAGCAGTGTTGGATCAATCCACAACTCTTTCTATTTCCTCACAATTACACAGGTCAGGTGAGAGTCTAAAAAAAAATTAGGAAAATTTCTATTTTTTTTTTTTTACTTTTTCAGTTCACTGCTGTAGTTCCTTCCTTTTCCCCCTGATTGGGGGCAAGACAGAGGCTCTAATTCTCTTTATAACACCAGCTACTCCTAGAGCCAGAACATGACTCCCTTTATTTTCCTTTCTATGATTTGATTTCACAGACAGCTCTGCTACCTTTGACCAAAGAACCATATGAGTATCACATTAAATTACCTTTATGGAGCAAAAGTAACTTCTAAAAATTTACAAGACAGGACCTAAACTGTAAAAGGATAACCAAAATTTATTTCTGTAACTCAAAAAAGGAGTCACCAACACCGCAATGGGGCATTTTTAACAAGGTATTTCTATCCACCCTTGTTTCTCAGACATCCTGACACAGGCAACAAGTTTGCTACTTGTTTTTCCCAGTTTGTATCAGAGCTAAAGTTTAGAGTTCACTGCAGAAAATGGTGCACTTATATTGAAAATAAGACCATAATATCACCTCTTATGCAACAAAAGTCATCCTTCTTAATAGTGGCTTAACAGTTACCCACCCACACCAATCAGAAATTTATGTCAATTAATAACACAGAATGAATGCAAAGTCCGTATGTGTATTGGAAAATACCAGCAAATATTTTTCTATAAAAGGCTAATTTGCAAGGGTTTTACATAACTTTAAATCGATTTTCATAATTTAAAATAAAACTGGGGGCACAATGGAGTTTCGTTTCATAATGTAAAAGGCAAATTTCTTTTCATTTTACTCAGTGGAGGTTTAATTGCCACTGAGATAAATGTGACTCAAGAGCTCTGAATCACAGCTCTGTGTGAGTTCATATCACTCCTATGATTATTCCTGAGCAGGAATGTTGGATGGATGTTCCTTGGAGAACCTTTTCCCATTATATCCCTATGTGAGGAAGGCTAAAACACTTGGGCGTTTGTTTCATTTGGGTTCAGTGGATGTTTTTTGTGGTTTTCTTGCCAAAACAAAGCATCAACAATTTCATTTAGAAACAATCAAAATATTGTTTTAAAATCTGAGTTATTTTAACCCTTTCCCCCTAAAATCTAGAAGAAATGCATATATATTTCAAACTTCTGTTCCTCTGCCTGAGTTTTCTGATTCTTCTGTGGATTTGCTTATCATTCCAGAGGATACAAACACCATTTTTCAACTAATGACCAGGTTTTTTTAGCTCTTGCCCGACACAGGGCTAGAAATGAGGAGCAACATTCCCTCTGCAGGGAGCTCAGCTGACTCCCACGTTTCCCTGCCTGGAAAGGAGGGACACACACCTTTTGTCTCTCTGAATGGCAAGGGCGTCTCTGCCCCTCAGTCTCTCCCTGTACAGCAGCTGGCACAAGAGTCCCACTCCTAAAACCCACTGCAATACAAAGTAATATTCGTTTTCCACAAGCACTTCAGCAATGCCACCTAAACATACTTCCTGCCCACAAAACAAACGCATTGCACTCGAGATTTTCACCATTTGTACTGCAATTACCAAAGTGAAGTAACCTTTTTTTTTAGATCTCAGTGGTATAAAAAGAAAATAGCATCATCATGTTCAATGCCAGCTCTTCTGCTAAAATATTCATCACCTCAGTGAGAGTTCTGGGCTTTCTCAGAGTGTAAAATGCACCAGCTTTGCACTGCCAGACTGTGTTCTTGCTCTGTTTAAACCTGTGCAGAGCAGCCATAATTATCTGGAAGGGATGGCAAAAAGGGGCAATAATTTTTAAGAGGCTGTGTGTTTTTATTCAAGTTATGTATAGAATTAGTTAAAATGAAAATGAAGATAATGTCCTAAATGAAAAATGCAACCTGGACATCTGAACTTTCCAAGGGGCTGCTAATGTAAAATAAAAAGCAGTCACATTTGCCAAAAAATGAAGTGAGATTTATCTTTGCTACTTATCACCATTGGTACAATTTGCTGTTATTATTTAATTGTTATTTGTCATTATTGCTGTTTACATGGAAATGATGCTCAGGCAGCTGTGCTGCCCATTCACCTCTCAGTCCTGGAGTCCCCTGGGAATCCCAAAAGGCTCCCCTGGCCAGGACACAACAGCTCCCAAAGCACAGCTATTTTCAGGTGTTTTCTGCCTCCCGAGTCGTTCTCCCTGGTACTAAAGCCACAGTGAAGGCTCTTTATGTACACAACCCGGCAGTTCTACATAAGAGACCTGCCGAAGTAAAATCAGCAAAGGGCTTCACTAGCTGGGCCTGGGGATTAAGGGAAAAGCTAAGGCAACTTTTGGGGGGGGAAAGAGGGGAAGGAGAAAAGGGGGGAAGGAGAAGAGGGAGGAAAGAAGAGAAAAAAGAGAAAAGAAAGAGAAAAAATGAGAAAAGAAAGAGAGAAAAGAAAGAAAAGAGAGAAAAGAAAGAAAAGAAAGAGAAAAAAGAAAGAGAAAAAGAAAAGGAGAGAAAAAGAGAGAAAAAGAGAAAAAGAGAGAAAGAGAGAAAGAGAGAGAAAGAGAGAGAAAGAGAAAGAGAGAGAAAGAGAGAGAGAGAGAGAGAGAGAGAAAGAGAGAGAGAGAAAGAGAGAAAGAGAGAGAGAAAGAAAAAGAGAAAGAAAGAGAAAGAGAAAGAGAGAGAAAGAAAAAAAGAAAGAGAAAGAGAGAGAAAGAAAGAGAGAGAAAGAGAGAGAGAGAGAGAAAGAAAAAGAGAGAAAGAAAGAGAGAGAGAGAGAAAGAGAGAGGGAGAAAGAAAGAGAAAGAGAGAAAGAGAAAAAAGAGAGAAAAATAGAAAAAAGAGAAAAAGAATAGAAAAAAGAGAAAAAAAGAAAGAAAAAATAGAAAAAAAAAAAGAAAAATAGTTGATAAGCAGAACTTGGGTGTGGAAATGTTAGGTAAAATAATTTAATTCAAAAAAAGCATTCTGCTACATCCTCCTGCCCTTCACTAAAGATGGTGGAATTTGTCTGTCGAGAATGACCCAACTATAGGTATTTTTATCTCCTGCCAAGCCTCCCAAGTGCTCTGCAAGTTCAGGGGTTCCAGTGCCATCCCAGACTCCACGCAAACCCAGATACAGCAAAGGGGATGCAATTCAAGGCCAATTCTGCCTTTAAGGGCACTGCTTTCATGTGCTGCCATTTGTGCTCATCCCAGAAAATCCTGCTCCTTTTAGCCCAGTGCTCTGAGACTCACAGAGTGAAACCCCTGCGGCTCCAAGATCCAGGTCCAACCACAGGATGAGATCTGCTGAGATCCCAGAGACTCCCAAAGTGCCTCAGCTCCACCCTGCTGGATCCCACTACCTGCTCCTGCTTCTGGGGCTTCTCCAAGGATGGAAAATCCGTGGCTTTGCCTGCATGTCCAGGAGTGGGACAGAGCCAGGAAGAGAGAAGATGAAAAAACCTGCTGAGACAGGGCAGGTTTTACTGCTCTTACAACAACTAGGCAAAGCACCAGTTTGTGTGTTGTTACACTCCCTTCATTCCTGACCATGAGATTCAGGAACAAGAGGAATTATTTTATTTCAGTAAAACAGCAATCTTGCTGAACCTGCTGCCTTTAGTAACTGCACACAGAACACCAGGGTTATCTGGGAACGTCAGTCAAGTTCCCCACGATTTCAAGGGTTTAGGGACCTGGCAATGGCCTGGATTCTTTCTTTTTTCTTACTGTGCAAATTAAAATTGGGGCTTTTGGGGTTCTACTGAAAGGTTGGAGTTTGTTTTGCTGACAAGCACTTTGTAGTATTTAGTTGCCTCTGGAATAGATGTTTTCTGAACCATTTTGAGCCATGTAACTCTTACAACTGAATTCAGCTGATGGCCCTGGTGCTCGTTTCTAGCCATATATTGCTACATTTCTGTTATGTGGTGACTGAGCTTGCCCAGACACCAATTCAATGAGGGGTTCATGGCAGAGAAGTCCCTGGAATAATAAAAAATACTCCAAAAGCTTTGCAGGAATATAAGATTCAGTATGTACATTAAAAATCTGTAAATGGCAAACTACAATTGTAGCTAAACAAAAATAACTAGTTATTAAAAGCCAGTATTTCTTTTTGCATGTACGTTTTTCCTTTAGAATTTTCTAATCAGTCAATCAATGTAGAAATTATGTAGGATTGGATTTGTACTGAAAAAAAACAACCCGGGGCTTTAATTTGAATAAAATTTTAGGTCTGTGGGATTTTTATTTTATTTCAAAGTATCTTGCTCTGAGACCTATTAAGACATTCATTGTTTCAAGGCACAATATTTGATGTTTGCAAAGCGTATTAGACACTTACATGCTTTATATTAAACAGGCAATGATTGGCTTCACAAAGAACCATACAAATACCTTTTTAATTGAAATCTTTCCATCTCCCCTTCTTTCAAGTCCCCAAAGGTACCAAGCTATGAATTTCAATGAGGGCTTTGCAAAACAGTATTTAATTAGTGCTTTTCTGTCAGCCTTTCTTCCATCACCCACCTAACCACTCTTGTTTCTACAGAGACACCCAACAGCAATTTAATATCATACAAAAGGGGCAACATCTTCTAAGAGATAAGAGTCTAAAACGTATCAGTTCAACCTAATTTTGGTATGGCTGTTCTTCAAACCCACAGGGAAAAGTGTCTGCTGTTACTGTGGAGGCAGCAGACCTTTAGTCATTAAAAAGAAAGGAAAAAAAAAAAGAAACTTCTTTATAGAGGTGTAATTCCAAGGCAAAGTTAGTTTATGGCAGAGACACATTCCTGGAGGTGAATGGAAGAAGGGGAAAGGAATCATGTGATCTGTGCACACACCACGTGGAAAACATGAGAGTCCAAACAGGATAAATGGCACAGAAATAACCTCTATGGGTGATGCAGAGCAATTAATGCAGTGCTGATGGATGAGGTGATCAGGACACAGCAGAAGGAATGGAATGGAGAGCAGAGCAGAGCAATGCTGGAACCACACCCTGGAAAGCTGCAGCTCAGCTCCTGAACTAAACTGAGCCTTACAGGTGAATGTCTCCACAGGGAGATTTACATTTCTTACAGCAGAGGTCACAGCTGGAGGGAGAGGGATGTTCCCAGCAGGGAAGAGCGAGGAATTCTGGCAGATGTGACAAAGGGAACGCATTCACACTACACCTGCTCTTTCACAAGAGTTCTCGTTCTTTCAATTACCTCCTTCACATGACACTGAATACATTCAGAAAGCAGAAGATAAAAGCAATAAGATGTTTCCCAAGTTCTGATGTCAGGCAGAACTGGGCAGGGATATGGTGTCAGTACCACAAAAACTGCTCATCCTGGTACATCCTGCTGCCTCCAGCCTTGGCTGCAACTTCATTCAAAGTCAGGACACTGAATTTGGCAGAGACAGCAGAGAAGGCAATGAAAGCAGCAGTAAAAGCCACGAGACACCACAGGAGGGTGCTGCACACAGGCACTGCATCCTGTGGCAGGAACAGTCCAAGGCAGCATGACTGCGTTTTCCACAGGGTTTGAAAGCAGGAGTAAAGTCCTGTGCCCTCAGAGTATCTCAGAATGAATCCATTTACTTACAGTCAGAGACTCAAACCCACAGGGCACCGGTTGTGTCAGCCTGAGGTGTGTGTGGGTTGCAAAGACACTGCCACCTGAGGCCCCTGCAAGAACCAAACCAAACGACCCACCCAATGCAGTTTAATGACCACATTGACATTTTACTGTGCTAACACTGGGTTAGAGGGTAACTCCTCTACACATCAGAACACCAGCAGCTGTTCTTCACATGCTTAACACCGGCACATCTCCAGAAACCTCCAGGATCCTTACACTGGAATTGATGTGGGAAGGGATGCACACTTTTAGCAATCAGCAGGTGACAACACACTTCCTGTAAGCACAATTTGACTGTGCCCAGAGATGTTTTCTTTCACACTTCCTACTTTCTTTTCAGGAGTTCCCCAAACCCAGAGCACTGTACTATGTACAATACAACACATTTCCCACTTATCACTTTCCACTGAGGCTGTTTACAGCAATTCAGAAGAAAAGTTTTTAACTACTCATCTCAATAAATGAAAGTCAGGTTGCTGTCTAGAAGCTGATGAATATAACAGAAAGGACCCCAAGAGGTTGGTCGTACCTCCCTTATACCCCGGTGAAGGTAGGAGAGCTCCCCACAGTAATCTGACACCTCTGCAAGTCCCTGGAAACACAAAAATTGCATACACTTCCTTTAAAGAATCTACTAGTCCAATGAGGGTGTGTTGTCCAGCTGCCCAAGTCAGTCTGACATCCCCTGCTCAGAACTGTCTCTTCAGTGCCCCATCCCAGGGGGGTTCTGTTCACAGCCCCTGGGTACAGAACAAAGGACGTGCCATCCCACAGGGTCAGCAGTGGCCTCCTCTGATGGAGGGAAAAGGAATGTAACACAAGGGACACTTCCAAGCAAGGAGATGGAATTCTTCCCTCCCCTCCCTATGTCTTCAAATCACTCATCCTGTTCTCTTCTGTCACTCCTTGATTCCAGTGGAGTTATTCCTTCCTGAGGTGTTTCTTCCTCTTTGGTGCTGGGTTTGGATAACTCCCTTACTCACACAATCACAACTTAGCTCTAGTTGGAAGGGGCCCATCAGGATCAGTGTCCAGCTCCCAAATTAATGCAATGCTGGCCCACAGCTCCTCCATTGCCAGTTCCTTCTGCCATAACAACCTCTGCTCAAAGATACCACTGCAGTTTGCTCCGCTTTACCTTCAGGGCAGGAACAGGCCCAGAATGGCAGGAAAGTGTCAGCCTGCAAGGTATAATGCAGCTGCACAACTACCCCCCATACCCGAGGCTGGAAGCACAGAATTAGGGAAATGTTTCCTGAGAGCCTCTGTCAGCCTGCACTGAATACCTGTTGCCACTCTCATTCTAATTATTTGCCAGCTAAATTTCATTTTTAACACTAGGAAAACACATTCATACCATGCTGCTTTCACAGGAGACCAGGGAGTATGGCAACAATGGACACCACATACACTTTCTCTGTGGAAAATTGAGTTTGGATGGGAAGAAAAGGCAAAGTTCATCTATCAGAAACTGAAGTACAAATGCTAACTACTGAAAAGACATACAATTTTTGCCATACAATTTCTAAAATAAAGCAAACAGGCTGCTGGTCACCCTGTATCCCATACAAATCCTGGAAATGCAAACTTGTCTGGAAAGAAGAAACAGAAAGCTGTACCCTGGTATGTGCGCTAATTCACTAACTGCTCTGTGGCTCCAGTCCAGCAAAACACTTAAGCACATGAATAGTCCCAACAACAAAGGTCTGAAAGACTGCCCATACATTAAAGCAAATTGCAATGTAGGCACAAGCCTCTCCCTTGCTTTCATTAAAACCTGAAAACCCAGAGAATAAAATCAATGCTGCCTCCCCTGGGTACGGCGAGCAAGGAGTGGGGTCACAGCAGTCACTTGCAAGGACAGCTTGGAAAATGTGTTGGGAAAATGCATTTGTGTACACAAATTTTAAATACACACACAGTGGTGGTACAACACATCGTTTTCTAAGCAAAGACCCCCAAATCCCATATAGGTTTGACCCTCAAAGGGTGATTTAGATGAGGAAAAACTTGCAAAGTTTTTACTGGGGTTGCTTTTGCAGTCGGACAGTTTGCCACTCTGTGGAAAGGAAAGATGTTGCTCTGTTTTCCCTGAGTTTACTGCAGAGGAGGAATCTGAACAAAATGTCAGGCTGAGCCATGCAGCAGTCCTGGCTTACACAAATCCAGTGCCAGGGGTCAGGAGAGTGGGAAGAGAACATTTGGTGGGAGCACAAGAGAGAGAGCTGAGTGATTCACAGTCTGGAAGGTGCTCACAAAGGTTGGATGCAGACTGGGGATGATGAACGTATTGCCATTTGACAGAGTTACCTGCCATGAGATTTGCACATGTGGAGCCACCAGGGCATTCCAAAAACATTTTCTGGTTACATCAGGCAACACAATCCTTTATGACCTGAGCAAGAATATTACCAAAAGGACCATTTTAAAGCAGAGTTATAATTTCTGCTGTTACTGTCACCAGTATTTGCATCCCTCCTCTTGCTTCTCTCACAGACACACAGTGAGCACATGCAGGCAAACATCTCCCCTGGAGCAGCAAATTTGATCCCATCTCTGTCACAAACAGTTAATTTTTTTTTCTGGGGCACTCAGCATCAGATTTCACGTGGAGGCACCTGAAATAGCAGTGCCATGTTATGAGCCACTTAAGGCCAAATGCTATCACCGACACAATGAGTGAAGTCTAATCTGCAAGTCGTACTTCAGACATGAATGAAATGTTTACAGGGCAGTAGTGGTGTGAAAGTGGAAGAACCTGCTTCTCTCCAGGCCTGTCTGCCCTGCTGGCTACAGCCGGGGTGAGAACCAGGCAGTGAGTACACACCCCACACTGCTGCTGTCACACCACTGCTCCCTTCCCGTGCACCGAGGCCGATTTGTCACTGCAGAGCAGTTTCTTCAGGCTGTCTCCTGTGCCCCAGGGACTGCCCAGCACCTGTTAGAACTCTGCTCCAGTGCTGCCCACCTCTTATTACACCATGACAACCATTTGGGAGTAGCAGGCTCTGTAACTGTCCTGCAAGAACATCTTCATTATCCAATTGCCTTTAATTAACTTATCATATATTGATAGATACAATTCTTTTTAGTCTCTTCTCAAAGTTCTGTGGAGGGCCCAGAGACCCCTCTCCTACAGTTCAGTGATCCACAGGTTGTTCTGAGTTGCAAAGGACCCACAAGGCTCATCGAGTCCAACTCAAGCCAATGGCCCACACAGGGGAGTGAACCCCTGACCTTGGCATTATTACAGCCAAGTTTTAATGCCTTCCACAGAGAGTGAAAAGTTTACAACTGCAGTACAGTTATTCACTACGTTCTCTGCCTGCACAGTGGGGCAACCCAAAGAAATCACCACAATCTGCTTCCCCTTCTGATTCAACCTCTGGTGCTGGCAGATGGGCACAGAACTGGTGATGCCAGTTCAAACCTCACTGGGGCTGCTGGGAGGTGATGCCAGTTCAGACCTCACTGGGGCTGCTGGTAGTCTGAACCAGTTTGATGAGGCAGAACTCTCATCTGCACTTCAGAGGGAACCCAGAGCAGCCTTCAGGCCTCTGACAGTACTGCATTACTCCATCCTGTGTACACCTTATTGGTATCCCACTTTTTAGAAGGAGCAAGGAGCTGAAGGGAGTGGATGGACAGAGATGGAGATAGACTGGCAGAGCTGCCCACGGAAATAAGCCTGACATCTGCCAGCAGCACATCTGGTTTGTGGCCATCTCTGGCTTGAATGGCCTAAGGAAAGACAGATGAAGAAAATCCTTTGGAATCCATAGGCCAGCAGAAGGCTGGAAAGAGAGTGCAGTCAATATTGCTGTGCATGGGTGAACACATAAAAACACAATTCTGCTTGATAAGCAGCTGTATTTGATTCCTATACTTGGATGAAAAGCACCAGCTAAACACTGAACATGGTTTCTAATTTGGGCAGTATTTGTTGGTGGTCAAGGCAAGCAGAAAGAAATGGCACTGTTTTTCTGGATATCACAACACTGGAAAGCAAAGAAATCCTGTTTGTGCCTGTAAATAGGACTTGTGGAAGTCCAAGAGAGAGAATAAATACGAAACAGGGAAAATGGGATGTCATCCAACACAGCCACACTTGTGACCACAGCGTTGCTTTGAGACAGGTGAAGTCTGTACAGCTCAGCACAGAAGCATCTCCATGAAGTGAGTCAGAACAAACACAGAGAAAATGAGGCCTCTGCAGGTGTTTTTAGAGGAAACAAAGAAACAAAACAATCCTGTAAAACATTTAACCCAACGACATACAAATAAACTTTGAGTGCTTGGAGATACATTTATTTATATTCTGGGTTTGGGCACTTGGTAGCTAAGGGCAAGAGTGACTCTGAAGGACAGTCTGAAGTGGGACCATTTACACTCAGAGCTGGCTTTAAAAACACACTCACAGTCTGGACAACAGGAACATTCCTTTAGTCATCCAATGTCCCTAAGAACAACATAAACCCACAGAGCTCTCCTGCTTCCACCAGGGAGGAGCCTTCAGATCCTGTTGAAGCATCCAGCTACTGAGTATTACAACCTGTATTCTTTGGATTTTATTGTTTTCCTGGCTCTTTATCAGGGAGCATTTCAGTGAGCTCCTGCCAGGTAATCCTCCACATTAATTCAGAGTTCACTGCCCAGTGAGTGGTCAGTTTATCTGAGAGAGAGCTCAGGAAGGACAGCTCACTAACTTTCTGGGAATTCTTGGAAGATTGAACAGCACAAGGTATTTTCAACTATTGCCAAACACTCAAAAATCAAGTTTAGATCTACTCAGAAAGCCTTTTCAAAATAGATCTCCAGGTAAACACACTGCTCAGGATTCAAGAGTGAGACACAGCTCAGCAAAGTACAAATCCTGCTTTAAAACAGCTCATTAACAGGGTTGTTTTTTTTAATGGTATGTTTTTCAGACTCCTATTAGAGCAGAGTAACTAAATACCCATTAAGTAAGCACTTAGGCCAAATGACAGCTTTTCCTGGGAAGCTCAGAGGGATCCTGAAAGCCTTTTGCCTGGAGAGATGAGGAGCAGAAACACAGTCCTGGAGAAGGGCAGGCAGGCACAGCTTTTGTTTTGTTTTCCTTGGCCTTTTCCTGCAAAGCTTCCCCGACACTGGAATAGTTCACCTGGGAAGGGAAAGGGGCAATTCAGAGACAGTGCCAGGAGGACACTCTTTCACCCAGATGCTCAGGCTTGTTTCTTGCACCAGTCTCTCCTCCTCCTGCAGATCTCCATGGAGCAAACCCAGCAGCCACCCTTGTAGGCACCCAAGGCTACCTGACCTGGTACCACCTCCCTGCAGTGCCAAGGACAATATACGCAGGTCTAAATGTTTGTTTTCCATAATTTTTTATTAAAAATATATAATTATTATTATGGGAAAATCAGCTACTTCCAAGAACTAAATCCGGTTCAGTGGAAGAGTAAACTTCTGTCAAAAATAACACTGACATTTTGTTGACTCATTCAGGTGGTTGGATTCCACCTCAGTTTTCAGAGCCTCCCCATTCCCAGGGTCAGCCTGGCTGCCCTCCCAGCACAAAGGCACAGGCAGGGCCTCATCAGGCATCCTGAACTTCAGGAAGAAGTCACACTGCCTGGCTCCACCAGAAATTGTTCAACTTACAGCATGGAGCCAAAAGAGGGAGAACAAAAAAAAAGAGAAAGTGTGGGAAGGACAGGCTGGAGAGCCCAGGGTTTGCAAAAGGCACTGTAACCACCCAGCTCCATGTGCTCCACTCTGACCTCTACACATGTCCATCAATCACTGGTGTGAGTGCAGAGGGATGAAAGCAGGGATTAAACACCAGCCCCACAGAACGGAGCTCAGGGTATCTGCACTCTGTTCCTGGCAGGAGCACACCCAGAAGCAGATCCTCAGTTTAACAGCACAGATTTGGTGAGATCAACACACAGGCCTGTGTGCTCTGTCTAATGAGCCCCTCACAGCTCTTCTGCAAAGTTCTGGTGATTTCCACAGCCTGCCTGTCCAACTCCAGGCAAATTATTCAACTTTCCTGGCCCCCACATCTGTAAGTCACAGCACAGGGCAGAACAGCTCCTATTCCAGAGGGGGTTTACACTCCTGAGGCAGTTTTTGTGACGTTCTCTAGTGAATTAGTGGTTAGAAAAGAAAGAACCTAGGAGTGCCTTTCTGAGGCAGGCAGCATGGGAAACACACAGCAGAGGAACAGTTCCACCCCTGCTTCCCATCTTGGCATTTGTAGCCTCACAAAGAAATGTCACTTTAAATAACCAGCTCTCATGATGCTAAATACTGAAATGCCAACCCTGATCATGTGGGTTCCTGTCAGAAATGAATGTTTTAGCAAGGAGGCTCTTAGTTTTGGCCTGTCTTGTACTCTGCAGCTTGAGATGGATTGAAGAGAGCAGCTCTTGCATTCTCCAAGTTAATGCAGGCACAGAACCTGCCAGCTCTGGTCCATCACCAGGGAACACAAGGCTTGCAGCCCCAAGTGCACACCCTGGGCTTACACTACATGTGACTCGGAGCTACAAACACACAGAACAAGTTGGAGAGGGGGTGCTCCATATCAAAGGGGGCCAAAAGTGCTGCTGCTTTTACTCCAAGGTGAATGCTTATGCTGGAACAAGGGAAGGAAGCTTCTCTGCAGCTCCTGAGCACTGCCTGACAATGGTCAGTCCTGCCATGCATCATGCCCAAAATACAGGTGAATTGATTGGCTGTAGAGCTCAGAGCACAGTCCAGAGAGGAACCCCCACAGCACACCGTGCTCCCTGTTCCACTTAGCACCTGTTCCTGCATTTCCTGGCTCCTGCGAAAAGCAGAGGAGTTGAACCCTTGCAAGGGCACCATCCTGATGGCCTGTACACCACTGCAGGTTGGCTTTGCAATCTCTGCACCTGATTCGTTCCACTGAGAGTAAAAGTAACATTCCAACGTCATGGCTGCTGTGACTGTACCATGGCTATAATGTGGTTTATATAGGAGAGGAGTTGCCTAAATAAAAAGGAAGCTCTAAAGGAGCAGGTACTGAAAGGAAATGCCCCTAGTGAGCCATGGAATAAAGGAGACAGAAGGATGGATTTTTGCCTCATGGTGCTTCTCACTTTTCTTTTAATTTTCAGTCTATTCTTCTCATTCCCACTTGGCTGGCTGCTTCTCTTCCTCCTTTCCTTCTGTTTACCTGACAGACCTTTGTCTCATTCCCTCTTAAAAATATGTCATGGTGCTACTACAAATAATGCCATGAAAGCATTCACAGAGACAGAATTCTGAGACATGAAGCTTAACAAATCATGCCAGTACTCTGAGCTTGAAACACACACAGCTATTAAATACAAGCACCTTCCTTCTTATTTCCTTTACCTCCTAAATTATTTCAGAATATCTCAGAGCAACCTCAAACAGAATTACATGGAAGTGAATAACAGAACTCAGGAAATGCACACCATGTACAGGAGGGTAACAGCAAATATGAACAGGTATTTGGTACTTTTATCTTGAATTTCTGCTGGTTTATAACGAAAAACACATTGTGGTATCAACCTATAGAGCTCCTGCTGGATCACATCTCTAGGATTTGTCAGGAATAAATAGCAGAAAGGAGGGACAGTGCCTGCAGCCTGGGCTGTGCCTGATTTCTCTGCAGAGTAAAAAATAGTTAAAATACATGGAGAGACCCACAGTGAGTACAACAGATTTGGAAGATGCTGAGCATCCTTGCACAGGGCCCTGAATTCACAGGGAGACATCTCATGACAAACACAATGTATACTTTAAACAGAGTCCATTTGTTGTGCCCATCTGTGAACTCCAGTTTTTTTCCCAGCACACTCCAGCTGAATAGTCTTCCCAGACCTTTCTCACCTGATGTTTCAGTCACCTGGGTGCAAGAGAGGCCTTTAACAAACTCACCAGTTCTTTTATTTGCTCTAGTCTTGCTACACCCACAGCAGACAGTATGAACAGAACATTGGTTCACTTCCAGTGCTGCTGAAAGATTGAGTGTGAAAGCCCCCTTTGCATATTTTCAGTTTTTAATTCCTTTTTTTAATGAACCTCCAGCTTCATTTTCCCCCTTGAGTCTCACCCTTTCCACAGCAGGAACAACCAGCATTAAAGTATTTCAGATTCTTGCTTGTTGAGAACCTCTCTGCCTGCCCTGGTTTGTCCCTTGGGCTATTCCTCTGTGCATCCTCTTTCACTGCTGTCCAAGCACCACCTGCTTGTGACTTCCACATGACCCGCCAGCTGACGTTTCCTGGTACAGCTACACTTTATTTTTTCAGTATTATTTTTATTTTCTGTTTTCTTTTCAAAACATTAAATTACAGGACAGTTTCTGCACAACACTCTTAGAATTCAATCCCAGATTTTGGCAAAATCTGGCAACCTCCTAAAAGTTGGGAGATTTCTGAGTTTCAATAAACTCACTTTAATTGTACCCTGCTGACAGTTGGTTTACTGCAGCATTCAATCTCAGCTGAAGCAAAGCAACTCAACAAAATATGGCTCTCTTTATGAATTAAACCTAATTCTAAGTCCCAGAAAATCCTGAAACATGATTTTTCTTTCAGAAGGCAAAGGAGCTACAAAACTAAGCTAGAGTGAGCAGAGCCTTCATCACCTTTGGCTGAGTGTGGTCCCCAGGAACCTTGGCTGTATTTAATTCTGCACCTTGGGAAATACTGAAAATGCCTCAATTTTGTGTCATACAACTTTTCCTCACATCCTGGTTCCCATCTAGGCTGGGCTGAGTAGCCAGGGGGAATCTGTCCTGCAGGCCAGACACTGTCTTAGAAAATACTGTCATGATTACACCTCAGTTTTCTTACCTAAGAAAGGAAGATTCCAGCCTCAGGTTTCAGATGCAGTTGGAATATTTGTAAGCCAAAAGTGACGTGGCTCCAATTCTATGAAATCCTAAGCAATCACCATTTCAGCTGACATTTATTGAAAGCCTTAAAGTGAGAAGTTGAGGGGGGAAAAAAACCCAACAAACCCCCCTACTAACAATTCTGATATTTAAAACCTAAGGCAGATGGCACTTCAACTGGTTTTATACCAGTGTAACTTTACCAGTCCTAATCACAGCAAGTCATTCACACACAAGAGGAGGGAGATCAGGTCTAACAGAAATTACTTTTTACTTATACCAAGTGTTTTCACCTGTTGCATCTTCTCACCTGACAAATGAAAATGTCCTTCCATTCCAGAGCAATGGAGAAAGACAATGTGAGGTGCAACTCACAAGGAGGAATCCCAGAAACTCAAGTACAGCAATTTTTGTGAGTTATACCCAGTTTTAAAAGGTTATACATTTCTATCAGGGCACAGTGAGACTTAAAATAGTATATATATGAATATATCCCATATTCTGTGAAAGAAAATAAATTGAACTTTTTATTCTAAATGTATCATGGGAATGTATAAACCGACAAGTTTCTATAACACTCAGGTCATGCCTGTGCAATTTTAGGAAAGAGCTTCCAAGATCTGCTTGTCCAGATAAAACTTATGCAACCTGTAAGGTTTTCTTATCATATTATCTAAAAGCACATGGATTGATTTCCTTATAATTTGCTTTACATTTATTGCTCTACTCTACATTCATGGCAGGACTGCAGGTAGAAAAGACAAACAGGAGCTTTCATAGTTGAGATGAGAACGTTGTACTTCATGAAGTCTGAGACAGTGCTGGTAACACTGAATTGTCTAAAGTCACCCTTCCACATGAATCTAAACATGATTACTGTGCTTTCTGTAGAAAATACACCTCTGTCTTCTAAAGTGCTTTGCTGAAATTCTGAGTCACAATAACCTGCTTGGCCACAAGGGCACCAGAGATGGGAATAAAGAGTCCCAGAATCCCAGCTAAAACCCTTCCTGCTCTGACTGGGGACCACAAATCCTCCCAGTGAGTGCTAACACATTATTCTACCACCACAAAATCACACTGAACTAAGAAAACAGGCAAAGAATAAAAATAAATTGTGCAAAATAGGAAGGAAATAATTGACCAAAGGTGGCTTTATAATCCTCAGAACCAGAAGAAACTCCAGTTTGATGTCAGCTGACCAAAGGACTCCTGTGGTCCTACTGCCAAATTAACAAGGGTTTAACAAATAATGAAGTTGAACAAGTTCTGTGCATGAGCACCAAGCAAGGAACCCATTTCATAAAGCCCCTCAGCCCATGACAAGTGCAGGACAACGTGGCTGAGCACGTTCCCCTCTCCCCTGGCACTCAACTGACACACTTTTAGTGCAGAAATACACAAGCTGCTTTGGAGACTCTGTTTGCAGCACAGGAATTTGCCAAGTTGGGGCAGCTTGACTGGATGTCAAATTCCCCAACTCTGCTAACAGCACAAGGCTCATGGGTAAGGGGAAGTGAAAAAGCATTTCCTTGCCAAAGGGTTTTTAACAGGCTTGAAAAGGGCAGTGACAACTGTGTAAAAAGCTTTTCCACCACTGGTGAGACCATCATAATTTGAGCCTTCTATAGCCTGGTGTTTCTCCATCTCTTCTCATCTCCACGTGTATTGACCACTCAGAACTGCACCTGCCTTGCCAGTTTGGTTCTGGCTGTACAAAACCATTGGCAGGGAAAGAGGAGCAGACAATTAATACCATTAACAGAACTATGTATAAGGCAACCATTCAGGGGATAAAATCTGAAGTGGCCACAGAACTCTAGAGGTGTGTGATCACCCTGAACTCCAGTGGAGATATAGATACAGAGCTCATCTCTGCATATTTTGATACTTTTTAAGCCCAATTCAGATTTCTAACAGGCTTTGCTGGCATTAGGACTTTCAGGGTGTGCCCTGAGGCTTGGCTGAATTGGGGCTTTTGGCTCCTCACCAAGTGAAGGGCAAACCTGCTGTATGTAACCACCCACCTGACTGAGCCACAGCTGCAGTGTAGGCTCCTCATCTCCACATTTATTAACCGCATGCTCCCTCTGGAGCTGGAGATGCCACAGTAACAGCTGTTTTATTCTGCTTGCTTTTCAGGTCCCCAGGAAACCCAACCAGCCCTGTCCCTGGGGTAACTCAGTGCTCACACCTACCACTGCAATCAAACGGGCAAAGATAAACACCTGGTAGTTCTCCGTATCTTTTACAATCTCTTCTCCCTCCCATTCTCTCTCCCTGCTGTTGTAAATCTGACCCAGCAAAGGGAAATTTTTATGCAAAAATAAATGAGGTAAGTTGTACAGGGCGCAGCATCCTCCCAAAAGATCCTGAGACTGAACACAAGAAATCAGTAGGGCTGTAATGAAGAAACAAAGCACATGCTGGGACACCAGGGTTTGCTCTGGCTTCAAACTTATCCCATTGGTATAAAATTAATATTTCCCTGTGGATCATTAACCCTTTTGGTCCACAAGAAATAACAACACACTTTTAGATGGCAAACAAATACGTCATTTGGGAAATAAGGACACAAATGTCTGTCATGAGCTCCAGTATGGCTTTGAACCACAACCTGTTCTGGGCACAGGTACAACACACACCAGAACCCCTGGGCATGGGGTTGGGTTCACCTTGGCAAGGGTTTTGTATCTACACAGAAGAGAATTAAAAGCAGAGTATGATATAACACACACACACACACACACACACACATATATATATAAATGTGAAGAGAAATAGTAACAACTTTACCCAGTTGCCCAACCAAATAAGACAGATTCCAAACACCCAAACCCCATAAAACCACCCAGAAACTCTTCCAGAGAAAACTCCCAGTAAGAGAGGAGGCAAATTACCAAGCAAACGTTTCTCTCCATGGATAACACAGGGGGGATGGCAGCGAGGCCTCACCTGGGCAGGGCAGGGCAGGGCAGGGCGGCCTGATGGGGCTGAGGGAAGGTCAAAAGAGGCAGAAGCTCCACCTGCTTCTCTTTTTATACTTCTTGATGATGCCAGATGATATGAAATATCCCTTTGGTTGCTTAACTCAGGGGATGTTTGTCCCCTCTAATCTATGTCATATTCTCTGGGCCTGCTGAACTGAGGCTTGGCTGACAATGAGGCCTAATGAGGCCTGGCCGGAACTGAGGCCTGGCTGGGACTAAAGCCCAAACTACCCCAACAGGGTGTCTCTGAGGGCTCAGAAAGTTCTGCCAACAACCTCAAGGAGGGCACCTCCTACCAGAAGACACCATTGCTTTGCCTGGTTAGAGCAGAAAGGGCCATATTCCCTCCTCGGCTCAACCCCCCAGTGCCCTTTTGCAGCTCCCTCCCGGTCGGACGTGGGGCTGAGCTGTGGGTTGGGGTCAGCACAGCCCTGGGGCTGAACTCCCCCAGCTCCAAACACATCCCTGAGCCCCTTTCCCCAGTGCGTTTAAAACAAGAGGGAAAAGGTGGCAGCGAAATTCCTACATAGCCTTGTGTTGTTGGGTTCAGAACAGCCAAGCCCTCAGAGAGGCTTTTTTGGGGAGTTTGCTTAGGGGTTGTTTCAGATCTAAAATAGTTTTATCAAATTAAACAGCCATGTCTTAGATGACATTTTCTTCATACACAAGTTAACACATATATTTTCCCATGCATATTTATGACGTGCACACAGCAGTCAACCCTCAAATCCACTCCCCCAGTCCTTGGGGCAAACCAGGAATCCTCTTAGCCATAAAATCTTACCCTTTTTGCTCAATAAAGCTATGCCTTAGGATGAACTTTTGCCTCTAGAGTCTCATTTTTCATTTATTTCCTTAGTTCCCATCTCAGATAACTAAACTTTTTTATTACAGCTGGGAATTTTTATAATGTGCAAATTGAAATAATGACTGTATCACAGGGCTCTTCAACTGGTTTTCATTAAGGCTCCAGCTACTTCCTTGCTCTATTGGATATCTTTGTGCTGGGGTTACTTTACTCTGGACAGAAATTTGGACAATTTATTTTGAAAAGAATGACTAAAAGCCTATTAGAAGACAACCCTTAAAATGCACTGGTTGATGGAGCTTAATTGCACATCCTCGTCATAATCAGAACACCTCAATTACTTAAAACTTAATAATCATGCTAAAGAGCAGAACTGTGAGCGTATTCCAGAGATCCATAAACCTGAAAATCCCAATTCCTCCTTGTCTTTACAACTCTGTGGATGCAGAGACACAGTGCCAGAAGGACATTTCTGAGATGCCAAACAAGGACAATTCCTGCTTTCTGGATTCATCCTCTGTGCTCAAGCAAAGTTTGTGGGTTCATTGTAGCCACTTGAAACAGCTCAATCATTTGTGTGGTGTTGAAATTCACAGCATTTCCACTGTTGATCTCCACTCTCACCTCGCTGCTCTGTCATCCTGCACTGCTCACTGGGAAATGAGTTTGCTGGAATATATTCCCACTGCTGCCAGGGTCACAGGAGTCTGAATGAGCACAGGAGGACTCCACTTAATTGCCCAGATTTATTGCTGTGCTGTTTTCTTTCCTCCCTTTCCACTCAAACTTGTCTTCCATGTCTGACATCCACAGAAAAGGGAGAGCTGCTTGTTCTGGTCAGGAACAGCAGCAGACAGGGATCACAGTTTTGCAGGGATTCCTCATTCCTCCTGCCAGGGCACAGGCAACAGAGAATTTGTTCTAATCCACCAAGAAAAGTGCTGTTCTAATCCACCAAGGCAAGTGCTGTGTCAATACAACACCAGCAATGAACAGCCTGCAGTGAAATATTGAGTCACAACTGGCAAACCCCTCACATTACCTGTGTAACTTCCAGCATCAACAAGCTGTTCCTTTGGATTTAGGATGCCCTGCTTTCCAAGGGCAAAGGCAGGGGAACTACTACACAGCAAATACATGAGGAATTTTTAAGTCCTGGAAACTCAGAAGCAGAAAGTTGCCATTTGAAAAATGTGTCTCTGCTGTGAAAACCAAGTCTAATTTCTGTGCCAAACCAAAGCCTTGTCCATCATCTTATTTATGGCTCTGCCACAAGTCTGAGTAGCAGAGGAACCAATCAATTCCAACCAACCGGTGAAATGATTGTGGGAGCTCCAGAGATTAAAGAACCCCAAAGCAGCCAACCCCAAATTTTAGCATTCCCAGCTGAACAGAGCTGTTGTAAGAGCACAACTCCCACCCCCAGGACTCACCAATGGAGCGGTGGATGCAGGTGTGCTGGTTATCACTCAGGAAAAAGCCCTCTTTGCACTGGCACTCGTAGCTGCCCATGGTATTCACACAGATCTGCTGGCACCCCCCATTGTTATCCAGACACTCATCAACATCTGCAAGAGAGAAGGGAAAACAAAGTCAGGACAACGTTCAGATTCAGAACATGCATCTAGAAGAGCAAGGAATATACCAAAAGGCACACTGTAAATTAAGGTAATGAAAACTACCCAAATGCCATCAGTTAATCCAAATGAATCCACCTAATTATTCCTCCTGCATCCCAGGCTTAAAGTTAACATATAAATAATGACAGTGGGGAGGGGAGTGCAGCCACATGTCCATGTATTCTGAGCTGCAAATTGATTTCCAATGCAGGAGGAACACTGAGGTCCTGAAAAGGCTGTGACCCCTCCTGCCAAGGGCGGTGTTGCACTATGTCATTCCCACTCCAATGCAGAGACATCCCTCAGGCCTACAGTAATTTTGGGCAGGCAAACACAAAGGGCATTACTGGGTGAAAAGAGTCTTGACAGAGTCCTGGTCTTGAACAGAACAGCATGTTTCAATTACCAGAGTCATAACCCCCTACTCTGTCAGTTTGTTTAATGCTGTTTAATGAAAAGAAGGCTTCTTAAATCTAACTGTTCCATGTCTGCATTGTCATTTTAATGGGCAAACATATAAAGCCACAAAGGCAGCATCAGCTACTGGCTGTTTTGAGGGTCTCTGCCTATCCCCCATCACCTCTCTTTGGCATACCAGGTTTTATGCTGTTGTGTCTCAGCACTGGAAAACCACTGCCCCTAACACGGACCTGACCCACAGTCAACCTTGCAACTCTCCTGTTTTATATCTCAATCATATCTATTTTCTCTCTGTTTTTTTGTCGGATGAAAGCAACTTGCCACCTGAAAATTCCATGTTTTCCTTTTTTTTAATGAAGACCCTTCAGCCAGTTGGTTATTTCACAGTAAGTGCCAACACATCAGCAATTGAGCTGGTGTGTGTTTTGCTTTCATTTTATTTTTGGAGAAGTTAAAAACCCCCAACAAAGCTCAATGATCCACGACACCCAAACCCTCAGAAGAGCTGGCACAGCTCCTGCAGAAGTGAATTCCTCCAGGACTGGCACAACACCCTAAGGTAAAGCCAAGCTGGTTTGCTGGCACTTCAGCAGGCAAGGCCAGGAAGCTCTGAAATGCTGCAGAAACTCTGCCAGGAACTAAGGCAGGGAGAGCAGGGAGTTCCAGCCCCTTGTCTGCTGTTTGTGCTGCCTGCACTTCATGTGACACAAATCACAGCTCTTTCTCACAGAGGAAAACCCTCCAGGGTAATTACAGTACCCTGGAAACCAGGCAGGCTCCTCCTGCCCTCAGCTACAATGCAAGTGTGCAGACAGCCCTCTTCCTTTTATTGACCACCAAATGTTGAGCACTGCTGCCTCATTTTCTGTACCAAAATCCCCCCTGCCCTCAGTTCTTACTCTTTTCCAGATCTGAACCTTTTCACAATCCCTTCCTCTCTGAGTCGCTGCTGCCCAGTCAGTGCCAACTCAAACCTGCTCCTTTGCAAACACCACTCCTGGAATCGGGATTGTCCTCTCTGCAACATCAGCTGAACACTCACTGAAGGAGAAAGTCTCAGTTTGGTGCATGTACAAACCCCCAAATTATGCTACAAAGTATGTGGCCTTCCCAGAGCTCTGTTTATAATATCACAAATAACTCCAACAATTGCCTTCCAGCTCTGATGAATAATCTGAAACAAATGCAATGATTTATAAACATTTTTTTTTCTGCTCTTGATAGCAAATGCTGTTGGATTTACCACTTCCATAAAGGGGCAGCTCAACTGACCACCAAGCCCCAAATTCATATCCTGGAACAATACTATTACAATCAAAACTCCTCAGAAAAGCTTTGCTATGAGGAATTTCAGTTACTTGCCTCCAAATTATTTTAATATGCATTTTTGAAGAAAAGGAACAGCTGGGATCTAGGACCACTATATGCCGCTCTCCACAGAACATTCCTTCCAATGGATCTTGGCTTGACAGTGCAGGATTAATAATCTCTCTTCTCAGACCCCAGTCCTTCCAGGGCAAGGCTTTTTGGGGCACTTTGCATTACTGCACTCCCAAAGGGTGCTTACTCTTCCCCATACCAATCTATTGGACATTAATGCCTGGAAAATATTTATTGAATTATTTACTTGCTGAACTGTCTTTCCAATAGGGTCACTTGATGATCAGTTTATTAGTAACCCAATTTAGAGAACAGGGTAAAATAGTCTCCTGAGGTTAGGAGAGAGAACTCCTTCCACTCCAAGAAGCTCAAGCTTGGGTAGAAATTATTAGGAATAATTCCTTCATGTTTCTGCATTTTTTCAAAGCTCACAAAATAAATAGGGGCCAAAGGGGCTGCTTCTTTCTTTTCTGTGCAATTCTCCTTCAATGCAGCTGAACCTGTAAACATCTGACAGTGCAGCCAGGGCTGAGCCTGAATTTTGGGCCAGGTTTTCTAGAGCTCAAGTTCCACATAAGCACTGAAATAAGCAGTCAGGTTTTCAGTAAAGCTCTTCTTGCTCCAGTTCCCTTTTCAGTTGGTTGAGCACAAACACAAAGCTCACTCGCTTTATGTCTCTATTACTGTAAAAGATATTTTTTTAAGAACAAAGAGCTGTGTCTTCTTTCACAACTTTTTGCACAAAACCAGCTCCCAGTGATCACTCAGAACCAGACTGTGTCTCTGATGGCCTCAAGGCAGCAAGGGCAGGTTCCCTCCCTTTCAACTGCTGCATGGAAAGTGCAATCCATTCCCTGGGCTGCTTATCTGGCCAGAGTTCCAGCTTGGCTTCACAACCCAGTGAGATTCCTGAAGCACATCATCCACTGCCTGTGGGAAAACTGACACTCAAACCCCTCCTGATGGTCCCAGGGTGGAAGATCCCAACAAACCTTCAGCCACACAAAAGGACGCAGAGAGATCCTCACCTGAACTGAGCTCACAGATGGTTATTCCACCTGGCTGCTCCAGCCCTCAGCCTCAAAAAGAGGATGGAGAAGCAGAAGGTGAATTAATGTCCTTCAGCCATTCTCTGCAATTCTCACCACAAAGGGCTGCCTTGGGATCACCTTTGCCAGGACAATGGCTGCTGGAAGGCTCTAGAAATAACTCAGTTCCCACAGCTCTGAACTAGAAACAACCTGCTCAGATGAGACCCAGCACAAGAGGCAGAGCTGTGACGCAGGATTCAGTGACACAGCTGTGTGTGCAGGGAGATGAGGGGCTGGAGCTCCAATGGCCACTCCTCACCCCAGACAGCCACGAACAGAGGAAGGACCAGGCAGGGAGAGGCTGGGAAAGAAGGATCCTTCCAAAGAGCCTGGGAGATAATGAGGCCCATCTGCATACATATAACTATGGCTGTATCTCAGCTGCATTATGCAAATTAATGCAGAGCTGAATCTGCATAAGACCTCGAGCTTTTTGGCCCACTGCCTTCACTCTGTCAACCCTGTGTTGTGTACCTGGGTGAGATGAGATGCCCCAGAGATGCAGAGCAGCAGTGTGGAACAGTATCAAAGGGTAGGGAACACCCCAGCTGGTAAAGATGGATGTTTTACTTATTAAATAAACAAATGTTTTCAGTTTCTCATTTGATTTATCTGCTGAACTCTCCAAACCAGCCTTGCTGGTGTTTCACTCTGATCTGGAGAGGAGTTCCCTGGGGAGGTCCTTCTGTCAGAGTGTCCTGCTTGGACACCACAGAGAGAGAGAGGAAGGTCCACTGTGGGGGACTCGAAACCCAAACCACAGGCAGGAAGACACACAAGTGAAACCCAACACAGAGTCAATGCCAAGAAGTCTGTCTGTTCACACCCTCCCACAACCTCCTCTTCCTTCCTTCCTTCCTTCTGACACCTTCCTTCCAGGTCAGTATTTTCATAAACACTGAAGCCCCCCAGAAATCTGAGTCCCACCTTCAAGGTCTCCAAAGTATTTGGGAACCACAGAGTTTACTGTTGCATCAACACTTCTAAAAATAGCACTTTGACTCATGATCAGGGAGCTGAGCTGCTATTTATTTTTTTTTTATCTCTAAGCTACAATTTGAAACTTTTGGAAGAGCTCTCTAAGATGCCTGTTTTATCAGTGCAGCACACCCTGACTGAGAGATGAACTACTGACAGCAACATTGCAGGCTTTCCTCAAATGTTAGCAACTAAACACCACTGGGGATATTCTGCATCTGCCAGGGGAAGGATCAGCAACCCCAAGCTCAGAAAATAAAAGTGCCTGATTCTAGAATTTTAAAATCATCATATTGTAAATATTTCTAGTCAGAAAGTTGGCTGAAAGTTGCATTAAAAAAAAAAGAAAACAAAAGAAAACACATTCCTGCATTTACTACAATCATAGTTATACCAAAATAACATTCAGCCCCGCATGTGTCACTGTCCTGCAGTTGATACTCAAGAGGAGACAGCAGAGGTGGGACAGACCTGCAGTAATCACACACCTGTCAAACCCTCCATCACCTGCCAGACCATTGCCCTGCTGGCTCCTTCCTGGATGAATTTCTCTAATCTCTAACGAGCCCAAATTGATGGGGCAAGTACCTCTGCAATTTAATTAGGAGTTATATAAAGAAGACATGCTTTTGGTTACTCCACAAATGCTGCTTCACAGTCTCAATGAAGACCCCCAAATTCCATTATTGTGGGAAACAGTAAATATTCATTCACTTCTTGCCTTTTCTGCACCTTTCTTGATCTTAAAAATCCCCTCAGCCTTGTCCTGTCTCTCTGATCTACCCTGAGCCCCAAAGAACAGACACACACAAACACGGGAACCACAGAAACAATTCAAATGCTCTCAGCAGATCATGTTTAGAACAAAAAGGACTCATTTCTAGGAGTGAGCACCACTTGGGACACACTCTTCTCACTCCCCTAATCCCCCAAGTGCCACGGTGCCCTGTTGGAGTGGAGCTTTCTTCTATTTGCATAGGTCTGAATTCTACTTTCTGTCCTCTCCTTTCAGAAACTGCAGTATCTGGTGAAGAAGAGGATGAAGAACAGCACAGCCTTGAACCCAATGCTCCCCTCACCACCACAGCTGCAGGAATATTCATCAGAGCCCTTGCTGAGAAAAGATCCACTTGCAAAAACAGATCCTACAGTAATGAATGTCTGCTGAACTAAGAAAAAAACCCAACAAAAACCCCAAAGAGTGGGAAAAATTACCTTTCCTTGAAAAATAAAGCATATTTTACAGAAGGGAAACATACAGAATGCTCTTGTGTGATGACTATTAAAATCATTCCAAAATGATCAATGAATTTATCCCCAGAACAACTCTTTTGTTATACAAGGATACAACACTTAAAATGATGGCCATGATCTGTCCTGGGGAATAATTCTGTCTTTTGATGGGCTACAACCACCCAGCACTTCAGCACCCACTGACTGGGCTTTCTGCCCTCACACCTTGAAAAGGACACTTGAAATCTTTTCTGTGGCTTTTTGGGACACAGAGGAATTCTTTAAAACACAAACAGCCTAAATGCAACTAGCAAAGTACTTCTCTGCTATGTAGAGCATAGGAAATGTCCTTAGCATAATTAAGTACATTTCTGATGCCTGCAGAGTGAAGCAGCCCCATGGATGATGCTGTGGGAATGTTGCATCAACTTCAAGTCTCTTGGCGTCACTTCTTTATTCCTCTCTTCAACAACTGGGCACCATCCTCTGTCCCTTCAAGCCACCAAACCTTTCCCACAGCTTTTAGCACCTCCAGAATAAACATCTAAGTCCCTTAATGTGCCATCATCTGTGCTCCCACTCTATTTGCAAATACTGCATTAACAACACAGAGTGAACTAGAGTTAATTACAGAGGCAAACAAGCATCAGTCCTAATCAGTTGAAGGAAAAATTTGAGATAAATTGAGCAAATTCTCCAGCCTTTTTATCATAATGCCCCTTCCTTTGTGTTGTCCCTGGCCATCATGAACTGCTGCAGCTCAACTGAAGCATCCCATCTTTCTTCCAGATAACCACTGCTTATCCCTGCTCCCTTTAACAGCTACTTAAAGTCCCTGCCAGGATTAGAAAATCTACTTTGGGTTAACTCACAACTGCCCTTTTACAAACTTCATTTATTTATTTATTGGTTTGATTTTTTCCCCCTTGCAAAAATGAAAAAAAAAATTTGCTGTGGGTGAAGCAACACATAAAACCTGACAAGAAAATGAAACAGTGTTTTCATCTCAGTCTGGCAACACTTTCCAGGTCTGTACAACACGAAGCACTTTGTTGCTGAGTTGTGATGATAAGTCAAGGAAATGGCTGGATTAATTTTTTGTTCTTTATTAGAGGACTCTCTAGATCCAGAGGAGAGACCTCAACCCAAGCACTGTAGCATCCAGAAGGCTCTGAAGTCATTCACACTCTCTGTATGGATAATAATTGAAGCCCATGAAAAGTGGAAGAAATGGGAGAGTCTGAAGCACAACAACTACAGCAGGAATGGGAAAATATTGGCTTATTCAGGTACACTGGCTGAGTCAGACACATCCACTCATGGAACTTCTGGGGAACAGAAAAGTGCTGCCCATGTTTTGGAAGGGCTGGAATGATTCCTGTAGGTCCTATCAAAACAATCACATTTTCCCAAAAGCACCTGTACTGGTGGAAGGGGTTTTATAAACACAGATTCAGTTTCTGAATCCTTTTAGTGAATGAATTCTCTATTTGGCACAAAATGTTTGGGCAAATGGGCATATTATGAAACCAGTTCAGCATTTCCACTCTCCTAAACAGAAGTAACATGAACACCAGTATTTAGAACAAATTATTTTCCCTGATTTTTTGTGACAGAAATACCTGAAAATGTACTTAAGTTCTGGGAATTATCAATGAAAAGCAACAAAAGTCAAAAACCCTGACTTCAGGAACTGCATAATTATGTAAAGAAAGAATGAATTTAGTAAGTTTGGAGCTGGCTTGGTAAAACCAACACAAACAAAGAACCCAAAATAAATCCAAACAAACAACCACCTTAACTCCCCCTTTCCTGGAAAATTCACCAGAGCTGCATATTCTTTTCCCAGCACCTGGGAACACCAGTGATGTGTAGCCTGTGTCAAATGATGAAGTGGACACTTGACTGAATCTTTTTAATTGATGCTTAAGCCTTGTGGAGTTCTTTTCTTAGTTCTGACCAGAACCACTTGCTGCTCTCACCCTGCTAATCTTTATGGAGTCTCTGATTAATCTCAGAGGCAGTTTCTTAGTTATGCCTTCAAAATAAACCACAGAGGTAATTAAATAAATGAAGTTTCTCAGCTTTTTCAAATGTTTCTGCTCTGTCCTACAGCACAACACTGTATGTTCACTCCAGTCTTATTTATTTAAGAATGTTTTTTTACCATCAACTAGTCCATGGCCCTTCCTGCCCCTTCTTATGCAGAACTCCTTCCCATGCTCTGACACAACTCCAGCATGGAATGTGGAGCATCCTGCGATGCCTGAGAGGGAACTGCAGCTTGCAGAAGGCAGTGACACCAGAAAAACAATCCCCTATCTTGGTTTGTGCTTTACCTCCCACTTGCAGGTTTGCACATTGCACACTGAAGGCACAAGGATAAAGTCAGGATGCAGGAATTGATGGGCAGGATCAGAGAGCACTATGGAAAGCTGAGACCTGCTTCATAGGGAATTCCAATCCCAACCTTTCATCCAGCACTCACTTGTACTGGAAGGGAGTTGGGTTTCATTTTCTAACCCAGTCAGCAAAGAGCCTTTCTGGTGGCTGTTTCTTGCTGCACAAATCACACAGTTCCTCATAAATCAGCCCTGCCAGGCAGGGGCTGCATTCTGAGCATAGCACAGCCACGGAGACTCTTAAATCAGAGCCCTCTCTGCCCTCCACTTTGGTGTCTCTCTGTGTTCCATGTGAATTCAGGGGTTTCTCTGCAATTCCCAGGATGGGAAAGAGCCCATTCCTTAGGGAAGGCTTGGATGGCACACACACCTGGCTGGATACACACCCATTCCAGGCTGGATTCTGCACCCTCAGGTGAATCCACACCCTCCCCTGCTCTAAGGGAAGGGCCAAACACACCATGGCTCCTAAAGCTTGGGGTCATTTCCATGGGTTTTGGTTTTACCACAGGCCACACTGGCTTAGAAATCTGCTATTATGAGAAAATTGAGTTGAGAGAAGGTACAAAACTAACCCAAACAAGACAAAGCAGTGAGGATGCAGCATAAAACAGCTTTCTGAGCCAACATATCTCAGATCGAGTGATACATCAGAGCATCCACATGGGATTTCACTGATTTAACTTATACATATTAACTTCACACTCTAAGCTGATTATTCTTTACTTTCCTGAGTGTTCCACATAGAGAAATCTTTCCTGTGATTGATCACCTCCTCCAGGGAGTAAGTTAAAAAAAAAAAGGCTCAGACAGCAAGAAGACCTGCAGAAACAAGAGACTGAGATTGATGCTGCTGTCACACAGCTCCCAGTTTCTTAATTTATTATGACAGTCTGAGAATCTGATTTCATCCCTGACAGCGACCAAGATTTATTTTACACCTCTGATTATTTCCCCATACCTAACAAAAAACCTTGGGCCTGTGCTGATTTATACTCTCACTTGTTTTGGCCCTCCTCAGATCACACTGGCTTAAGAAAGCAAACCTGTGGCAAATTAACATGTAAGGAAAGTTCTGCCTCATTTGGTCTCCAAAGATTACTGTGGGGTGACCAAACATTAGAGTATCTTTAAAGGGGGAAACTTTCAGAGGCTGAGAAAAGCACTGTGTTCAAATTCCAACCTCAGGGAGGGCTTGAGAGCAGAGAGCTTTCCACTCATCACAGTGAGAATTCCATATTTTTACTGGACTTTGGAAGATCATTGAACTAACGGATTATTATAATCCCACATAACCCTCTGCTCCAAGGGCCCACCCACTGCCCATCACCATGTGCACAAACAGAACCCAGAAAGGTCCAAAAAATACAGATTCTTCTGTTGTTAAACCTTGCACTTCAACAGGTTCCATCTAGTCTGTAAATATGTGTTATACACATTTCCATTCTCATCTAGGAATCTGCCTGGGCCCCTCAGAGTTAGAACAGTTCCCAGTGCCCCACTGAGCCCTGGGCTGGGAGTCTGGAGAGTTCCAGGCATGAAACTGCTGCCAAACCCTGGAATTCTGCTCAGGTCTCACTGGAAATGAGTGGGAGCTCCAAGACTTACATTCTTAATCTGCTCTACAGAAATACCTTCATTTTACAAGCCTTTTAATGAAAATGAAGAGGTCTGAGAAGGCTGAAAGGTGCATTCCACCCTCCTCCATCCCCCAAGGATCTTGGGATGCCCAGCCATGGAGACCTGGAGGAGAGTTTATGGCTGAGAACATCATTGGAGGCCCTGCCAAAGTGCTAAAGGAGCACAACACTCAGCTCTCAGCTCACCTGATAGTTCTGGAACCAGGAAGCAAGGGCAAGGAAAACTACAATAGCCCCTATTCCAGCTTCTCTTTAAAAATATTTGTTTTTCTGAAACTAAAAACAACTTTTCAAAAGCTGCTTAGTCTTATGTTAAAATGTTCATGTTAAAAGAAAAAAATTTCTATTGGAACTGTTGGGAAATATAAAGAAAAATAAACATCAGTAATAGAAGCATTTTCTAGAAGTTTAAGAAAACAACTTTGTGGCTTCATTCCACTGTGCATTTGAACCAGATTATCTCTTCCCAACAATAAATAAGGAAGGAAGGAAGGATGGGAGTACAGGAGGAGGAAGAACATTGTTACCATCTTTGCAGCATCCTTGGTCTCCCTCAAAATCCATGAAGAGAGTAAGTGGTTTCTCAAAAATCAAGAACAGGTGGGAAACTGTGGACTTATCACACCTTTAATTCCTTTCTATGCCTAATTGCATCACAGTAAAAAAGAACATCTTTGGAATAAGCAAATCAACTTCCAAAATTTGATAGAAATTCTAATTTAACTCTTTATGTGCAAATAAAGGTTGGGGTTTGATTTGAGACCTCATTGCAGCCTCTGAAATCCAGCCAAGTGCCTTTACACACTTCCAAAAAAAAAAAAAAACAAACAAAAGTGGCTGAACAGAAATTAATGCCAATATAATTAAAAATGTGACTGTCTCTGTAGATTCAGCCTCTGTGTTTCATGAGCAGAGAGCAATAACAAACAGCAGGTCCAAGAAAACCTCACAAATCTCACCCTTTCTCAGGTCACTCCTTTGGCTGTTCCTTGGTAAAAAGGGTTTTTCCTACTACAGCAGGAGTCGTTTGGAATCAGAATAAATGAACACAGGAGGAGAGACATCTGGAAAGGTAACCACATCCTTGCTCTGGAATTCCAGCTGTTCCACAGCTCCAGGTAGAGAAGAGACTGCACTTATTTCTGGGTCACTGCCTCAGTTCTTGACTTCTGTTGCAAATATCTCATTTTCTACCAAAGTAAAGCTGCATCACACAGAAAAAATATCCTTTCCCCACACTGTTTGATAAAAACCACTTTGGAATTAACTTAGGGCTGTACCAAAACACTCTCATTGTATTTATATTGGGAATATGGAAAAAGAGTCTCTGGAATTTAAATAAAAATGACCCTCAAGTATGGAGGTAAAATTGGACACAGCAATCAAAGTTCACATCCAGGTAAGTGGTGTGAAGAAATCTTATAACAAAACATACACTGATTTAACTGAGAGGATAAAGCCAACCAACTGAAACCAGTGCAATGGGCATGAATCAAAAACACAGACCCCAAAATCTTCCCTTGCATTTGTAGCATTGTGCAATTTCTGTTCACACACCGCATCCTAAAATCCCCTAAAAGGAAAGGGGAGGGGGAGCTGTAAGGATGAATGACAAACTCTGGAAGAAATAGGACAAATATATTTCAGTATATCTGACAAGCCCTTCAGTGGGAACACCCCAGAGGACAGAGAGCAGTGAGAGGAGGGGGCAGAGGCCCCATGGAGGGGCCAGACTCACCCAGGCAGTTGTGGCCATCGTGGGCCAGCATGAAGCCATCGTAGCAGGTGCACCTGTAGTTGCCAGGGATGTTGATGCACTCGTGGACACAGCCCCCGTTGTACGAGTCGTTCTCACACTCATCAATATCTGAAATAGAACACAAAGAAAATGTAGATTATTTTAAAAAAACTACTAAACATACAGAAAAGTTTCCTTTTTTTGTGCATGTTTTCTATTTAAAATGGAGTTTTTATTTTTCAACTGTAATATAATCATGCAGAAAATGAGTTGAAAGACTGATTTTGTTGTAGTGAAGAACTATCTGAAACATGCTGTTAAATGAGAAAAAAGTGTAACAGAAGATTGTCTTCCCCACAAAATAAGCCCAATTACAATTAATTACAATTTTCTGTATTAACCCACGTACAGCAAGACCCACAAAAAGTGCATAATGCCAAGGTCAGGGGTTCAATCCCCTGTGTGGGTCATTGACTTAAGAGTTGGACTCAATGATCCTTGTGGGTCCCTTCCAGCTCAGAACAGTCTGGGATTCTGGGAATATTATTTTTGTACTGTATCTGAAGGAGCATCAGGAACAATGAGAGAGGCATTCTGCTTCATCTACAAATCCTGTTATCTTCCCTCCCTCTTACAAAAAATAAAATTAAAAAAAAAATCACTTCACTTACTCTAGAAAATGCAACACTTTTCGTATTTTTACAGACTGTTCAGACTCATCCCTTGAATCATTCAGTGGTGCACATTAACCACCTAAACCCACATAATTAAAGACAACTCACAGGTCCCAATTTGCTGTGTGCTAAACCAAACACCCCAGCTATTTCCCCAAGTCACATCACAAACAGAGAAAATGATTTTTTTAGAAAATCACCTGTTGGTGTTACCAGAACATTTCCAATGTGCCTCCATTGCAGGGGGGCTTGACATGTTTCTGAATTAGGCTGCAAATTTGGCTTTATCTGCTAAACCCACCAGCTATTTCATAACTCAGCACCACAGAAATACTGGAAATCAGCAGCTGGAGGAAGGATATTCCCAACAAACACACCCCCTGCTGCTTAAAAGTAAACTTCCAGTCTTTCCACCACTGCTCTGCTCCACAGTGTTTTCATCCTTTACTCCCAATTTCCATCCATCACTTGTCCCAGTGCCCAGTCTGGAGTTGTGCTCTGGCTCCTGAGCCCAAAAGGACAAGAAAATCTGTGATTTTCCCTGGAAACCATAACCAGCAAATCCCCTCCAGGGTGCCCGGATGCACATTCCCAAAGTGTCCCAGTCAGGTTTCCAGGAGCAGCTCTTTGTAGCTTCCATATCCATTCAGGAATATTTCCAGACACTTCCTGTCATTCTTGGGCTACAGGGAGAAAAGTGCCACGTTTTTAAAGGCCAAGTCAATAATCAAAAGTGGTATTTTCATGGTAAGGTTTGCCCTTAACTTTTATCCAGAAGAGGGAAATCAGCAGAAAGTGTTACCAGTTGGGATGTTACTCAGCCTCAAACTGCCAAGGGTTCATCAATTAATTGCCTTTTTCCAAACAATCGATCAAATGGGACTATTTGTTTAAATAAGCAGTAGAAGAGTCTTCAAAAGGGACAAAGAAATCAAAGAAATGTGAAGCCTTTTGAGTGCAATATTTATTTCTAAAAAGCTGCACTGTCATTTGCAGCACAAGGTGGTGATGGGACGTGACTACTCAAGCTACACCAAAGGTGATGTAAGAGGTGCATAAACCACAAAAACAGCAAAATGAACAGATTCTTTTCTCAGGGATTCAAGTCACAATAAATTTTGCAAATGTTTATAAAATTATTTCTCCCTTTTGCCCCCCCATAGCTGTAGAAAACTGGCAGTGAAACCTAATATTCTCTTTTTTAAAGCCATATTGTGGGTTTTCTGGTGTTTCTTCCCCCTTCCAAACCACCCTCCTGTACAAGAGGCCTCACCTGGCAGCTGATTGGAATTTATCTCTCCAGGATTCCCAGCAAAACAACAAGGGGAAAAGATGGGAATTGAACACTTGTAAAAAATCAAAACAAGAAAAAAAAGAAAAAGGCACAAACCCCCCCACTCCACCCCTCAAAAAACCCAACAAGGAAACCTCACAAAACCACACACAAAGTCCAAATGTTGGAAGTTTTCTCCAGCTCCTACTGCCAAGGGAAAAGCCAACAAGGTGAGCACTGCCCCATCTTCTCTGCCCACGCACCTGCAGGAAGGTGCATCTTTATTCCAAAGAATGCCTGAGTGAAAGTACCATTTATGGACAGAGATTCCACTGGATATGCCAGGATCTGGTTCCCTTAGGAAGGTTAATACAGGGCAGAAGCAACAAGAGCACATTCAAACACCGATCTTGCTCTTCATTCTATCCATTGTAAACCTCAAAATTTCCATTTGGTTGCTCCTATCCTGTTATTTTTCCTGTAATTGATGGAATAATTGGGTCTATCAGCCTCAACTCCAAACCCCTCTAACCCAGAAAACAAACTCTCCCTGATGATTTTGTAGCTTTGGACTATCCTGAACATTTGTAGCGGCTCATCACTTAATATCATCTCTCACCATGAGGGCATGACCATGACAAGAGAAAAAATAGAAATGTTGCCCAACCAACCATGAAATTTGTCTCAAAGGGAAACCTCAAGTTTTATCTACACTGGCAAAATGCAGAGTTTTCAACCCAGTAAATGCTGGCTGTTCAGACAGGCAACTGGGAGTGTTTAGTGAAGAAATCACCTCAAAAAAATACTGAGCAGTTAATTTCATATGCTGTTACAGTGGCAGGAATTCCAGGAGTGCTGAACAAGAATTAAATGAACCAAAATTAAGAAGGTGTAATGAGAGTCTGCCAAGAACCTGTTTGGGCTCAGCGTGTTCCAAGGAGGCACCAACTCCCAGTCCCAGAGCTGGATTTGTGCACCCACATCCTCAGCTGTGGGAAAGAGAATTCTCTTCCATTCTCTTCTTTTCTTTCATTGGAGGTGCCTCTGAAATCTGGTTTTTTGGTGTGTTTTACAGTAGAGATGGCACTGTCAGAGCTTTCCCAAGGCCACCCTGCAGGGAGGAGGCTCCTCCAGGAGCACACACAACTTGACCAAGAAATACTCAAAATAAAAACAAGATCCAAACTCTGCTGCTTCCAAAAATCACAGTATTTCAGCTCTCTGTTTCAGCAGAGAAAAGAACACACACCAGCAGGCAATAACTAACACCCAAAGCACAAACCAAGCTGTGAAACGGTAAGGGAAATGCTGGTTCCCTTTGTCCAAACCTTTTCAGTAGTGCCATGGAATTCTCTGTCTGCTGATCATCTTCCCCAGGCAGTGACAAGCTCTGAGAGGAGGTGGCATGGAACTCATGCCAAGGAAGTGAAAAGTCTCTCTCCAGCAAGACCAATTCCCACGGCTCATTCCCTGAGTTCCTGAGGGTCCCACAGCCATCAGAATACATGGAACAGGATCAGCACAGCCCCAGCTCAGCACGGGCAGAGCTGTGAAACCAAAGTAAAGCCTTCACAGATTTGGGATTGATGGATTTGGGATTGATGGATTTGGGATGAATGTCACAGCTCAGCTGTCACAGCAGCCTCATGGCATAACAGGCAACAGCAAGAATGGCTCAGGCCTGGAATCAATGAGCCAAATTCAGCTTTTAGTGCTGAATTCCAAAGATTTCTACAGAACTTGGGCAAGTGTGAGTTGGCACCATTTTTATCTTGGCATCTGCCCCAGAGCCCAACACTCCCAGTGCAGCAGAGGATGTTCAACATGGGGTGGGACTGGGTAAAATCTGAGGCCATTTTAAAGGTTTTCTGCACTAGTAATACAAGGGAAAGATCTGGAGTTCATTTACTCAACAAAAGCTTCAACTGACTTGGAAAGGAGAAATTTATGTGCTTGGACATTTAAAAATAAATGGCCAAAGAAAGCTGACTGCTCAGACCAATTTCTGCTAATTTAGAGAACCACAGGCCAAAGTCAGTCCTCAGGTGTATAATGAAGATTTGGGGTATCTCCTGAAGAAGCTGGAGCCACCAAACAGCTAGAAAAATAAATATTAAAATCTTTGTAAGTGCATCTTGATGGGAAAAACCACATATTTCTTCAAAAGAAGAAAAATAGTATTTTGGTGTTCATCTTTCTTTATCTGGCTGGTATAAATACAATGCAGTCAAAGTGGCACTAACTGTGGAGAAATTAAATCAGGAATTAAGTGACATGCACACTGACAAGGACACAAACAAGTTCAAGCCCTGGATCCCAGTCAGTGACTGGATTTAGGGCCTGTAAAAGCCATTAAAATGTCATAATGACTTGGGGACATTTGTATGTGCTCTGTTTCTCTGGTAGATTCCACACTGGATACACTTCCAGCAGACACACAACACACCCTGGGCAACCTGAACTCAGGCATTTGTGTTTCTCATGGCAAGTGGCACCTTCCTTAAGGAGGGAACCAGTCCCAGCCTAGGATTAAAGCCCAGACAAAACGATCGGACTCTCAGGCAGAGTTCAGCACCAGTACTTTGCCACCTGCTCAGAATTATGTGAATCTGCCCAGCTCTGCTCTTAAAGTTTGCATGAACTGCCCCAGCTGGAGGGATGAAGGATGAGGAGGGGAAATGTCCCCAGTGTCACTCAGCCTGACCTGCTGAAACGGCACCTCCCTCTGAGTTTGGGAGATCAGAATTCAGCATCGAATCCCAGGCCACATTTTATGGAGAAAATAGTGACATATCAAGACTCATTCAATTTTTCTACTGCAAACAAAACCTCCATATTCACCTCAGAGTAAAGCCCATTTCTGAAAATCCCTTTCCATGAAAAGCTTCTTAAATCAATTTTCCTATAAGAGAAAACCAATGAAATTCTATCATTTGTTACATCTGGTTCTTTCTGAGATGCTTTTTTGACTCCTGAATGTTGCCATCTTTCCTCTTTGGGTGCTGAGACCTCAGCCATGTCCCAATCCACTGAAGCAGAGGAGCACAGAGTGCAGTTTTTACAGCTCTCAAGTTGCCATGAAGTTTTCAAGATGCTCGGGCCAAAGCAAACTGTAAAATTTGATGCCATTAGGGCCAGTCTGAGAGGAAGGTCAAGGGTGGGCAGGCTGGGAACAAGGGGGAAAAAAAAATCAGCCAAAGCAGCCTGATGTTTCTCAGTGCAGAAAGAAAAAGAACAGGTACAAAATGTTGTTTAGCAGGACTTTTTTTTCTGTATAAATCCCTCAGGAGCCTTCCCACTGTGGGCACTGCCTCTCCCATGCTGTTCCCATTAGTGCATCCACAAAGAAAAAAATAAATAAATCCAGTTTTACAACTTCTTCAGAAATGTCCCAGCCCCCTGTTTTGCAGCATTGAACAGCAATAAAATGAACATGCCCTGCCAGCTCAGTGGAGATGGTTTGGATACAAACTGGGGTATTGTTGGGCTGTTTTTCTGGAAGCCTTTCCTGCAGCTTCCAGAGAACACCAAGGACTCTCCAGCAGTTGGATTGTTTGCTGCCCTTCTGTGATGGGCAAGCACAAAGCTCATCATGCTTTGTGTCTTGTTAAAGTGCTTGTCTGGAAAAAGAACACAAACCCAGCTGGAGAGGTAAGTCCAGGGGCTGAACAGCACAGACATCCCTCAAGTGTGAACAGTCCCATATTTACAACTATCTTGCCTAAAAGCATTTAGGATAGACTTCAAAGGCAAATGAGACTCTCATTTATCACTGGCTGTAGGATATTACTTTTTTACTTCCTTATTAATATTCAATATTATTTGAATATTGTGTTTAATATTTCTCCTCTCTCTGCAATTATTAACTTGTAACTAAAGAAGCACAGACACACACACTGCTGAGCCTTTCTTTGCTCTGGGGCTGGATTTTGTTCTTATCCTCACACTGAGCACAAGAAACATGAACCAAATTTTCAAGTCCCACAGACCAAGATTTACAAGAGTCACCTTCACTGCTTGGGGTGAAAAAATCCAGACAAGTTTTGACGCACACAAGGCCTTCTCTACCACATGAACTGAGTTTGCTGCAGAAAATACAGGTGTGATCACCATTTGTTATTGTCCAGCTTCTGGCTGATGATCTTCAAATATTGTGTTTCACACAGAGAGATTAAAGAGCCACAGTTAAAGATTCCAGGCACCACCAAGCCCCCAGTGCTGGGAGCTGAACTCAGCTTGATATATTGCTAAATAAAGCAAGGCAACAGATGATGAAACTCCAAGCTGAATGGCTGTATTTCACATTTCTGGTGAATGACCATCATATTCCTCATGCACTGATAAGAAATGTGGTCTCTGGAGACTCCCTTCCTTCCATTTGTCTTAAATTCACCTTCCCTTCCTCGGTTTCCTGTGTCTGTTCCCTTCCCTGGGCAGTTCCCTCCTTACTTAAAGTCTTATTTCAGAGAGTTAAAGCATATTTTAAGTGGCTGGACATTGATGAGCCCAACAAACTGACAACAGCCAGAACCACCTTCCCCTGATTCCCTTCCTCAGGTGTTCCTGCTCCAGGGGACACACACGTTGCCAATGAAAAGTTATCACTGGGGCACAGAGGAATAAATAATCCTGAAAAATAAAGACACCAACTGAAAGCTGAGATTTGGTACCACTTAAATACTCTGTATGGGGCAGGGCTGGAGAGGAGATCAAATAAATCACAGAATTACAGCACAGAATATTCTGAGTCGGAAGGACCCCCAAGGACCATGACATGAACACTTCACTGAGGATTTTGCCTTGCAGAGTTTCTGACAAGCCTTCCCCCATACCAACATGAGGTTTATACAGTGCTTTTTGCCTACAGCACCTTGGGAGTGTCTAAAACCTTTGGTCAGCTCGAGTCACTTATGGAAAAAAATAATCAAGCTGAGCTCTTTCCCCAACAAACTGTGTGTTTTCTATTCCTGTATCAGAGCATTAAGTGACATTTGCCATCTCAGCCAGCACAATGCAAACCTACCTGGGACCATTTCGGCTTCATTTATAGCAAAGAGAGTATTTTCCTAGATCAACCCCAATTATTACCCCACATTAAGCATCCTGAACCCCTGATTAGAGTTTGCTGCAGTTTGACATGTGCCTTAATTGATATTTAAACAGATTGGCTGCGAGTGCTTTGAACTGCCAGTGAGCCAGCAAATAAAGGTGGGTACCTGCAGAGCCCAGGGCAGCCAGAGCCTGGATTATTGAGCAGCTGCCCCAGCAGCTCCAACAGAGACATTTCCTGTTCACAGCCTGTTCCCAACGTGAAACATGACATTGGACAGCAGTTTCCCCACCACTCACAAATCACAGCCATTTCCACCACAGCTCCCTCTTTCAACAGAACGGGAAATGTTTGATTACACATTTGATCTTCAAAGTTCTTGGGTGCCTAATGGGAGAAGGTTTTTTCTTAAATGTCTGTCCTTTGACAAAGGGAAACAATCCCAGACTTCAGCTCTGAAATAAATTTCTGTATTACCTGACAATGAATGAATATTAACCTATTTTTGTGACCCTTGTAAAATAAAAGGCTTCCCATCACGCTGTGTCCCTTGGTCAAGCCTCCTGCTTTGTAAGGGAAACATTAACTTTTCCAGCTCACTTACTCAGGGCTGCCTTTTCTTCCAACATCTCCTGAAGTCACACAGCCACTTTTAAACACAACACACAGGGCAAACACGAATTTGTGTCCCCTGAGTTATTCTGTCACCTGTTCCCTCAATGCACACAAACCCACACCACTCCCCAACAGCATCTTCTAGGCAGTGAAGGCCTCCCAGCATTTTGGGCTGCATAATTATGCTCATTTTTGCTGTAAATAGGTTTTCTAATTACAGAAGTGTTGCCCAGGACTAGGAAGGTGCACATAGAATCATAGAATGGATTGGGTTGGAAAAGACCTCCGAGATCATCAAGTCCAACCCTTGCTCCAACTCCAGTCCCTTTACCAGATCATGGCACTCAGTGCCACAGCCAAGCTCACTTTAAAAACCCCTAGGGATGGGGAATCCACCCCCTCTCTGGACAGCCCATTCCAATGCCTGAGCACTCTCTCTGCAAAGAAGTTTTTTCTGATCTCCAACTTCAATTTCCCCGGGCAGAGCTTGAGCCCATCGTGCCCCCTTGTCCTATTGCTGAGTGCGTGGGAGAAGAGACCAACCCCCACCTGGCCAGAACTTCCCTTCAGGGAGTTCCAGACAGTGCTGAGGTCACCTCTGAGCCTCCTCTTCTCCAGGCTAAACACCCCCAGCTCCCTCAGCCTCTCTCCACAGCACTTGTGCTCCAGTCCCTTCTCCAGCCTCGTTGCTCTTCTCTGGACCCGCTCCAGCCCCTCAATCTCTTTGCTGAACTGAGGGGCCCAGAACTGAACACAGTACTCTGTGGTGAAAGAGCCACAACACACATTATAACACTGAAAAATGCTCACTCATTAGAATTCAGAGAAATACCAGCCCCTCACAGCTCACGGTAATTAAGACTCCAGAGCACCTTTGGCAAGAGGAATGGATTAATCCCATCATGTTTCCCTACCTCCAATGTTCATCATTCCACATCACACTTTCCTTACCCAAGAGACAGCACCAAGGATTTCTTATTTTCCTTCTCTTTTCTGTGGTGTGTACTGACAGTAAATCTTCCTAACAAACCTTTCAGTGCTTCAGCCTAGATACAGATGCATCATCTGCACACAGTTCATGTCTTCAGAAGAATGGCAAGTATTAATTTTTCTCCTGAGTCCCTTGCAGGGCTGTGGGTACTCAGCATTTTTAAAAAACAAACATTAAAATTAGTTGAGATGGCCCTACATTAAAATACATTCACTTCAAAGAGATCTGAGAAGACTGAAGAGAAGGTAAGATCAAAGACTTAGAATGTTTTAAACCTGAGACAGGGTTACAAAAAGCTCAAACTCATTTCTGTGCATCATACAGAAGGTAAAATAAACTACTGGGCTACAGATTTCGTTACCATGTCAGAGTTTAAGGTGATCAAGTCACATTTTGCTCCTGTAATGACCAATCCAACCCATTAAGAGATTTGCATTGCAGAATATCCTCTCTCTGTGGGTTAAACCTCACCAAACCTGTAGTAATTAATGATGGCAACAATGTGGGCACACACACACAGGCTCTGCCTGGAACAGCCCCAGCTCTGAGAGTTGCCTCCATCAGAGCTCAGGAAATTTGAGATGGGGAGTTGTTTTCAGGATGCCAAAGCCCTTGGCACACATGGAATTCTGGCACAGCCTCAGCTCTGAGCACCAATTGTGCCCCCACAATGAAGTACCTGACATCAATTCCACTGGGCTGTACACACAATTTTTGCCAGGTTTTCAAAGCCTGGCCCAGGCCAGCAACAACAAGGAACCCTAATTGTTGTTGTAGCAAATCAATGTAAAAGGGTTTTGTTTTCAAACAGCTACTACATGGATGCAATTTTGTGGATTCCAGCTATTTCATTCCTGAAACAGAGAACCCTCTCCTACTGCCAGTGCTGAGATTTTAATCCCAAAGAGAGACCATCAGTCTGTTCTAAGAGGCCACACAGGAATGAGTCCTGTGAGTCAGAGCTCTATTAAATAATTAGGGAAAATCCAAAAGCAGTGGTGAGCAGGCTGTGGGGTTTGACCTGTGCCTGTGTCACCACAGTCCAGCAGGGATGCAGATGGACACACAGTGGACATTAATGCAACCCCCTGGCTTTTCCATGATCATCATCACCCTTTACACACTCACAACATTCCCTGGGCTCTGCCCACTAGAGAAGGTGGCAATGGCAGGGGCTCTCTGAGCAGGGATTCATGGATTTACACACTTCCCTTGTGAGGGCTAGATGAGGGCAGGCTGGACAAACACCTATTCCCTAGTGAGGAAAACCCAGGAAGAGTGGTGAGGATGAAATTTAAAATTCAAATCCAAAAAACACAATTGCTGACCTGTGGATCATCACGTATTTCCATTTACAGGCTGTGCCTACAGCTGAGGTTTGGGCAAGAAAGAAAGACAGAGCAAACAGAGGCAATTTGTGCTTTGCCCAGAAATCAGACATTTCTGCTCCAGCATTCAAATATCCTGCACCAGAAAGCACACAGAGCTTCCAGTAATGCTGTTCAGTGACAAAGGATGGAGCTGCAGGTATGGACACAGCAATGTGGAAATTGTGAATTGAAGAGTGCTCAGATTCTGTGTCTGGACATCTCCCCTTGGTAACTGGATATAAATGTGTGTGTTATAGTGGGAAGAACTTCAGGGAGGGAGAACAAAAGAATGCCTACAATTTCTGTGCACTATTCAAATCCTACATTTTGAGTATTATCACAGGATGCACCACAAAAAGCCAAGCACTCCTCAGCTGTGCTGATCTCCACCCAAGAGGAGAAGGTTCAGAGGGGGTAAGTTAATACAAATATTTGTTTAGACTTATTCCCAATGCTCTCATTCAGATGGTTTCTCATGAGATGCTTTTCACAACAAGGTATCTCATTTTATTATGCACAGATAAGCAAATTACAGCAATGTCTTGCCTAAAGACTTCATTAACAACCCAATAAACTGTTTGGGTTGTTTGTTTTTGGGTTTTTGTTTTTGGTTTTTTTTTTTTTCTAATTGGACAGTACAGCCAGTATAAAACTACAGATTACAGATGCCACTTTTTGAAGTATTCTTGGTGAACTCCCCATGCTTCTTCCTCCCTCCCATCTTTCTGGTCAATCCCTCTTTCAGGGCTATCCTGGGATATTTTCACTGTATTTCTAAGATGCAGAGACAGAAGTCCAGGAGAGAACACCTTCCAACATCCTTGGTTATCCACTGAAAACAGGCACCAAGGCCTGACCAGGACTTCTAACTTGAGTTTAATTTATGCCAGCAGGCAATTCAATTGCTAGAATTAAAAGCAATGCAAATTAAACAAAGGAATGGTCACAGTCCAGCAGTGCTTCCTGAGTACGATGCACTAAGAGAAATCTTAAGGTTGAGTTCTAAGAAAACACAATTTAAACAATCAGCTCTCTCCTAAAATCAAGTTGTGGGAGATTGTTTTGTTTTGTCTTTAACTTGTGCTGGAGAGGCAGGGCCTATTTTAAAATAAAGAAATGTAAAACTGAGATCCAGTGATATGGCAGCTTAAAAATCCCCTGTCCTGGCTGAATTCAAAGCACAAACACAGAATAATTTTCATTAATGAATGGTTGTAAGTAGCCTGACAAGCTCATTGATTCCCATGTTAATTTTGTAACTTTTGACCCCCAAAACTTTTAAAACAAAAGGGCAGCAACAAGTTTTCAAATTACCACAGGCAAAGTCAAGTAAAGACACCCCCTCCTCCCAGTCACACAATTTTACAGCCAGCAGAGTGCACAGAACCACATGGAGGAGATATTTTTAATTAAGTGCAATGTAAGGAGAATAATGGTTACCCAGATTCAGGCTGAACAACCATTATCAAAAGGGCCTCAGCGTTTCAAAATGAGCCATTTAAGAAAGGCTCACTGTTTTAAACATAGGCTGTTTCCCATTATAAAGCAGAGCTTTTAATTAAGATTAGTAAGGCTTAATTCAAGCTATAATTCGGTTCCTTTAGTTAGCAAATGTCTATTAAAACTGAGCAATTAAGGTTAAATGGATTGAAGCATTTAAAGCACTCCCTCCTGCTTCAAATGCTGCAACAGAAAAGACTATGCCAGTCACTAATTCAGACCAGAAGACGTGGATTTCCCTTAAGTTTTTTACTTCCCTGGTGATCATAAACTTTGCTAAACAAGAAATCCTTGGTGAACTCATTTTCAGCAGAGCAAAACATTGTTATAAGTTTGCATGTTACAGCTCACTGTGCATAATTTTAATAGAAAATATCATCATTTTAATAGAAAATAAAATTTTAATATAAATATAAAATTCTGTGATTTTATATAGTATAAAGTTTGCTCTTGTTGTGTTTTTTCCCTTAATTTTATACAGTTCAGTAATAAAGACATGCAGTAAATTTGCCAGTAGCACCATTCTCTCTTTTGATAGTTGTGTTCATACTTGGCACAATGGTCTGAGCACAGAGATGTTGTGTGTGCTTGGCAGGTAAAGGTGGAATTACACCACAATTTGTATTACTTACCCAAGTGGCTTTTTAAAGCATTCCCACCTCAGCCCTCATTTCCCATTTTCACAGCTGAAATTCTTTGTGCTTGTCTCATCTTTACCATCAAGCCCAGGCTCTTGCTAACTCAGGCAACTACACTGTGGAGTAATAAATTGATCTTACTATGTAATAATAAGATTGATCTTGTCTTCCCAATGTGGAACAGGTTACAGCAACTGCCATCAAAACACTTGCCTTAAAACCAGCTAAAAATAATGGCTAATACAGAATCACAACATCAATATTAATGGCCAGCACTAAGAGCCTTTCAAGGATAAGCAGTACAGGAACACATCCCAGTAACTCTTTTTTTTTCCAACAACATCCAGTGAAAGCACTTTTGTATAAACTCAAATTATGTTGTTGAGCTATTCTAGAACATTAATGCAATTGCAGCTGCTCCCCTGAAGATATTTCTGTGTGTTCCCTGCTCAGAAAAAGTGCTGAAGCCTTTGGGTTTCACCTCATAAGACCACGTGTGATGCAGACAACTGGTATTTTTCTATAATGCAGTTCTTGCACTTCCCTCAAAAAAAAAATTTTTTTTAAAAATATTTCAAAACAGTGAGAGAATACAAAGTGCCAGAGGGATAAGAAGAGAAATATTTTTATATACATTTAGAAGTGAGTTAATTAAAACTTAAGTGACAGCACTTTGGGTCAGACTGCAGCACAGGCCAAATGATGCCTGTGCAGACAAAGCCACAGCAGGGCCCTTGGGAACATCACTCTGGAGCAGCCAGGGATCAGGAGCAATCCCTCTGCCACTGTGCAAACAACAACTAGGCTGAGTCAGGAGAAAAGGGGATGTGCAAAGAGGAGCTTGGGTGGTATTTGTCTTCAGGCAGGTTGGAATGCTCCAGGAGAAAAATGGCCATTCCTAAATGAAGTTGGACTTTGGTGCTTTGTAGTTAGAGCAAAACATGGGTATGTCTTCATGGCATTTTCTGAGGGGTTTCTGCAAGCAGGAAAGTGCAAGAAGAGTCAAGGCACAGCCCTCCTCAGCAGAGACACTGATGGAGTCAGGTACCAACTTGCTCCTCTGCTAAGCTATTGAGACAGGCATTACCCACACTCCCTGCTCAGCAAAGCAAATATTCCAGCCCCTCTGCCCAGTGGAACAGGGAGCCTGCAGGCTCTGGGTGTGAGCCGTGCCTCCAGATGGTGACACCAGCACAGAGAAACTCCGGCAGTGTCTCTGCCAACAGCAAGGGCTACAGGGCACAGCAGGCACATTCTGTGGGATTTCCAGCCAGGATATGTCCAACAAATCATAGAATAGATTGGGTTGGAAAAGACCTCCGAGATCATCAAGTCCAACCCTTGGGCCAACTCCAGTCCCTTTACCAGATCATGGCACTCAGTGCCATGGCCAATTGCAGTTGAAAAACCTCCAGGGATGGGGAATCCACCCCCTCTCTGGGCAGCCCATTCCAATGCCTGAGCACTCTCTCTGTAAAGAATTTTTTCTGCTCTCCAACTGAAATTTCCCCTGGCAGGGGATACTCCTGCAGAGGTTCCCACTCCCTGCAGTGACACCATTCCCTCCAATAATCACTGAATTCGTATCATCCATCATTGCTCTGCTTCTTATCCCCAGTCAGATTTTTGCTGTGCTGGGAGCACTGTGCCTTGGTAAGGGCTGACAGGGATGGAATTCAGGGCAGCAACCTCAGGCTGAGAGAGGAAAGGAAAATTGGCTTCTGTATTCTCTAACAGCTCATCTGCTTAACAAATTGATTATGGCAACCAGAACAATCTGAAAGTTCTTTAACCTGTTTAATATTTTGGACTTTTTGGTGGCTGAACTGCAAAACAGCATCAATAGCTGTGAAAGAAGGGTCTTGAATGTGACATGTGGGCCAACAGCACCAAACAAACTGCTCATGCATCAATCACTAAGTTCAGGTTTAAAGCACGTGCAAGATCAAGGCCTGAGATCAGTTCATGAAATCATCCAGATTTTGTTTTAATTCATTGGTCACTGCGGAAAAACTGTGGCCTCCTACAGGCTCCAGAGAAAGAGAATTGTAAAGTAAAATAAGACAATAACTTCCAAATAATAAAGCACTTAAACAGAATTACTTCAAAGGGTAACAGTTAAATTTAAAGGGTAACAGTTTCTTAAGATTAAGCACATGCTCGAGTATCCTGATGATTCAAGACATTTGAACAAACTAATTCTTCAGACTGGGATGGAAGTGTATTCCTTTCGCTCAGCACCTTAAACGTGTGGGAAAGTTTTGGAATTTCAAGGGGGTCAGTCACACTCTCCCTTCAGTTTCTTACAACTCTGCCACATATTTCTGTACCAACCACACTTTTTCATGCAAGGTATTGGCTTTAAAGTAGGTCTGTTTCCAGATGAAATTTAAAACAAATCTATACATACAAAACCAAAGAAATTGAATGAGGCCATATTTCTAGGGACATGGTCTTTGTTTATGCAAAATATCGTGATATTTGTACCCAAGAAGCACTTCAGGAGAGAAACATTTAAAAATTGGAGTCAATGTTCTTTTTCTAAGTAAAAATGGAAGATTTCCAAAGTGGACCATCGGGGGAGCTACTCACTAAAGTAGCATCAGGAGCTGGCAAAAGTAAATAAAATCAAGGCTCAACTCTGCCTAAACAAAAGCTCTATTTTCATTGGACAGAAGAAGCATGAAGGAGAAAAAAAAAAGTTATCATAAGCTGTTATTTCACTTAGGCTGTAATAAAATGCTGTTTTAATACAGAATGTTCTCAAGAGTATTTTCTTACTTCTTCTTCACTTCTCCATCCCCTAAGAGGGCTCATTCCCCAAAGCAAATTAGAAAACTGACAAGTCAGAATTGAGCATTAAATGGTACCAGTCAATTAAAAAAGAAAAAAGCACAGACACAGAAGACCTTGGAATTTAATTCTGGGAAACACTAAACCCCAAAAGATGCATCAAGCTACCCAAGAAGGAAGTAGGACCAAAACCAGCATCACAGACTTGTAACAAAATGTCTCACCCAGAACAGGGCCACGGGGGAAGGGGGAAACGAAGTTCAATATAGGACATTAACACCATCTCTTAAGGTCTTGTAACTCTAGAAAGCAGCTCCAGTACCCAATATCCATCCCATACTTTATTTAGGATGCCCTGAAAGAATTAATTCACCTGCTGCTGCAATTAGAAGAACCATTAATCAGAAGTCCCTCAAGGTGCCCTGTTCAGTGGCATCTCTGCCTGTGTGCAGGGACAGAACAAGCCCAAGCTCCCTGGAGTTGTGCAAGCAACAAAATGCCCAAATTCCAGACACCAAAGGCCACCCAGAAGCCCTTTATTTATCCCTGCAGACAACAGGGGGCTTTAGAGTGAGATACAGGACCAGGAGCCAGAAATGAGGAGCCTGAAATGGCCTGTACTGTGTCCAGGTTGACTGATCCAGAGGGCAGCCCTGGCACAATATTTGGGTTAATTTTGGAGGGGCATGAGAAGAACACAGCAAGTATTTCAAAGCCTGTAGTAAAATGAAAATCCAACCAGTGACACCATGAATGAGCCTCTTAAGAAAATGAAAAGTAAAGCAGGTCAACAAGATTAAAATTTTAAGAAGAGTATTCAATCAAGTCTGGAGAGACAGTCATTATTATTTAAATGGAAGAGATGAGAAGATAATTTTCTGTAAGTTTTTCCCATTTCTAGAGTTTGTTTAAAATCCTTTAAAAACAGACCTAGCCAAGAGGCATAAGAAGAAACTTGGCTTCACATCCACAGAATTACTGAGGATGGTAATGACTGGTTTATCTCTAGTTCCTGATTCATTGTAACTGCAATGAGCTATCATTTCAAACTTGAGTATATGGCTGTGAACACTGGGAGCAGTTTTTTGGCTTAGGGATTTTGCTGCACCTGCAACACGAAGAGGATCCTTGTGGGGCCCTTCCAACTCAGCATATTCTGTGATTCTCTCAGTTGCAAGTGATGAGCTCGAGTCTCAAATTTGCCAGAGCAAGAATTCACCATCCTGCTGTTTCCACAAAATTAGATTCCTAGTTCAGAAAAGGGCATTTAGACAGTAGGTTATAGGTGATCTGTGCTGTTCTGTCTGCAGCAACAGGTCAGGTAATAGACAGCCAGCACAGACTATCAATGGGAATAACAAAATCCAGGGGTATCAATGCAAGGATTTTCCCAGAGACAGCCATGAGTTCTTCCATCCACCACCCACAGATAAATGTGAGGAACTATGGCAGAAGTCTGGGAGATGAGAAGATGCCTTGCCATCTCCCAAAAACACCCCTCAGCTCAGCAGCCTTAGATGAACACTGGGGGTCAGAAAGGACAATTGGAGCATTTCCAGAAGGAATATGCAGACTGTGACCTGCTGTGAGGCTGAACACCCCGTGCCTGAGGGGTAACCTGCTGTGAGGCTGAACACCCTGTGCCCAAGGAGGGATAAACTGCTGTGAGGCTGAACACCCTGTGCCCGAGGAGGGATAACCTGCTGTGAGGCTGAACACCCTGTGCCCGAGGAGGGATAACCTGCTGTGAGGCTGAACACCCTGTGCCCAAGGAGGGATAAACTGCTGTGAGGCTGAACACCCTGTGCCCGAGGAGGGATAACCTGCTGTGAGGCTGAACACCCTGTGCCCGAGGAGGGGTAACCTGCTGTGAGGCTGAACACCCTGTGCCTGAGGAGGGATAACCTGCTGTGAGGCTGAACACCCTGTGCCTGAGGAGGGATAACCTGCTGTGAGGCTGAACACCCTGTGCCTGAGGGATAACCTGCTGTGAGGCTGAACACCCTGTGCCCGAGGAGGGATAAACTGCTGTGAGGCTGAACACCCTGTGCCCGAGGAGGGATAACCTGCTGTGAGGCTGAACACCCTGTGCCTGAGGAGGGATAACCTGCTGTGAGGCTGAACACCCTGTGCCCAAGGAGGGATAAACTGCTGTGAGGCTGAACACCCTGTGCCCGAGGAGGGATAACCTGCTGTGAGGCTGAACACCCTGTGCCCGAGGAGGGGTAACCTGCTGTGAGGCTGAACACCCTGTGCCTGAGGAGGGATAACCTGCTGTGAGGCTGAACACCCTGTGCCTGAGGGGGGATAACCTGCTGTGAGGCTGAACACCCTGTGCCTGAGGGATAACCTGCTGTGAGGCTGAACACCCTGTGCCCGAGGAGGGATATCCTGCTGTGAGGCTGAACACCCTGTGCCCGAGGAGGGATAACCTGCTGTGAGGCTGAACACCCTGTGCCCGAGGAGGGATAACCTGCTGTGAGGCTGAACACCCTGTGCCCGAGGGGGCATAACCTGCTGTGAGGCTGAACACCCTGTGCCTGAGGGGGGATAACCTGCTGTGAGGCTGAACACCCTGTGCCTGAGGGGGGAAAACCTGCTGTGAGGCTGAACACCCTGTGCCCCAGGAGGGATAACCTGCTGTGAGGCTGAACACCCTGTGCCTGAGGAGGGATAACCTGCTGTGAGGCTGAACACCCCGTGCCTGAGGGATAACCTGCTGTGAGGCTGAACACCCTGTGCCTGAGGGATAACCTGCTGTGAGGCTGAACACCCTGTGCCCGAGGGCAGGGATGCTTTATCTCATTCTGAGGTTATGCTCAACCCCAGTGAGGGGCAATCAGGAGGAACAGCCCTCAGTGCAGGTTACCACGACCACCTGCCTGTTTATCTTCAATGGTTATTTACCTTAGGAACAGGACAGCAAATACATCAGCACAGGACAAACTTCCACCCCTGCAGCTGCACAGGCCACTCACCTGCAGTCAGACAGAGCTGCTGCTGGGACAGCACAGATCCCACCAGGGGCAGGAATCTGAATATCACCCTCTCAGAGTAGACTCTGCCCCATGGGATGTGTATCTTGCTCTCAGCAATAATATTATGCCACCAAAAATATTATGAAGCTTCGCAGCAGGGATAATAATAAGTACAGCTAAAAATTGGAACATTTCTGTACAAAAAGTAACACCTGTATGAGATCAATTATTAAAAGAACTGAGGAAGAGTTTTGCAAATACTACAAGAGACAGTAGAAAAACAAACACTCCAAGAGGAAAATCCCAGTCAATATGGGAAAGCTGAGAGCAGTTTTGCAATCCAGAAGCAACAGGTGAACATGTCTTAAGGAAAAATCACATCCATCCAATCACACCCCTTACATCCTGTAGGGAAAGAGTCCCAGGTGTAAGGTGTAAACCAAAAGAAAAAGAAACTACAGTTAGAGCAACTCACTGAAATTACAAACACACTAAGGAGAAACAGTGGGCTAAGGAAAAACATTTGAAATACAGTTAACACACTAACTGGATAGAAAACGGGCACAGATAAACATCAACCACAAATTATACAGAGTATTTTAACCATGATGATGAGAGGAGCCAGAGAAGCAGCAGGGGCAAAAAAAAATTCCCTAAAAACCAGGTTTGAGAGCTAAAGCCTTTCCCAAACTGTTCAGTGACAGAGCAGCCTCCAACAGCAGACACACAAAGCTCCATCACAGATAAAACCCCATCAAGGCAAAAGGAACACCAGGATTTGGAATCCTCTTGAACTCTCTGGAATTTCCACTGCTTTGACACAGTTTTCCAGCTAACAATTCTATGGAGATACCAACTTGGGGGAGACCCAAAAGTTCATGCAGAGAAGGACAAAGACCTGGGGAACATCAAAGCTCACTGCATTTGAGATAGCAAAATCACAATAGGGAAGAGTTCCTCAGTGATAGCAGGGGTGCCAGGGAAAGTGAATCAATTAATTAGCAATTAATAGATTTTGTATATTGTACAGAAATGGAGAATTGAAAGCAATTACTCTTTTTATAGTCACCTGGGTTGGACATGTCATTCAGTCCTATGGAAATGCCAACTAGAGAATTTGTATCCAAAGGACATTGATGTGATATGGAAAAATGTCATGGCAATACTGGACATGAGACTGCACAAAGCACAGAACAATAACCAAATAGGTAAACTGAAATCTGCAGAGGACACAGAAAGAATGAGGAACCCTTCAGTTAGGAGAAACAACTGTGCTGTGTGGACAGATACAGGTCAGCTGGTTCAGGCAAGAAGATTCACCAGAAAATAAAAGGAAGAAAAAAGGTAAGGTAGATCTGACTGAGAATCCTCCTCCATTCCCAGAAAGCCCAGAGAAACCCAGGCCAAAAGACATTTTGAGAAAAAAACAAAGTTCAGAGAGAAATTCCTTGCTGAAGGAATTGAACAGGCTGTCAAGGAAATGTTTCGTTGCCCTGTGATTGCTGGTAGAACTCTCCATGTGTCCTTAAAGAAGTGTTTTTTCTCATGTATTTCTCCTCTCCCTATAGCTCACAGCAGCAAAACATGCACAAAATCCTGCACGAGGGGCTCGGCTCCACATCTACTGCACTGCCCTGAGGAGCTCGCTGGTTAGAAAAACTATAAATAAATAAACACACCAGAGGACACAAATACATATTCTCACACTGGACACGTTTGTACAAATATGTCCTCCCTTGCTTTTCCAAAACCTAAGAATCATCCAAAATATATTATTTCAAATATAAATTAAATTTATTATTTCCCATATGCTATTCCCTCTCTTTAAGAATGGATTTCAAGTGAACTAAAGCAGTATTTCCAACTGTTTAAAATAAACAAAACAGAGGCAATGTCTCAGTACAACCTGAGCTGGCAGGTCACTAAAATTGATCAGAGTGAATCTGATCATATTTCTTTAAGCTCATTGTACTGTCCACATTGCAGTTCTGCTTGCTGAGTAAAACCTGGTTGTGTGGCAGAGCCTGGGCCATAAGGGAGGTAGTTACGCCACAGGAATGTTCCTCAGACAGGGAGCAGTACAGGGAGATGGCTACAAAGTGAGTTACAGAGGCACAGCAACTGTACACAAGTTATCTTTTTATCACAGGTAACTAGTTTTAGTGATAAAAAGGCTTATTCAGAAAGGCCTAGTTATGAAGACCAAGAATCCTTTGATGACCCAGCTTTGGTTTGGGGACAACAAAAGCTATCCTGTGGATTTCATCTCTCTGACCAGTCACTTTAATCTTAAAAGCCAGTTTTTCATGGCTGATCACTGAAGTTGTCTTGTGACAGAACAACTGCATGGATGGGTATTGGTGTTTATTTCTGTAGGTTTTGCATATTTAAGAGGCAAAGTAAACCCCTCCTACATATGTATAGCAGGCCTGAGGCAGATCTCAGCCCTGCCACTGACTTGCGTGACCTTTCCTTCTAATTATGAGCTTCCTCACTTATGGAAAGGACATAATGACCCCTGCCATAACTTCACTTACTTCATGCTTCAAAGTACTTTGGGCTCAAATTAAGAGCTACTACAGAAGTAATTTAAAGTCAGCTGCAGACAGGAAGCAATTAAAAACGTTTCAAGCTTTCCACTTATACAAAAGTTTGATACTAATTACAAACTCAAGACATGGAGCTGATGCGAAGTCCCAGAATTGTTACCATGATATTGTAGAAAAGGTTGGATATCATGCAGAGTAATGCCTGGTTTAGACAGGTTATGTTCATTTACCTGATTAATGCTGAATGTCCATATAGAATGTGTTGCAGTTTGCCCCAGTTGACTATTCTTATCAAGTTTTTCAGACATTAATTCTATTAGATATGTCTGGTATCAGACTTCCATTATCCTGTATATCATTATAAAGAGAAATCATGGGGTTTGCTACATACTGAGCTCTCTTTTTAATTGTTTTTACAAAGCCAAGTTCAGTCAGGCAAAGAGAAATATGTATACGAGTCTAAGCCATGGCTACCATTAAACAGAGCTTAATAACTAAAATATGAATAGTTTAAGCTGAAGGAAACTTTTGATGGTGCAGAACAAATACAAGTACCAACGCTGAGGGTGCTGTGACCTCCTCAGCTGTGGCCCTGAGCACATTTCCTCAGAGCTCTGGAGCTCCTTCCCTGGAAGGAAGGGATGAAGAGAGGAAGAAGAGGTACTGAATGATGGCCCTGCCTGCAAGGGAGAAAATCTGCCTTACAAATGAACTCAGAGAAACTGGAGCACCAAGAGGGGGACAGTAGGAATTTGTCAGTTTAAGCCCAAGACAGAAAAATATGACAACCACAAAAATGCTTCATCGGGGCACTTGAACAAGCACTTTGGAAGTCCATGGAGAATAATAAGTGGTTTCAAATTTTTGTAGACTTCAGCAAAGTCATTTCTAGGTCTTTAATCTTTTTAATGGACTAGCTATAAATATTTTTTAAAAGTTTCATTCTGCCACAGAGAGAGACTTGGAAGGAAAACTTTTATACCTGTCTAGCATCTACAAGTAGGAAAAAAACAATAATCTTGCATCTTTTATTTGTAAGGCATTCTGTTGTGATGACAATATTCATTCTTTTCACCAATCTCTCTGCTGAGGTTCAACAGGCGAGATGGAGTTCATAAAACCTGAAATATGAGTGTACACAGCACCCAATAAAACATGCTAGGTCTTTCTCAATTACAAGAGGACACACAAAAGTAAAACAACTTTTTTTTTTAGGTCTGTATAAACACAATAATCTGAAATACTTCCTTTTAAATAGCGTTCCACAGACTAGAAATACATGATCATGGCACACGGAGAGTGTCAAAGAGAAGGAAGTTCCAGGGCGGAGCAGATGCAGAAAAGCCCCTCGGGGAGAAGGATGGGCAATCCCGGGGCGATCCAGGGGCCCATCCCATCCCATCCCGCGGGATTTATTGTACTTTATTTGTCAGAGCAGGCTGCCGGGCACGGCGTTTGCGGTGCCGGACAATTAGCAAAAGCAGCAGGGGGATGCTTGCCAATAAACACCCAGAGCTGAGGTTAAGCAGCTGTAAATCTGCATTAATCGTTTCAGGAATTCAGCTATTTACAAAAGCTTTCAAAGAGCAAACAAATAAGCGAAGGGAGGGGAGAGGAGACGGGAGAGGAGCCGCTGTGTCCTTACCCTCACACTGCTTCCCTTCCCCTTTATAGCCCGGCTTGCAGATGCACTTGTAGGACTTGGGTGTGTTCTGGCAAATGGCATCGATGTGACAGTCATCCGTGGCCTCGGCGCACTCATCCACATCTGGAAGCACAGAACAGGGACAAGATGAGGAGGGAGACCCGAGACACAACACCAAGCACAGAAAGTCCCCCCGAAGCTGTTTGCCTGCCTTGCCTCCCCTGGAAAGGAGAACATCTAAGGTTAAATCACTGTGAGAGTCTCCCCGAGTCAGTTCTGTGCTCCACCGAGCCACAGGCACTGGGGCTCACGTTTCTGGATTAGGAAATCCTCAGACACCAGGAATCAGCTCCTGCTGAACAGGTCTGGAACTGGAGACCCACAGCTCAGCAAAATACGAGAGTGCTTAAATGACCTATAAGAGGAGAGAGAAAACCCACCTGCATGTTCTAGCAAAGAGATTTTCCTAATTTATAAAGATAGACCCCAGTTTAAACAAACTATGCTGGTCGGGGAATGAGAAAAATAAATATTTGAACAGCAAAACCACGTTAATACTTTTTACCAGGAGGCAAAAAAATAAATAAGTGGAAGACCATATGAAACTCGGTAAGTTGGTGGGGAAAAAAGCAACCTGCAATAACACCATCTTCTTGGACTAAAACTCATTTAAGGAGGGAGAAAGTCCCAGCAGTACCCCTGGCCCCTGCACTGCAAAGCAGGGACCCAGACTGCTTTCTGCTTTTAGGGTAGGAAGCCTTTACACACATTTCAGTGACAGGCATTCGTTTTCTCCCCCGGATTTAAAGAGGACGGGGAGGGAGGAGGATGAGAGACAGTCGAGATTCGGTAGTCGTGGGAATGTTAATGAAGTGAACGGGGGGGGGGGGGGGGGGGGGAAGAAAAGACAAAAAAGCTCCGACCTATTCAGGGATGGGGTTTGTGCTATTAAGAAGGGACATTTAAAGCCCTGCCTACCCTGCCCTACCCCCTTGGTACCCGCAGACGGTCCCCGAGCATCTCGTCACCGCCCTGGGGACACCGCGAGGGCAGGGTCGTGTAAATAACGCACCTCGCGGGGATTTCCTCCCCATTTCACACCAGAGCCACATCTGAGGCTCCCGGGAGGGCACTGACAGGCAGGGAGCTGCCCAGGAGGGGCAGGGAGCACAGCACAGCCTCCCCTGTACGCCCAGGAAGGACCGAGGGGACTGGGGACGCTGCGGAGGGACAGAGAGGGGCATCCAGTTGGTTTCGTGCCAATGAGATTAAGAGCTCCGCAAAACGGTGCACTAAAGTGAAAGCACTTTTATTGTGGGCTCGAAATTCTAACGCTAATTGTTCCAGAAGTGCTCACTCAGCCATCTCCAGTGATAACACACGGATCCTTCAAAGTCACTGGGGGCAGGAGGGGGCTGTTTGAAGAGGGGAGGATAAGCAGACACCGTGGCATGGACACAGCAGAGAACTTGTCTGAGAGGGGCACCTCGGGGATGCCGCAAGGGAACTGCCTGGACTCTGCATTGTTAGGGGGGCTTTGTTTGTTTGTTTGTTTTAAAAAAGATGGGAACAGGGCACTAAGCGCCGTAATTTGAAGGAGAAGCGCAGCGCTGCTAATCTGTTTCCTTCTTTCTTGTCCATTCATTTATTTTAACAGCTGAGCCGGTTCAGACCTAGCCATGATTTACGTGAATTAGCTTACGGGGGTCCGAGGGTGTTGCCCACATCGGGCACAGATTCAGCCAAGCAAAAAAAAAAAAAGAATTTAAGAAGAAAATAAGGGGGGTTTGTTGGGGTTTTTTTAATGCCTTGATTCACACTTTTGAGTCATTAAACCGGCACCCATCTCCCCTCAAGATCAGCAAAAGTGACAGCTGGACTCTTTATAATGCTGTCAAAAATTCAAACTGCATTGAGCCAAGGGGGACATTTCACAGCAACCAGGGGATGCCTGGGAGTCAGGCGTGAATGCCAATGAGTCAAATGAAAGGGCAAAACCAAACACGAGCCCTTGCTCTGCTCCACATCTCACGCTGCATTTCTCAGACTTTAAGAACTTCTACGGTGACTTCGTTCATTTTGTTGCATTTAAACTCCTCAGTCCCAGGAACAGGGATTTTTACACACACACCCAGCCCTCCCCCGCTCGTACTTCACCTTAAAGGATTTCTTCTAGCACAACTTCAGAGACCGCGTACACATCTTTAAGGACTCACTCTGGGCTTACAACATTCCTGGGCAGATAGAGTTGGGGGGTGTTTGATTTTGTGGGGTGTATTTTTTCCTAAGCAAAGACTTAGTATCATTACTGCTATTACACAGGTCTGAGTTCAGACACACCAGGTCTCCGGGTTAATGCGCGGACTGGGAAGATACAGCAGCCGACTCTCCAGGGCTCAGCACACACTTATCTCGCAAGGCACTCAAGGAAAGTAACTTTTCCTTCCCCATCCCTCCCTACGCAAGTCCCTGCGCTCCGGCAGCTCCAGACACGCGAGAAAACGCCTGCCCACCGCAACTCCCAACACGAGCAGCGCCCGTCTCTCCCCTGGACACCTTACAGCGGGGGAGCGAGGCACCGGCGGGCGGGCGGACAGACAGAGAGACACACACACGGACAGACAGACAGACAGCCTCCCCTCCTTACCTGCGGCCCCGCTGCCTGCCGCCAGCCCTCCGGCGCAGGCGAGGGCGAGCAACAGCCAGCAGCGCCGCGCCGAGCGCGCAGTGCCCATGGTCCGCGGCGGCGGCGCTGCCCGGGCGCGATAAGCAGCGCTCGGGGCCGCCCGCAGAGCCGCCGGCGCTGACGCCCGCACAGCGCCCCGCTGATTCGCCGCGGCTCCCGCGCCGGGGGCGGTGCCGGGGCGGGCCGGGCCGCCCCCGACAACCCGAGGAGGGGAGTGCGGGTGGTTCGGGAGGGTTTCCCTGCCCCGCCGCGCCGCGGGATGGCGGGGGATGGCACGGGGTGCCCCGCAGCGGACGCGGGGCTGGCACGGCCCGAGGGGACCCGCCCGCGCAGGGACACGCAGCTCGGCCACCGCAGCGCAGGGGCGCGCCCTCCTGTGGCGGGGCCGGGGACTGCGGGTGCAGCGGAACAGGCAGGGAGAGAGGGATGGACGGAGGAATAGAGGGACAGAGGGATGGGGGATGGATGAAGGGATGGAGGAATGAATGGACAGAGGGATGGAGTAATAAATGGACAGAGGGATGGAGTAATAAATGGACAGAGGGATGGGTAAATGAATAGGGGGATGGCGGGATGAGTGGATGGACAGAGATGGAGCAATAGAAAGATGGGTGGGTAGGCGGATGAAAGGATGGAGTGATGGATGGATGAATAGACAGAGGGATGAGTAGATGGACAGAGGGGTGGGTGGATGGAGGGATGGGGCAAGAGGAGGATGAGTGGATGAAGGGATGGAGAGGTGGGTGGATGCACAGAAAGGTATGGAGGAATGGATGGATGGACAGAGGAATGGGTGGGTCAGCAGAGGGATGGAAGTATAGAAGGGTGAGTGGATGAAGGGATGACAGGATGAATGGACAGAGGGATGGAGACAGGGAAGGATGGGTGGATAGATGGAGGGGGAGGTGGAGGGACAGATAGATGGATGGGTGGATGGATGGACGGGTGGTCCCAGACTGCGTGCGTGCGTGCAGACAGGCCGGCAGACACGGCTGCCCATCTTCTCGGCAACCGCAGGCAGCGATCCTTCCCCCTTCCCAGGCTCAGGCTAAAAGACAACTGTTGCTGTTTTGGTCGCCCCAGCTTCCCCTGCCTCCAACTCCTGCCAGCCCCCAGCCACTGGCTTGGCCAGCGCTTTGCTGGAGAGGCGATTGCCCCTTTGCAGCCCTGCCCCGGTGTCTCCTCCGAGCCCTGTTCTAGAGCCAAGCGCGGCTCCGCAGATGACCCGGGTGGTCCTGGCCCGGCCCGGAGGAAACGCTGTCCCCAAACCCATGAGGGAACCTGCAACTGCCTCTGCTGCAGAGGGACACGTGAGTGTCATTGTCACCAGCACCCCGGAGGAGGAAATCCACCACTTTTAAACGCAAACATGAGAAATGTGCCCCCTCAGAGGCAAACCCCGTGACGCTCTAGTCTTCCCCATTATTCCCCAGCGAGGCTGTTGTGCGTGACGGCCACTTGTCACCTGGGAAAGGAACACACCCCATCACAGCCTTAGATGCCTCTTTTTCGACAAGTTCCTCCCAAATCTCTGTGTGTTTCAGTACAACTCGCCCAGAAAGTAGCACTGGTAAGTACCTTCAAGCCTGAAGAGATGGGAAGGAAGTGTGAGCAAAGTTGCTCAGCCCAGCGCTTGCTTAGTGAAAGTACAACCCACCTTCTTTATCCTTCACACAACTCAACTCTCACTGCCAGAGCTGTTTGCCTTCTGCATGTTTACACCTCGACTTTGGGCATTCCCGTCCTTAATCCCTTACGGGTGGGGCAGGGGTTATTGCTATTTTAAATCCGCTGCCTTATTTCTGTGTGTGACTCGGCGGAGGTGCAGCGGTGAATTCCAAGCCTTCCCTTGGATACACGGAGCGTTCCTGCCGTTGAGGTCCCCAAGGGATCACCTGGAGCCTTGGAGTGCCACCTAGTGACCCGCTTATGGAATTTTGCGGCGAGCGACCCAAAGGCTCCTTCTTTTCCAAGCCTTTGGAAGTTTGAATTTTGTCCTGGGTGAAAAGTAAGGGTAAATATTTTCCCCGTTTTTTTTTTTTTTATATTTCCTAATTGGCCTCGTCATTCCGCTGCATGAAATCGCGCTAAAATTTATCATGGGATGAATGGTCTGAAAGTTTTGTATTTCATGAAGGATTTCACTAGAATTGTCTAAAAATTAGCTATCTCAACTTTTCAAAGAGCCACAGTGCAACAAAGAGGTTTGATAAAGCAACAAAATACTCCCAGCTGCCTTGGTGCTCTCTTATTACATGTACCCATGATATCTCTATCATATACATAGAATTATATGCCTTTATAATCTATGTAATCCTCCCACCACCTGCACAGCACTCAGGAAAGGAATCACCTTGGTAGTGGGAGGCACCGCCAGTCTTTAAACTCTCTACCAAAGTACCTGAGCTCTGCCCAAGAACCTTTGGGCAGCTCACAGCAACAGCTTGCATGTTAATTGTTCTAATGTTCTTCCATCCCAATGCCCTTTGGGGACTATTCCAATAAAGTTATAACTAATAATGAAAGAGGTGTTTTTTGGCAGAACCCATCTCTTTATAGAAGGTCCATGAAGAGCTGAGTATCAGGAAAGGGCATAAATAGAAGAGCAGCAGCCCTGCCTTCAGAACACCTTCTCTCCCAGACCTGCACCGTCCCAAAAATGCTTTGAGCAGACACAACAGCATCTGCAGAATGACCTCGTTCCCCAGTTTGCTATTTATGAACTCCTGTGTATTGGGGCAGTGCTGCCCCAGGAGGCAACACAAGCTACAGACAGGGCTGTGAACTACAGCAGAAACTGGGCAGCCTGTGCAGACCTGACCCAACTGCTGCACTTCTGTGTTTCTGGTTCTCTTCCTTCTGTCCATCTTCTCTCTTTACAGCAAACACCCCTTTGCAGCAGGGCCTGCCTTTCCCTGTGGTAATACAGCACCTTTCAAAGTAACACGCTGAACTTATTTTGTCTGTCTCCCCAGTCAAGCCTTTCATGAGGCCAGTGAGACACATCAACCCTGACCCTTTTAACTTCTGTTCTTCTTTCCCTGAACTGCCCTTTCAAGAACTGAGAGACACCTGGCTCCCTCAGGTAAGGGGACAAGGACTCCAAGTGCCAGAATCTCTGCAGGGAGCACATATACTTTAAACCCTGAACCTTGTATCTCCAAGATTTATTGAAATATTTTCTATTAGGGAGAAAGGAACAGTGTAAAACCAGCTCTTCAAGCGTATTTTGCATTTCTACATGTACTCAGGGGAAGCTTTTGCAACCAGAGGCAATGGATATGGATAGCACCACAGGCTCAATGCTGTATTACTTCTTTACAGGAAAATTCATCACTAAGTGAGATTACAATCAATTTTATCTCACTCTCTCATCAGTGGGACAAGGTGTGAAACCCTGTGGAAGTAGTGGTAAATTTGTATATTCTGGGGAATAAAAAAGGTGTAAAGCTTTGAAGAGATACATCAGCCCATGCTCTGGGACAGCTACTCTCAGATTTCTACTGAGCTGTTTGTTACCTTCCTGCAAAATGTGCCACCTGCTGCATCCAACTGACCCTCTCCTTTCACTGCCAGGGGGACAAAAGAGATGGAATTTCATTCAGGAGCATTTCCTTAAACCTGGAATAATTCAGTGTTGTGGATCATGAGGCTCATTAGGCTCAATACTCTTTGTTGAGGGTTGCATATCTACAAATTCCTAAGCTTCTGTCCTCCTAATGTCTTATGAGCAGTGTTCCATTCAGAAAAATGCTTTAGAAGCTAAAAAGAGGAGAAAGGAAGTTACTAGGAAGAGTAATGGAGCTGTTTGTGTTTTTTATTTCCTGCTTGAATTATACGGACTGAGAGGGAAAGTTGATAATACTAATGAGAGATGGAAATACCACCATCACCACAAAGAGTGAAGTGGAGCAGATCCTCCATTACTGGTGCTCACTCCATCCTTTAAAAGGTGTGTTTTGCAAAGAGAAACATTAATCCTAAACAGGTGAATAAGGACTTGATGCATAAAGAGATGGATAAAACTTTATAGCCTTCATTAAACAGTAGACTGGTTACATTAATCTCTCTTAAAATGAAGAAGGGACTCCTATAAAAGCTGCCAGAGAAATTGCCCAGAATAAGGTGGTACATCCAACATGCTCTGAGATTATACCATTGCAGGGGAGGAAGATGACAAGGACCTGTAGACACCTATCTAAAAGTCCTGTTTGATACCTCTGTTGCCAAAACAGTGGCGGTGATGTGTCTTTGTGCTCACAGGGAGATGGGTAGCAGCATTCTGAAGTGGTTTGCATTTAGGAAGGGAAGACATAGGGGAGCGAGAAGGGAAATATCAAGGATCCCAATGCTCTTGGTCCATCCGCTAACTTTAAACTAGGGTAGGATCAGAATTTTAACTCAGTGACTCCTCCACCAAAGTCTTCAAAAAACAGTGACTTGGTGTTGGTACAAGTCCTGGCTCCTGATCAGCTGCAGGTTCCTTACCTTTGTATCTTAGCACAGGCAGTTCAGTGATTGTCAAAATGAATTTCACTGATTAAATTGTGATTGCAAAGAAATTATTGTACTGCTGTTGTTTGAAAACACTGCTTTGTTGAACAGCCAGGTTTCCTCAGTCTAAAAAGGCCAAGAAACTCAGGGGAAAGTACTGTATTGGGTATTTTAGGCTTATCAGAGTAACTTTAAATTTTCAATCCTGGATAGCCATTAGCTGCTCTGAACTGCACAAGGCAGCAACCAGAATTCTGGTGACACAGCAGATGGGAGAGCTTTGAGTTTGTTTTAGAAGGCATTTTTTATCTCTTGCTAAAGTGAACTTTTCCTCAAAAATGGCTACAGCTGGCTCTGATTTCTTCTTCAAAGCACTTGGGGCACTCAAGCAAAGGTACTTTCTTGTTCCCTTTGTTACTGTTCCCCATGAGCTGTGGTCAGTTATCAGTTCCCCTTCCCTGTCTAACCAAGGCCCTGAACATGCAAGGAACACTGAAGCACATACACATTTTCCAGCAGGAATGCTCTGTCCTATAGACTTCTGCCAAGTCTGTATCAGCAGGCTGGGAATTCCATAGGGCACGAGAAAGAGAAGAGGCCACAGCCCCTGCTCACAGTCCCTTTATCCTCCAGCACAGCTCAAAACCAGAAAACAGCCCAAACCAAACCAAAAGCACTCACAGATGCACCAAGACTTGGCAGAGCAGCTGCAGGGGTGGGTGAGTTGGAAGGACATTTGCCAAACCACGATAAGATCTCATCAAACTCCTGCAGCAGTTCTTTGGGACCTTTCCTGAACCAAAAATGTTTCCTTTTAAACACTAACAGCAGCAACGAGGCTCTAGGAAAATTCCAGCAGAAGTTCTTTACTGGGAGTTTTTCCTGACCCCACATAATTCCACAAATAATTGAAGGCTATTCCTCAGGACACCTTTTGGCAGCCAGAAAAGAACAATCTCTGTAATGCAGCAGCTCCTGCAATTCCCCTCCTTCCCCACCCAGGCAGCACTGGGAGCTGGAATGAGGTTGGTGTCCTGCTTTGGAATTCTGCATCCTTCAGGGAGGCCACAGTGCCAAAGCTCCTCTCAAGGCTTTCTCTTTAATTTGCTGCAATATGGAGAGTCCAGTGCTGTCCAAACTCAGCTCATTGTGTGTTGCAGCAGCTGCTCAGTTTACTGCAGGTAGAGAAGCTCCTCCATCCAAACCATCTGGAGGACTAAGCACCAGGTCAGAGCAACAATCCCTTTCCCAAGCCAAGCCCAAGCAATGGATTGGTGGGGATTTGCACACAGATTTCCTAAAATCAGAGTGCTTGTTTTAGTGCCAGTGTATATATGTCCTCATCCCCTTGTTTAGCTCCAGTTTCACACACACAATCCACAGTGTAAAAGCCCATTGCCATTGAAGCTGAAACAAGAACATGTTGCTCAAGAGGGGCTTTAGATCAAGCCCTGACTTTATCCAGTAAGTCTGGTTTACTACCAACATATTTTATTCTAGATAAAACCTGTGTACACCACGTTGTATTCCAAAGTAGGTACCTATAGTGAAATATAAATAAATATAATTCTTTGTCCTGTGAGCAATTAAATGCATTTTAATTCAGTTAACTCTGGAGAGAAGATGATTTTTCCTCAGTGTCTTTTAGGAAAGAAGGAAAAAATCTCACAGTAGGATTTTTAAAATACTTGGATGAAGCATCTTAAAAGGTAAACAATATTCTGGTAGTTAAAGAAGACCAAGTAGATTATTTATGGAGGACAAGCTGTGTTCCTCACAGTTTTAGATATTCAAGTGCCTATAAAACATTGATGCTGAGCATCTCCAATGAACATGTTTTAGTTTGAAAGACTAGCAAAGTAAATGAGAAATGAAAGCCAGATCTAAGGATACCACTGTGTGCTCAGGGTTTGAATGGGCACAATAAAGTAAAATTCAGTTCCCACAGAACTGTGCAGCCACAGGCAAAGCCCAAGTTTTGGGTGGAATCATGCTGCACTTCTCAACACACCAGGCAAATCTGATGGGACCAAGCTATCAGGATCTTTGGGGTTTAAGAGAAACTTCCAACAGAGAGGATATTGCAGAAAATATCCAAGCTCAAACTTTATCTCAGACTTTTTCTACTGCATCAATCAATGACTCCCTCCTCTTAAAAAGAAAAAAAGCCTCTACACCCATGGGTGTTGATTTTGCAGTTCTAACCTGAGCTTGAGTAGAGTTTATCCAAACAAAAGGTCAGCAAATCTTCATTTTTTCTAGCACATTTCTCCCAAATCCCAGGGTGATATTTCAGAGCCCTGCTCTGACTGCAGGGGCAATTCTAGCTGCTGGGAAGGAGCCCATGGCTCACAGACCATGGCCATACCAACACCAGCCCCTCTCCCAGCACTGCTGGGAAGGACCTGGCAGGGATCCCTCTCCAGAGAAAGTGAACCTCCCTCCCCAGACCCTTATACTGAAACTTTGCTGCTTCTCTGGGGGACAACTTGTTTCTTACACGTATTTTCCCACTGATCATCTTTAAAAGGGAGCAAAGCACCCTCAAGGGCCAGGGAGCAAGGCACCCTCAAGGGCCAGGGAGCAAGGCATCTTAGTTGCTTCAGCCTTAAAAGCACACCCTGCTTGGTTACCCCCCAAATGCATCATTCCATCCAAATACACAGCGATGATTCCAGAACCATTTGGAAAACCCAATTATAATTTTCTACTAAATGAGTTCTTCTCCCTAAGGACTCTCTGGAGGAGCCAATGCTTTAGTGCACTAAGCTACCTATGAGATCACTGAGGCTCAGACTGACTCAATTCCTGACAGGCAGCTGCAGTTTCAGCTGGTGTGAAATGGCAAATAAAAGAGAAGATTATCAAATAGAATTAAATGCAGCATCCTCAGGAGGCCTTGATATAGAAAGGGTAAAATTCCACTCACCTTAATCCTGCATATTATTCAGCTCAACTGAGTGGCCATAGCCGTATGAATAAAGACAGTAGGATTTGGTCTCATGTGTTCACTGCTTCTCTTCTCAAATTATATGAGATACACAGTGATTAGACCCTTTATTAGTGCTGTAGTTTGTTATTAGTGGTATGTCATTAGAGATGGGTTGGGTTAACACAGGTGAATTACAGCAGAAGCAGCTTACAGGACAGTGAGACTGGGTCACGAAGATGTTCTCAGAGATGATGAAATCAGGAGAAATATGTGCTATTCCAGAGTGAAAGTACAGGAAGCAGAAGGCACTGACTGCTTGGAAGCTCGCAGGTAAATTCCCATCATACTTCAGCTGGTCATACGTAGGTTACACACCTCAAATAACTTGGAATTCATTTCAATTCAGTACCTACAGCAGAACTACACAAAACACAAACAAGTAATTGTGGCACCAATTTCCAGATGAGTGCAAAGAGCCCATGGACACCAAAAGGCCAGTGCTGTTGTATGTAGATAACTCCATGAATAAAGACCAAGACTGGAGATAGCACAGGTAAGATCTTGGTGATGTGCAGGACCTGCCTTAAACACAACATCCCAAGTTTCTCCATTTTACCTGAAAACAGACACCTTAATCTGCCTGTGTTGACTGACCTGACACTGAACATGGTGTGTGCCTTGTGCAGCTTTCCCTGCTTGTCATCCTGCATCCTCTGCTATGGGAACAAAGTACAACAGAACTTTGCCTTCAGGTCCCCAAGCCACACAGATGTTCCTCCACAGGAGGAGCTGAGAACATCCAGCTCCAGAGTGATTCTGTACCAAGCTACAGAAACTCCAGCAAGGCTCCAGTTGGCAAGTTCAAAAATGATGAGGCCAGTATTGCACAACTCTCTTCTGCACAAAGACACTGATAAATATTCATGAATTGGCTCTCATAACACAGAAAAGGGGAGTATTATTCTGCCCTAGGAAAAAGAAGGGAAAGAGCACACAGAAGGGTTAAATTACTCTCTCAAGTTCACACGGGAAGTTTGGAAACCAGAAATAGAGTCAGAGCTAAGACCTTTGCAGGAATTTCAGGTGTCTCTGTTACACATCTCAGAGTGGCTCAACATAGGGACTGCAAGCTCTGAAATCAAGCCACTCAGGAGGGCCACAATTAGCCAACCACTGCCACTAATGACCTTGGCAAAACCTGGTCCCTACTCTTGACTCCTGCTCCAAAGCCTTCAAAACTGCAAAGCACAGGGTGCTGTGCTACCAAAACACACAGGAAGCTCACTGGAGACTCTCATTATCCTTAGCCACCCAAAAATTAAAGCTCTGCGTTCATTAAGCGCTGCTTTGTTTTCTAATTGGTTCAACAGAGATTAAATGTGTTCTTTTGATACTAGAAATTTGGGGTAAGTCCTGGGTATTGCAGAACAGTTATGCTCCAAGAAATCCTTTCACTCAGAAAGAGATGATTACAACAGTTTCTATAAATATAAATTGTTTTACAGCCAAAGACAGATATTACAGTTTGTTCTAGTTTTCACTGAAATTAAGCCAGCAAATCTCTCATGCCATTACTATAACAATAATCAGTGTTATTTCAGTTTACCAAAGCCAAAATCCAATTTGCTGCAAATTAGATCAAGCACCAAATAAAACCAAGCAAAAGATAAGCAATGTGAAAGGAAATGAGTACTAATAAAAAAAATTAAATGTTTGTTTGTTTGCTGGGTTTGGATATAAGCTTTGCAGACTCAAACAATTGCAATTTAAAATCAGATTATGCAGACAAAGATATTCTGAGAGAGCACATTTCAGTTGTGAGAAGTTTCAGGACAGGGGAAGGAAAACAGGGCTCAGACCAATTAAAAGCTTTGGAGAAGAAAAGGCAAATCAAATAAAAAATGCCAGAGGGCAGACAGTGCTTAGGAAGAGAAGAGACTTTGACAAATCCGAAATAGCTTGTGCTCTACACAGTCCACAGTGGCAAAGAAAATAAGTTGCATTTATCCCCACAACTATTCCTGGGAGAATGATCTAACACGGGTAACACAGACCTGAGCTTGAACAGGCTGAATACACAAACCACACGGCTGAGTTAGTGCCTGGTGAGGACTTTGAAGATGAAAAGCAATGTCTGAAATGTGAGGTGTCATTCCTAAGGCACCCAAGCAGCCAAGCTTCCAACTCAGCTGCTGAATTATCAGTCTTATTGATCTGCCACTGCATTATTTGTACACCACAAAACGCTCTGGTTTTCAATAGGACACAGGCACTGAAAAGACAACAGTCATAAAAAGGTTTGCTGGTTGGAACTTCAAAGAAATTATATTCCAAATTTGACTTACTAGGAATAAGAACCCAAAGTGCCACTGCTGAATGTATCCTTTGACTGTAACTATAATTTAAAAGCATTGTCTGATGTAATTTCTTCTTTTTTCACACAGTGATTCCAGGCCAATTATTTATTCCCCCCCTCCCCCATAAGAATAGTGTTTTGAAGTCAGCCAATGAAACATGTTTTATTTAAGGACTATATTCCTAGAGCAATGGAATGGATTCTTTGGAGACCTAAAGGTTGCAGAGCACTTCATTAGTTCCACATAATGAAAGAATGGTGCAATTGAAGGAGGTCTCTAAGGGAGAGTGGTGTGAAAATTAGAGACTCGTCTGCTCAAAAAAAAAAAAAAAGGAAGAGAAAAAAAAGAAAATAGAAAATAGGGAAAAAGAAAGGAAAAAAATTGAGAAAAAGGGAAAAAAGGCAGGAAAAAGCAGGGTGAAAGGAGAAAAATGAGAAAAGGAAAAAAAAATTGTGGATTTTCTAAATAAAGCACAGTGTCTCCATTCAGGGCATGGAGAAAGGGTGCCTACTCAATCCTCTTACCGCTGACAATATAATAAAACCAGAGGAACTTTTTTGAAGTAGATCTGCACATTCCACATTTGGATTGAGGGGCAATGGACTGTTTAAATTGCTATTTACATTTCCAGCTGTTTTACCAGTGATTTGCCCAACTTAATAGCTCTTTAAGCTTTTAAACAAGAAAATAGCTATTCTCACGACTCAAAGGAGAAACCATGGTTATTTCAGTCTGCCTCTATTGTGAAAGGCTTAGACTCCTCTGTCTTTAGAGATGCCCTTCCCTTTATGGTACTTCCCTTTCCAATCTCCTCCTCCTTGCTAAAGCTTCTCCCAGTTTTTAGCTCACTTTTTGCACTATATACTTTTAGCCAAAGAATGTATCTTGGCTCATGGTGCTGATTCATGGAAAATGTTTGCAGGTTGTCCCTGAGGTTCCCAAGAGAGCCTTAAGTTAGCCAGAAAATTAGATTTGCATGTATAATCTTCTGCTAGTTATGGGGGAGTTAGTCCATGTTAAACAAATGTTCTGCACCTACCAAAAAATGTATATTTATTTATCCACTTTCCTCTGGAGATGTATTAAAAAAAAAACCTAGAAATGTGTACAGACATGATGTAAACTATGTTTTCTGCTTATTTTTCAGGCAAAGTGGGAGAAGAGGGCAAAGGGGCAGCCCACAGATAAGAAAGAGACTAAGATGAAAGGTTAAAAAGGGGAGGGGGCTCGTTTCACAGTGGCTCTGTAAAAAACTGCAATTATTTTGTTATAATTTGAACCTATTAGCTTGTTTAAGTTGCTGCTAATAAACTGAAATCACGAAGGAGGAATTGAAACCCAAACCCACCTCCTGCCTCTCCCCTGATCAAAGGCTCAGTGTTTTCCTTTTATTATCTCTAAATGTCTCCTGTGTTTACAGATGATTGCAACACTCCTCAGACAGTGGAGCAAACAACCAAATCCAAACCTTGCAGGAAGGGCAGCAAACCTTATTAATTTTTTTAATTAATACAGTTCAGTAAAGAAAATTTTAGTAGTGGTTGGAAAAACACAAGTCCTTTTCTCTTAGATTGTACTCTAAATTTAATATTTTGAGATAAAGGAAGTGCAACTGGTATAACACTAAACATCTCTGATTTTCTCTTAAAAGATAACACTTGATATTTAACAGACAATATATCCTAAACTAAAATAGCTTTTTTTTTTTTTAATAAGGCTTGCAAAAAGCAGTTTATGATGCCCAAACTGGGCATACTGGGAAGTAAATATTTCCTGGTGTCATGCACTGACAACAGAAGTTTCACGAGGCAAGACAGGACCAAGAATCAACGTGGATTTGAATTACTGTGATTATAAGAAAATTAGCTTGTAACTGGCCCACCTTTCCCTTCAGAGAGAGAGAAAACCTGCACACCTGAGGCACTGAAAGGAGAAAAACTCTGGGAAGGAGCTGGAAGGGGAAATCAGCTGCTACATTTCCCTGACAAGAAAAAGATTAAATCCTCAAACAGCACAAAAATCAAGGTCCAGGAGGAACTACAAAAAGCTGGGGAAACATACAAACATTCTAAGTACAATTAGGCTCTACTAACTTTGTTAGTGAGAAGAAATTCCATTGTTAGTACTCTGCAGGAGGGGTGAAAACAAGCAGAATTTGGCAGAATTTTTTTCTGCAAAACTCTTTACTCAGATCTTAAAAATTTTGAGGCAGCTCTGCTATTAACCCAAAAAGAAAGCAAATACACATGGGGGGACATGGGATGGACAGGGGAGAAGGATCTTGTGAACATTTAATTGAGAAATGCAGCTCTGCTTTGGAGTATTGGTGAAAACCAGCACTGTGCCTAAATACATGGTGTGAGAAAAGATGGAAGAATAGTTTGAAAGGAAGTGCCTCAGAGCAGACATTCATCTCGTGGCACTCAGCTCTAAGAAACCTGATGCTGTCCCACCCCACACAAGACAAAGTTTTGGTTATACATGAAATACCTCCTGTTTCTACTATGTTTGTTGTCCCTGTATAGCAGTGAGAAAGGAAGGCTGCAAATCAGACCTTGTCCTGTGCCATGCAGCTGCTTTATCAGGTTTCAACAAGTAAAAAAGCATTAAAATCCATTTTGACTGAAGTTCCTAACAACACAAGAGCAGAAAGGCTACTGTGTACAACATGAAAAGGATTTGCTTATGGACCAAGGCCTATGAACAGCCACCACACCTGTGCTGGGCAGTGGGCACAGAAAGCCACACTGAGTAACAAAATGTTTGAAAGTAAAACTTTCCAGCAAGGGAAAGATTAAAAGAGATGAACTCCGGTGAGCAGCTCCACTAAAAACAATTGCTTACAGCAGTGAAAGGATCAGGAGCCACTCCTGAGCTGCAAGAGAAAACTCATTTTTATTAAATCACTTTGTCTCAAAGGTGGAAGTTTTACTGGCAAAGGAACCCCAGTGAAAGGTCAGTGACACCCTAAGCATTTTGCAGCATATGAAGAGCTGCAGATTTTCTACAGCATTCACCTGCAGATTTCAGTAACATCTCCTGCCAATCCTCTCCCTGCTCCATTAGAATTACTGGAGATTAGGAAAGAAGGACCAAATAAATCTATATCATGTTGCCTGAAGGTCTGTTGCTGCAGACCCTCAGGTACAGGCTCTATTTACTAACACTGGTAAGATTATTTAGCCCAGTGACTGCTATTTCTCAAAGAATCTGAACAATACAGACAGTTCTTAGTGCCCGCAAGGTAGAAATTAATGTGACACAAGCATGTTGCAAATGTGGATTAACACAGAGTTTAGATGCCCAAAACCCAGAGCAACTCTGAAACCAAGGAGAAGAGTGGCAGGTTACCTTCACCTGTGATTCTTCCTCCACTTCACAGTCTGCTTCATCACTCAGGGTGTTCTGAGATGGAAGGGACTCACATGGAGCCTTGAGTCCAACTCTTAAGTAAAAAAATAAAAAAAAACAACAGAAAGCTCTCTCAGAGATAAGCAGGGCATAGTAGGCTCTACATCCTCCTCCCAGCAAGGCTGCTTTGCAGCCTCTCCCAAGCATCCTGCCCAAGTATTTGCAACTGGGTGTTAATGAGGGGCTGTGGTTGGTGCCAGTCCCCTTCCCAGGTTCCTGCAGACTCTCTCTGGTGTACCTGGGAGTCCTGTCAGAGCTCCTGCAGGGTGGGGGCTGTGCCTACACACCTGTGCAACAGCAGCAGCACAGCTGAAGGTCACCAGGAACTATTTATTGTTGCATGTAGCACTCCCATCTTGGAACTTCTTGGTATTGCCTTCCCCAGGTGACAGTTGTGAGTGCAGAAAGGCATTTACAGCTCCAGAAATGGTGTGGCAAGGAGCAAAGTTTAGAAACCAAGGAGTCACTCTCATCTTTATCTGGGAGAGTGTGTAGGGATGAGGGATTGTTTGGTGAGCCAGGCCCAGCTAGCCATGCTCTCATACTGCAGGAGATGCTCTGGGGCCTGAGCAAATGGGCAAACCTCACCCTCTGGGCACCCAGGAGAGGAACCAGCCCAAACCTGGGCCACTGCAGGGATCCCCAGGAAGGAGCTGCTCTCCAGGCACAACCAATTTCCAGTGGTTCAGAGGAGCTGAGCAAACACCAATCCAGAGTACACCTGGCTAATTGTATAGTGAGAGAGGAAAAAAAAATCTTTCTTGACCCCAGTGGTTACCCAGCTAACCCCCTGAAGCACAGGCTTTTATTACAACCATTATCTTTATGCAAATGATGATCATGCTGAGGACTTATTCTGCCTGTTACATTTGAAGGAAAGAGCTGAATGAATGATACATTCTGGACAGATTCCTTGGCCAGAAGGGACCATTCATGCCAAAGCCAGTTTGAAAGAATATCTTTTAGAAAGGATATCCAAACTGCCTCTTAAAGGCTCTGAGAGATGTCAATCATGCTGCCCCCTTCATCTATTGTTGTAATGTTCAGTTACCCTCAGTACCAAGACATTTGCTGAAGTCAATGTAAAATTTATCTAGCATGAACTCTTCCTCATCAGATCAGTTTCTGTGAGCCTGGAAAACTGTGATAACCTGCTTGGTTGCCTTGCTCTGTTAACATGCCCACTGCTGGCAGTTTTATAGAGAGCTCTGCTAGCCCTGAACTGCTCCATTTCAGGATTCAGCGGGATTCATAAGGTGGCAGGGAAATTCTCTCTCAGATGCCAGAAGTTCTGCAAGGGAACTAGGCAAAAACTTGGTGGTTTTTTTCTTCTTCTTCTTCTTTTTATTGGCTGGAAAAACCAGATGGACATGACAGAAGCAAAATGAAAACTGACTCCAGTCTATGGCACAGAGCATGACTGCAGGGCAAACTCTTTTATCCTTAGTTATGCCTCAGTCCATTCCAGTAATACACACTGGCCACACACAAAAACCTTGTGTGATCTCAACCTACCAAAACAGATCTGGGGAGAAAGAGTAGCAGGGAAAGCAAAACCAATTAGTGGAACAGTAAGAGGGATTTGAAACAGCAGGATGTCTCCTGCAGCTCCAGCCACAAACTCAGTGGCTCTGAGCCCTAGAAAGGCACAGAGCATTTCTCTGGCTGCGGTGGGTACAACAGGGGTTCTTGGGTTAGGGTTAGGGTTAGGGACAGACAATCAGACAGAGCAGGGGCCATCTTAGCCTGTCTTCTCCCTACAGAACATTCAGAGAGAAGCAGGCACACACCCCCTGCAGCATTATGTACAAACAGCTCCTGGGCAGCTCTGGGATGTGCTGGATCAATACCTGGAAAACACTATTGGGTTGAACATTGAGCAGTAGCAGGTGCACCTACTACAGTGCTATTAAAATGCCTCTCCCCCAATCGATGCCTTACACTCCTTGGGCCACAGAGTTTCCAAAAGCCCTGTCACTTAAGGCCTCTCCTGTCTGGCTCTGTAGCCACCACCACAGCAGTCACATGAGCAGTACCTGTGTTGGGTGATCACATTCCTCCTGCTGGGTGACAAATGCATGAATGCACTTCTTGGCCGTGTCTGGTGCCCTTCTGTTCTTCACTTGATTCAGATTGAACAGGTATAGCTTTTGCTGGTATGTGCACTTCCTTTTAGCTGTAAATAGCCTGGATTGCTAAACAAGAACTGACTGAAAACTCTTTCTATCCCTGCCTCCTTGCTGCTGTCTCACTCGTGTGTTCAAGTCAGTCAAGTACAGTACATACAAGCTGAAAAATCTCTTAGTCCCTAAGGCCAGAAGTACAGAAAATTTATTTGAGTTCCATGACATCAGCCCACTCAATAGGACTGCTACAAGTCCTATGCTGAGGGTCCAAAATAGAAGCATATGTGGATATTGTCTCTTCTTTTAGAATTCTTTTTAGAAGACTCAGAGATGGGAAGCATTGGCTGAGTAAAAATACCAGGCAAAGTGAAGACTTCAGACTCTTACTGTGCATCACACTGTATAGTCTAATTCTGAGCAGTTGTCCTGAGCTGCTTTTTTAGAGTATGAACATCAGCCACTGGAGACACACAACGATTCTGCATGAACAGCTTAATTTGCCTTCAAATTCTCTGCGCCTCAATACACCTCGTGCCTGCATGTGAAAGTCTGTCACAATTTAATTCTCAGAATCTAAGTTCTGATCATTTGTAAACACGTAAAAATGACTAAAAAAATTGCAGAAACACATAAAACCCCTCAAGATTAGAGACTTGGAATGCTGCATTATATGAATGCAAATACAGCTTAAGAAGTGGACTTGATGATCTCTGTGGGTCCCTTCCAAGTCAGAATATTCTGTGATTTGGTGACTCTGGTGCTGCATTTGCTGCGTTCAGAAAACCTCAGGACCCAAACTTACAGAGCCAAACCATTCCACTCATTTTCCATTTGGGGGATGCAGCAGCACAAGCTGTGAGTGTAGGTGCACCCTGTGGGGCTGAGCACCCCAAGGGGATGTCAGAGCCTGCACGGCACAGCACAGCTGTTTGCTGCCCCCAGATAGGTGTGAGCCGTGGCTCTGCACAGAAAGCAGCCAGGAGGTTTGTTCTCTTCCAGGATCTCCTCAGCAGAGTCACCACAGCACATCTCCAAGGCAGAACAGCTTCTCTGGAGCCTGGTTTATAATTTTGGCAGGCTGTTTGAGAGCACTTCTGCTCTGAGGCTGCTGCATGTCTGTGCTATATATGACGTACACATTTCTCATCACTGCTTTGCCTTCTGTAGGAACTTCACACATGCTATTCCTCAGCAAAGGGCACCATTACACTGTAGATCCCTCACTGGAAACAATAACCAATGTCCCCTGCACAGCAAACTAATAGGCCCTGTCCCCAGATGGTGTAAATTAGCCGCGCACCACTAATGTCTGATTTATAACAACTGAGGAGCCAACACACCACATGATTAAACGTGCACTTTCCTAGCCTGGAAATGTCTTGAGGGCCATGTGATTGTGTGGTAATGAACTAAACTTTTAATTAAGTTCTCATTTTGAATTAGAATCAATAAGTCAATAAATAGCCTTCATTTGATTTAGATGATAAATATGCACAGCTGAGACTGCACTCTGTGTCCTCCCTGGTTTTCAGGCTCTCCTTTCTCCTCCATATGTCAGAATCTAATGAAGAAGCTCTGAAGTATGGTCCTAATATATTATTGTCACACATGGTGATAAATACTGGGAGAGTTAGGAGACTGCCAGGTTTCTATTATAAATCCTGTTCCCAAGGTTTTATGGCATGTGTGCTTCAAACTGCAGTCAGCAAAGTTGTTTTTACAAGGAGCTGTCAGCCCCAGTGTGAATTTTTGTCAAAATAAAATTAAAAATGGATTTGATAGATTCAATCTGTCAATTTTCTGCATTTTTGAAGCTATTTTTTGCTAACCTCTGCCATAATATGCCTGAATGCAGTTTCATAGCAAGTTTTTCAACAAGCCTAACTGCTGATTTTTTGTTGGAAGGAGAGAAAGGACAAATAGGTTTTTATAGTGGTTATGACTCTTGTATTTTAAGAGTAGACAAGACCTTTGTGACCATCTAATCTGAGTCTTTGAATAGCTAGGTCAGAGAATTTCACCCAGTAATTAACACACATGTCCCAGTGACTTGAAGGCTGAATTACAGCACTTCCTCAGAAAGCTGTTACCTCTCTCTGCAGGGAATGTTGCAGACAAGCTCCATAATCCAGAACTTGGAATGGCAGAGCTCAGTTATCACTTCAGACTTGGGCTCCTCACTCTGATTCTGACTCACTGTGTGGTCTTAGAAAAGTAACAATTTTTCTGATTTCCCCATTTTTCCATCTTCTGCAATGAGGAAAATAATATTTAAGAGCCTCAGAGAGGAGGTGGTGAGATGTAGTAAATTATTTGAGGAATGCTTTGAACCACTCAGATAAAAGATGCTGTTCTGTAAGAGTGAAGAAAGACACTACCACGTATTTAAATTTCCAAACTGATTACTTTTCAGAATGTGTTCTTTCTCTGCATTTGTGTGAATTTAACAGCTGCTGAGGAATAAAGCGGGTGAGGTGAAGAACTGAACCTCACAGTCCATTGTTTTCAGTGCTTTAGAAAGAAATAGTGTGGAAGTTGCTACAGATATTTTCACTTCACCTGTAATACTTTTCTCTAGTAGAAAGGGTGGTTTTCATTACAATCAGATTTTGTCCCTAATTCCATTGGATAGAGCACCTTTCTGTGGGACTCTCTCAGGGTTCCAATAACTGTTCCTTTACTGACTACCCAAATCTCTGGTAGAAAATTGGGTTCTGGAGGGCAACTGAAACTAATGGGGCAAGTGGCACTCTGGACTCTCCCAGTGGTTGGCCACTCAGGGGTAGAGGGTTCCATCTTCATGACCCTGACAGTAATGCTTGGCACTGGCATAAAGAATAATTCAGACCCTTATACCTTAGAAAATTCCCGGCATCATTCAACTAGAATATTGAGGACCTTTTTCAAAGTGACCTTTCCAACTGAATTCTAACAGTAATAAATCCTTACAATTTTGTGGCTGTGCTCACCATGATAAACACACCTCCTACAGACAGTGACTTTCTTGCAAGACACAAGGGGTAGGGGGAAGACTCCCAAAATAATGATAAAAGCTGGCCTTAATTGTTTCTCAAGGTCTGTACAGCCAAGTCCTTCAGAAATACAATTTCCATGGTACAAACCTGTATTCTCTGTGGCTCTCCAGCTCAGACGAAGTTCAACACTAGGAGGGAGTTCTCAAAGCCTTTGTAGACTCCAGAGAAATTTCTGTGTTGGCTTGGGAGGTCTCAGGCTCTCAGTCCTGGTCACAAAGAAGAATGTGTGTTTGTATGACACTCAGCAGGACAGATTTTGGTTGGCCTTGTGAGCTTCAAGTGCACAAAAATAACAGATAAAATGTTGTTGCTCACACACAGTTTCAATATCTTTTAGCAGTTTAAATGGGGACCAAAAACCAGTTGGGAAACAACTTCCAAAAAGTGCACATTAGTAAGTGAGAGTTCTTGAGCTGGGGATAGTTTAGATTCAGAATAATAATTAACACAGGATTAAACCTACACACTGTGATTTCAGCAACCACTTTGATGTGATTTATCAAATTCTCTCCTGATTTGCAGTGTTACAGTGGGGCTGCACCAAGCAGTGGCTTCAACACGCTGACACTGTTCAGATGCACAGGTGTACAAGTAAACATCACAAAAGCACTTACAATGCCATTTCTCAGAATGCTGTCCTGTCCCTTCAGGCCTCAATGGAAACCATTGGAGTGGAGCTGGTTGGTAAAGGCTACAACTATTAAAGGAGTGAGGAAGAAGAACTAAAAGCCATTCCTCTAAGTGAACAACACTGTTTTGTCATGACTATGGCCATGCAATTTATAACAATCAAGGCACTGATGAGAAAAATGCAGGCTGATATTATGGAAAATGGGCTATTTTAATAATCTAGTTTAGGCAGACTTAGAGAAATGGGTGAGAGATTCCAGACATATTTGAAGACTTTGAAGGCACCAAGGACATAATTTATTTAATTCAATAAAAGTCCAGTCTGGAATTGCCTCATTTGCAGCTTGCTTGACATTTGCTGAAGGTTTTGGTGCCAGTACAATAAAATTGCTCTTTTGGTATAACTAAAGCTCTCATTAACACATTATTGAATGAAACATTCAGTGTCTGCCTAAACTTTTTGTCTCAAAACCAAGAACATAAAATATTTTAACTTAAATGGGACATGAGAGTTGACCCGTGACATTCAAATACAGGGGCTGGTGAGCAACTACATTGTGTATCATTTGTTTTGCATATTCTTTTACCTTCATTATTATTTTCCCTTCCCTCTCTGTGCTACTAAAGTGTCTTTACCTCAGCCCATGAGTTTCACCTTGTTTTCTGAGTCTCTCCACCATCCCAGTGGGATCCCAGATGGGGGTGTTTAGCTGCCTGCTGGATGAAACCACAACAAAAAGCTTCAATTCACAGTGGGTTTGGTGGTTTTGCTTCTTTCAGATGAACCACTATGGACAGACTGTGACACCTCTATCCATTATAAATCACATCCCCACAGGAGCAGATGGCCTACATGGCACTGAGTACAGCTCTACACCTCCCTGTGCAGTGGCTGAACCATAACCCAAACCTTCCAACCCCAAACCAAACCTTCCAATCAAACCTTCCAACCACAACCCCAAACCAAACCTTCCAACCACTATTTAGGACATTACTTGTCTTCCCAGACCAGTGGGTATAACCCAGCCTCATATTCCCACTGATGGAATATCTCCTCTGGCTGGACCCTGGAGGGCAATGACACACCTTTGATTCAACAGTCACTGCCTGTAAACGCCCCCAAACAGTAAGAAAGGAGTCATGGTGCACACAGCCAATGAAGGTCAGAGCTGAGCATCCAAGACAAGCACAAAGACAGGTGGGATACTCCTCTCTCACCTGTCCAAGACACCAGAGACTGTCAGTGCTCTGCAGCTTGTCCATGAGCTGCTGTTCTGGTTGGATAATGTTGTACCAAACTGGCCTGTTTCTTGTGGAATTCAGTGCTCTCACATCTGTTTCCCAGGCCATTCTCTTGCAAACCGGGCTCTTAGTTCACCAGTGGAACTGAAAGACAAATCCAGATTAGCAAACAAAGCTAATATTAGTTAATAAAGCTAATACTGCAAAGTGTAACATCACAGCTATTTGGCATTTCTGATAAAATGAGCACATTGAAAAAAGATTAAATAATAACTGATGGCAGAGCAAAAAAATGATACTATTTTATTTGCCTAAAAGTAAAATGCTCCTGACAGAGTGTGGATGGATTCACTTTTACTCCGAAATACCACCAATTCTCAAAATGCCAACAGAAAACAAAAGCTGCCTAATGTCAAACAAAAGACACAATTTCAAGTCATGAAAAACCAGATTTCAGGGGAATGACACATCCTTCAACTGGCCTGCAGATTGCACCACGCAACTACAAACAAACTTTGTGTGTGGCAGCACAAAGGAGGCTCAGAGACTCCCTGCCTATATTACAACATTATGGTAAAATTCTGTTTATTAAGTCAATCTTCCATTCTTTGCTTTAAAACATCTACAGTTATTTTCCCTTTTCCATTCCCCTCCAGTTCAGTTGTACAAATGGATTATTTGCATCCGTTTGCTCCAGGCCCCCAGCTTGGCTCTTTGTTGGGGACACTGTGGCTGCAGCACTTGTCCCCTCCTCTATCTGGTCTGCATGGCAAGGCTTTGGTGGCAGGGAGGCCACAGGGGTGGCTTCTGTGAGACACTGTCCCCATGTCTGAGGAAGCAATGCCAGGTGGCTCCAGGATGGACCCATTGAGCCCATCAGCAACATGTGATAACAGAGTTAAGGAGGGGAAAAAGTTTCTGCAGAGGGGTAAGTGCAGCCCAGGAAGAGAGGAGTGAGAATAGAGGAGAGGAACAGCCCTGCAGACACCAAGGGCAGTGAGGGAGGAGTGGCAGGAGGGGCTCCAGGAGCCAGAGCAGAGACCCACCTGGAGGAGCCCACCTGGGGCAGGGGATGCCCAAAGAAGGCTGTGGCTCTGAGGGAAGGCTGTGCTGAAGCAGGTTTGCTGGCAGGACCTGGGGCTCTGTGGAGGGAAGATCCCAGGCTGGAGCAGGTTTGCTGGTAGGACCTGGGGCTCTGTGGAGGGAAGATCCCAGGCTGGAGCAGGTTTGCTGGTAGGACCTGGGGCTCTGTGGAGGGAAGATCCCAGGCTGGAGCAGGTTTGGTGACAGGAACTGGGGCTCTGTGGAGGGAAGATCCCAGGCTGGAGCAGGTTTGGTGACAGGACCTGGGGCTCTGTGGAGGGAAGATCCCAGGCTGGAGCAGGTTTGCTGGTAGGACCTGGGGCTCTGTGGAGGGAAGATCCCAGGCTGGAGCAGGTTTGTTGGTAGGACCTGGGGCTCTGTGGAGGGAAGATCCCAGGCTGGAGCAGGTTTGGTGACAGGACCTGGGGCTCTGTGGAGGGAAGATCCCAGGCTGGAGCAGGTTTGGTGACAGGACCTGGGGCTCTGTGGAGGGAAGATCCCAGGCTGGAGCAGGTTTGCTGGTAGGACCTGGGGCTCTGTGGAGGGAAGATCCCAGGCTGGAGCAGGTTTGGTGACAGGACCTGGGGCTCTGTGGAGGGAAGATCCCAGGCTGGAGCAGGTTTGGTGACAGGAACTGGGGCTCTGTGGAGGGAAGATCCCAGGCTGGAGCAGGTTTGGTGACAGGAACTGGGGCTCTGTGGAGGGAAGATCCCAGGCTGGAGCAGGTTTGGTGACAGGAACTGGGGCTCTGTGGAGGGAAGATCCCAGGCTGGAGCAGGTTTGGTGACAGGAACTGGGGCTCTGTGGAGGGAAGATCCCAGGCTGGAGCAGGTTTGGTGACAGGAACTGGGGCTCTGTGGAGGGAAGATCCCAGGCTGGAGCAGGTTTGGTGACAGGACCTGGGGCTCTGTGGAGGGAAGATCCCAGGCTGGAGAGGATTTACTGACAGCACTTGTGATCTCACGTTAGAGCAGCCTGTGCCTGAAGGATGCACCTTGTGGGAAGGACCCCACACTGGAGCAGTTTGTGAGGAACTGCTGCCTGAGGGGAGGGCTCACTCTGGAGAAGTTCCTGGAGAACTGTCCCTGGAGTGGGACCCCACACTGGAGCAGGGAAAGTGTGTGAGGAGGAAGGAGAAGTAGAAACAGTGTGAGATGAACTGACTACAATCCCCGTTCCTGCTGCACTGCACTCTCTGCCTTTCAGAATACACTCATTAAAGACAACAATTAGGTGATTCTTGTCCCTTTTGGAATCTTTGTGCAGTCACACATAGCTTACATGACATTTGTGCACAGGGTTTTTTGTCAGAATTCTCTCAGAAAAATGAAACAATTTAAAAGTAGAGTCCAGAACGACGGTGGTTGCAGTGTGTTGCTGACCTGCTGTGGGGTGAGTAATTGCTCAGTAATTAGAGCTCCAAAGACCATTCTGTACCTGTGTTTCACCAGCACTGGTACAGCATTGCTTTCTGCTCCAACACTGATGCAGAGGTGATAATTATTTGCAAGACTGCTCTCTAGCTCTCCAGAAAAAGATGAGCTGTTAAAAAAAAAAAAAAAAGTACATTTCAAGCATCATCTTTATCTTAGAAAGTGAGTAAAGCAATCATCAAAATACATATCACCATCTGGATCCAGACAGGGTTATTTTTGCTTTGTATACCACGCCAGAGAATTGCTGGATTATAAACACAATTGAATCTAAATTGGGCATCCTAAGGAAAGGCAAGTTAAAAAACAAACACTCTAGAGAGATGTGCTCCTGAAGTCCTGATTTTTATGCAGCCAACAGAGATAATAATTACAGCAGAGATGGCTGTATTTGGCAGTTCCCAATATTTAGGATCAATAGAGCAATAAAGAATGTATAATGCAACTTTGGGGTTAATTGCTTTACCTACTGTGCCCAGAAGTCCTGTCCTTTAAGTACCACAATTCTCCTGCTGGTTGCACAGTCCCAGATCTGCCTGCCTAGCTCTGGCTCTAACATTGATACCTCTGATAGAATTACAGGAGAACACTAAAAAACGTGCCTAGTTGTTCCTCCTTCTCTCAACCCTCGACAGCTCTGTGTGAGCCTCAGGAGAGAAGAGAGCCCCTTTGGCACAGGGCAGGGGATTATTGGGGGCTCATCTGGGGAGTCTCTGTGGTCTCACACAGGACACAATAGCTCCCCAGGAGCTGGGGATGTGACACTTCCAGGAGGACCAAGGCAGTGGCATTTTTTTATCTGTCTCTCTTCAGTTCTTCAGCCAATGATAGGAAAAACTGATGTTGTTTTTGGAGCACTCCAAAAGGCAAAGGTCCAGATCAGTAAGTACTGGATCAGGCTGCAGATTTTCACTGCTGAACTCAGGGCTGTGCATGCACTGTCATCCCTTTCTCTCCCACCACCCAGGAAGGGCAGTTGTTACACCAAATTATCAGGACAGAGTAGAACAGAGGGTGGGCAGTGAAAAAAGGAAATCTTCTGCACCCCAGTAAGATACACTTATCATGATCTTTAGTCAGGAGTGGGATCTCTTAAACTCTCTGGGCAGTCTCCAGGGGGTAACAAACAAAACCACAATGAGCTAAAAGAAGACATTGAGAAAGAGCCTTCCAGTATTTTGAATTGTCACTTCACCCAGTGCATGCCCCCTGGTCCTGCAGCCACCCCAGCGATGCTGCAGCCAGACAAGGTGCCACTTCTCCCCTGTGTTGCCTCATTGAGGCTGCATAAGTTGCTGGTTTTTCCATGGCTACTTGAACACCCCCATTCTTGTGAATAATATGGGGCACTTTGTATTGATTTGACACAGTGTAAGTTACAGGTATTAAAATGCAAGGAAATTGCCTTGAACAATTAATTAAGGGGTATCTTTCAGCTGAGTATCAGTCTAGGATTGGTTTCAATCTCTGCAAGTTCCTAGCAGTCCCAAACTCCCCAAAAGTGCAGTCCCTGGCAGAAAGCAGCAGAGCACAGCAGTAAATCTGCAAAGCCATTAGTCTTGTAGACAGCTGTTACAAATACAGCAGAAACTTATGGAGCTACATAACCTCAAATGTAAAAAGTCACACCTTTCATTCAGAGGAGTGCTTTACAACCATTAATTAAGCATCATGACACTGCAGGGAGCTGGTAAAATGCTAATGCCAGTTTTGCAGATGTGTAAATTAGCCTATTTATCACTTAATATTTAAATGTACTTGATCACATCCAGAGGAAACTGAACTGGAACCCTCTGTATCCACTGGTTTGCCTATGCTAGAAGATATGTATGGCATCTCAAGAGATGTAGAGAAGGAACATTCCATTTTAAAATGAAATTACTTGGAATAGTAAAAACTCTTTAATCTCTTACCTTTCCCCAACGTTTGAAATAAATTTTCTCTCCCTACTGTCCCTAACACTTCAGAAAAAAACATACACAAGTTTAGGAAGGTATAAAATAAGTAACTGTTTCTCTCTTTTATTTGCGTAGTGAACATTTGAGAGTCCTTTCCCCATAGAGATAATTAAAGATAAGTGTGACTAAGTTATCAACTTATTTTCAAGTCAACCCATTCCTAGAAGGAAGGAAGTAACACTAGGGCACAACAACATATGAATTATGATTTCCAAGAAGGAGGGAAAGGCAGGTGAGAAGTAAATAAATTCTTGATTTTCAGATCATTTAGAAAACCTCAGGTCGATTTGCTCTGAGTGCCAAGTTTAGTTAACACAGTGAGCTCTCAAAGGATGAGGCACATTCAAAGAATAGATGGAATAGAATATTTGGAGCTGTGAAGCCTCAGTGCCACACTCAGTGAAGGGTAATTTAGGATGTCTGGCCTCTGAAGTTAATAGACACTCGAGAGGACTGGTGGCATCTCCAGCATATGGCACTTTTCAGAAGTGTTAAGCAAGGCCTGCCCCTGTAATTCAGTGGGCAGGAAAGCAGCTCAGCTGAGGGGTCCCAAGGCTTTCAGCTCTCTGCCCACTCCCCATCTGCTTCAAATCTCAGGACCCAGCAGAAAATACACTGCAGAGTAACCACATAGCTGGTCACACAAACCACATGGTGCCTCCCCATTGAGCTGCATCCTATTTTGGTCATAAAACCTTTGGGAAAGCAGAGCAGGTGCTGAACAGGTAACTGAGAGGGACAATGTAAAGGCCTGGCAAGGCTATGGAAGCCTGGGTATGATTGCTGCTAACACTACAGTTGTACAGCTCACCAAGCCAGGGGCAATCGTACCTCCTCCTCCAGGCAGAAAGCTGAGTCCTGCCCCACAAAGACAACTCAGTTCTCTCCATCTTTAGTTAGTCATGCTCTGTCTACCTAAACTCACCCAACTTCCTTTGAAGCATCATATCCTGACAGCTGCCAGGAACAGGATATCTGACCTGGTAGGTAGAGCAAATCCCTAATTCCTGGAAAGGCCTCCTTTGAGTATTTCCTTTCCTATGGAAATGGGCAGAACTGTCAGCTTCCTTAGAAACTGCAATTAATCCAGGGCGAGGAGCTCCTTGCTGCCGCAAAGATGCAGACAAAAATATTTCTTCTTCTCAGCATGTCTACTGTTCTGGTCAAGCCACATGCAGTGGGCTCAGCACTGAGCTGGGAGCCAGGAAGTGCTCCAAGGCTGTGCTCCTGACAAGGATGCCTCCTAGAAAGTGCTGTGCTAAATAAATATCTGACATGTACCCGGGACTTATTCCCTGGAAGGATCCCAAAGTGTTCTGCCCGCTAAATATAGGAATCACTTCATCCGCCACCAAAATGTGGTTAAGCTCAAGTGTAAGGGAGGGCAGGGAACAGGAACACTGCAGCAAGGATGTGAAAAATAGAGCAGCTAATTTTAAAGGCAGATGAATTCCTTGGGTCTGAATCAGAGCCTTTGAATCCCACTTACCAGAAAACGTCACAGACACCTTCATTGATGTCAGGTTCCTCCCCATAACTGCTGCAACACGGGGGTCCTGCACAGCAGCTCAGAGTTGCATTTGTCCTTTAACCATAGTATAATTATCTTAAGCACTGTTGGGAACACCAAGAGGATTTGCCAGAGTGACACCAACTCCAAACACTGGAGATAAAGCAGCAAAGAAGGAAAGGCTGGTAAGGAATTACCTGACAAGAGCCCTGCCCACAGTTCAGCAGAAGAGTGACTGACACAGCAATCCTGGGAATGCAGAGCAGGAACCAGAGGCTCACACACACTCACATCCTCCATCCCCAGCAGCTACACCACAGTGTCATGGTCTCCTCAAAACCTCTAGGGCAAAGGCTGAGGAATGACAAAAAATATAAAAAATAATTTTAAAATATATTTATCTTTGTTTATCTTAAGTAGACAAGAGCTGCACAGAGCAAATCTAGCACTGTGTTCCAAAGAAATCACCATGAAGACAGCAAGATCCAGTTTCCTGGAGAGAGCTGGGAAAGATGCTAAGCCAGTAAACCTGGGAGAATAGTCCAACCCCCCCAGTCTTACCAGGAGCACAGGATTTGCCTCACTGGATCAGTTAATAGACTCCCCAGGAGAGGGGTATGTTTGCAAATAAGTGGTGCTGCAAAGGAGCTGAGAAAGCTTATTTGGAATTTCTGCTGTGAAGTGAAATTCAGAGGCAGACAGACTTAGGAAAAAAGCAAAAAGGTTTTAGCCCCTGTGGTGGCAAAGCAACATTTGAAAATGCAAGATCAGAAACCCTCACAAGGCAGAAGACAAACAAGAGAATCCATGTGTGTTATTTTAAAACCTTCAAGTTTTTTAAGCCAATCACATAATTTGGGTGGTGGAATGGATACCTGCTCTGTGATATTTGAATGCCTGGTTTATAAGTGCTGGAATTTATAGTATTATTTCCTACTTATTTTATAATTATAGTATTGAGACCAAAAATTCCAGGTTTCAGCAGAGTAAAATGCTTTCTTCTCCTGAGGTGATAAATCCCTGGAAAGAATGGAAATATTGAAAGAACTATAACTACACTGTCTCAAATGAGTCACTGTGATTTTTAGTTTCCAATTAAAAGCATATTTCTTTCACAATCAGCTCTTATATAACTTGTAAATCATTTTGGTGGCAGCTCAGAGGGAAATGTTGATCTTGGCAAGCTTGGTCTTGGCAAGGAAAAAAGAATTTTCATCTGAACTTAAAATTCTTGAAACCCCTTTATTCAAATAATATATATGCTGGGGAAAAGAGCTCTTTAAAAGGAGGAAAAAAGCATCAGCTAGTTGAAGCTTGCAAACAAATTGACAGGTATTCTGCTGCCCCCCTGTGGAGACTGGGAGGTCTGAGCTGGAATTCCTACTGAAACCAGAATCAAGTGACAGAACATTTTTATCAATTTGCAAGAGCGTTTCTAATTGTCTGCTAGGTTTAAAATACAAAGGATGCACTGAGGCTATACAGGTAAAGGCTGTGGAAGGACATCAGTGGGTCAGTCCACAGGGGGAATTGCCATTAAGGTGCTGCACAGTCCCTGTGTGTTGCTGGACTTGGAGTGATCAATGACTGCTGTGACATCTGCTGCACATTTCCACTACTCCTATATCAAGCTTACAAAGAAAAAAATAGTTCGTTTTCTATTGTTTTAGCCCCAGGTTTGCTCTTTACTTAGTGCAGTGGGAAGTGCCGGACTTGATGATCTCAGAGGTCTTTTCCAACCCAATCCATTCCATGATTCTATGACTAAGAATAGCTATTTTCCCAGGAATGGTTTCCCATAGAAATGTTCTCACATCTTTCTCATAAGGCTTTAAACATCCCAGGGCATGCCTAGTCCATAGAGTAACAACACAGAGCAGGACATCACCTACCTTGGAAATTGCTTAAGGAGATAACTGAAAAATCCACCTGCAGAAGTAGCTTAATCTTCAAATAATCACGATGTTTTATTAGCATTAAATGTTGCAGCAGGTTGAGAAATTATCAACTCCTAAAAATACAAGACTGCCTTTTTGGCACAAGGAGCCTCAATCTGTGCTTAATTCTGTCATATCTCTGACCACACTGATGTGCAAACATTAATTCCTGTTTTGCTTCTCCCTTTCCCTGATCTTTTTTTCATTTCTGTGAAGGTGGTTTGTCCTCACAGGAGCCACTTGCTCTGTGCAGGATGGCCTGGGCAGTGCTGGAATGGAGGCTCTGCCCTGAAACCACAGCCCCACAGAGTTCCTAATTACTGGAAGGCAAGAAGGACATGGATCTCATCTGATTTACACCCTCCATGCCAATTATGTGAATTTTCACACCCAGACCAGATGTTAGTCAAGCCAGAAACAGCAGCACCAGCAATGGCTCTATTTTCCACTTCATGTAATTATGGAAGCTGGTTGGCAAGATTTTTTTTTTCCCTGTCAAATTTCTCACATTTTTTTCCAGCCTCTGTTGAAACCCTAGAAGAAAAATTTGGTTTTCAGATTTTGACTTAAAAAAATGGAACAACAGCCACAAAACAGCAGACACTTCAGGGAAGGGAAAAGTTATTTGAAAGCCTAAGAAAAACACTATTATAATTCCTTGTGCCACTTTTAAAAGGAAACAGTTCTAGTGTTATTTGCTATCTTGCATCTGTCTTTAGAACAGGATGAAATATTTTGGAAAAATAAAAGGGAAGGATTTTTGGAGGAATTTATTTCTGCTCTGTGCTCTCTAAACCCCTTCTTCTCAAAGAAAAGGGCACAGAACTCGAAATAAGAGTGTGTGGGAAGACGTGTTCTGTAACCATCTTTCTTCTTCCATGGAATAAAAAGGAAATAGCAAAGTAAGTAAAGAGCAGGAAGTCCTCTCATGTACTCACTTCTCATTGAAAAAAAAAAAAAAAAGAAACACATTTCAAGTAAAGTAAGGCAGGCAAATTCCTTTTCCAAGGGAAAATATGAATGATGAAGAAAAAAAGGTGGTTGGTGCTTTTTGTTGTTTGTGCACTTTTCCACCTACAGATAAGGAAAAAGAATGGGAAAGTTTTACAAAAGCAGGAATTTTGGCCCTTTTGCAAAATAAAACAATATGACTTGGTTTTTTGTTTTTTTTTGTGGTTTTTTTCTAGGAGCCTCAAATATTGTTTCAAAAACTTAAAAAAATATATCCATGAAGTATTTAGTTTCAATGCACCCCTTCTGAGGCTGCACCATGACTAATGAATGCCCCAGGAGGTGCCACCCAATGGCTGATCAATAAACCAAGTGAGCACATTTTTGTCTCCCTACCTGAGCACTGTCTGGACACAGATGTTTCTTCAGCCTGTGGAGACCTGATCACACTCAGCTCAGCATTTCTACCTAAAGACTAAAAACAAAGGGGTGGGAAATTAAGGATTGAGAGCTTGGTAGAGATGAAGTCCTACAGATGTGTGTGGTGTGGCCTTTAGCAGAGATCGTTAAGAGAACATTTAAGGCTGTTCACCCTCCCCTGCACTCCCCAATCGATGGTTCAGTTACCTGAAGAGTTCCAGCAGCCTGAGCATGGATGGATTTCCTTTCTGTGCCAAAGGGCTCCTTCTCTCCAGACCCCATTCCCATGTGGGAGGATCTGTGGGATCCCAGTTGGAGGAGCCAAGCACAGAGCCCACAGTTCAGGCCAACAACCAGCTGCACATGGGGGGAAATGTCTGAGGCAGGCAGGATTTCCAGTCAGCCTGAAATACAAACTAAGGAGCGTGTTTGAGCTGCAGCCTGTGTGTCACAGAGTTAATTTACTCCCTTCTGTGTCTTTTGGGAGGGAAAGAGAACAGTTTGGGTTTTTTGGGGAGAACTTACTGCAGTTCCAACTTTGGCAGGAGGGACAGAGACTGATCCCTGCTCTGTGGGAAGGGCCCTGAGAGGCAGTGAGGGCACTGAGGGCACTCGGGGTGTTCAGCTGGAGAAGGGGAGACTGAGGGGAGACTGAGGGAGAGACTGAGGGAGAGACTGAGGGAGAGACTGAGGGAGAGATTGGGGGAGAGATTGGGGGGAGACTGAGGGAGAGATTGGGGGAGATTGAGGTGAGACTGAGGGAGAGACTGAGGGAGAGATTGGGGGGAAACTGAGGGGAGACTGAGGGAGAGACTTAGGGGGAGACTGCGGGGAGATTGGGGGGAGACTGAGGGGAGACCTCAGTGCAGGTAGAACTTCCTCGGGAGGGGTAGAGGAGGGGCAGGTAGTGATCTCTGCTCTGTAGGGACCAGGGACAGCACCCAGGGAATGGCTGAAGCTGTGCCAGGGCAGGGACAGCACTCAGGGAATGGCTGGAGCTGTGCCAGGGCAGGGACAGGGCACAGGGAATGGCTGGAGCTGTGCCAGGGCAGGGACAGAACCCAGGGAATGGCTGGAGCTGTGCCAGGGCAGGGACAGCACCCAGGGAATGGCTGGAGCTGTGCCAGGGCAGGGTCAGGTTGGATCTCAGGGAAAGGCTCTTCCCCCAGAGGGTGGTGGGCACTGACCAGGCTCCCCAGGGCATTGGGCACAGCCCCAAGGCTGCCAGAGCTCCAGGAGTGTTTGGATGATGCTCTGGGGCACAGGGGGTGACTCTGGAGACGGTCCTGGGCAGGGCTGAGGGCTGGACTGATGGTCCCTGTGGGTCCCTTCCCGCTCAGTACATTCTGTAGCAAACCGCGCGTCCTTGCCCACATGCACCGATTTTCCTTGGGCGCTTCTTCCAGGGCTGGCAGTGCCCTTCCCAAACACCCGCTGGCGAAGCCGAGCCCTGATGATGATGATCATGAGGTGGAGGAGGAGGCGGCGGCATCCCCAGCGCCGTCCCGCCTCATCCCGAACAGCCCCGACGGCAGCGCTCAGTGCCCGCTGTGCCCGCCAGGAGGCGCCGCCGTCCGTGGGTTTGGGGGCAGAGCGGCGAGATTTGGGCAAATCCTCCCGAACAGCCCGGACTGGCCAGGGGCAAATCCCAGTGAAACATTTCCATGTGAAATGCCGTCCAAATTCTCCCTCCTCTCCCCGCAAAATGTTTTGAAGAGCCTGTTTAAAAAAAAAAAAAAAAAAAAAAAAAGAAAAAAGTTTGGAGGGGAAAATATCTTAACAAGTTTTGGAAAATATTAGAGTATTTCCTAAAAATATTGTAATAAGCTTTAATGAATATATTCTAAATGAAAATAATATTAGAGTATTTCCTTGTAATATTCTCTATATATTCCTTGCAATGTTTTAATATGCTTAATAAAATATTCTAGATAACAAGAAAATATTAGAATATTTCAAGGAATATATACATATATATATATATATTTCAAGGAACATTTCAAGGAAATATTACATATATATATATATCATCATGGCCAGGCTTCGCGAACGAAGATTTGAGAAGGGCACTACCCACGCTTGCTGCAAGCGTGCTGGTGGCTAAAAAGGCCGATACGGGATAGGCAGGTCCGGTCACAAAAGGCACAGTGGAACGTCTCTCTAGGTGACATTGGCAAGGAACGGTTCTTTCTGCGTTGTCTTTTCTCCTCAAGACTGACTCTCCGTGCATTCTCAAAGGAAGCAGCAGTGTCGTGAATGGTGTGTCTCCATGAATCCCGATTGGAGGCCAGAGTGAACAATTGGTGGCAGTCAATATGGCCAAGGCTGAGGTGTTGTTTCAGGGAGTCCTTGTATCTCTTCTTCGGGGCTTCTCTCTTGCGGCAGCCGGTGGCGAGTTCACCATAGAGCACAATCTTTGGGAGGCGGTGATCCTCCATCTTGGAGACGTGCCCTGCCCAGCGCAGCTGCGTTCTCATCAGCATGGCCTCCATACTGGTGACCCCTGCCTGTTCAAGAACGGACACATTGGTCACGTAATCAGACCAGTGGATGTTTAGGATTGAACGGAGGCAGCGCTGATGGAAGCGTTCGAGAAGCTGCAGGTGGTGGCAGTAGATGACTCAGGATTCAGACCCATATAAAAGAGTAGACAGTACAATGGCTCTGTAGACACTAATCTTTGTACTTTTCTTCAGGTGTTTATTGGACCAGACTCTTTTATGGAGTTTTCCGAAGGCTCTGTATGCCTTTGCTAGCCTGTTGTCTATCTCTTTGTCGATCTTACCATCTGAGGAAATGATACTTCCCAGATAGGTGAACTGCTGGACTGACTTAAGCTGAATTGCCTATGGTGATGTGAGGATGATGGAAGACTTCTTGAGGTGCAGGTTGGTAGAGAACTTCCGTCTTCTTCAGGCTGACTTCCAGCCCAAAAAGCTCAGCAGCCTCTGCAAAGCAGGATGTTAAGCGCTGCAGAGCTGCTTCTGTGTGAGCAACGAGGGCGGCATCATCAGCAAAAAGCAGCTCACGGACAAGGTGATTCAGGGTCTTGGTGTGGGCCTTCAGTCGCTTTAGGTTGAATAGGCTTTCATCGGTACGGTATCGGATGGAGACGCCGTTTTCTTCATCGGGGTCTGCTGTGGCTCTTTGGAGCATCATGCTGAAGAAGATTGTGAATAGAGTTGGTGCAAGAACGCAACCTTGTTTCACACCATTGGTTATTGGAAAGGGCTCAGAGAGTGCATCACCATATCTGACTTGTCCACGCTGATCCTCATGTAGCAGGATGATCATTTTGAGGAACTTGGGGGGACATCCTAAACGTTCCAAGATCTGCCACAGGCCTTTTCTGCTCACAGTGTCGAAAGCTTTGGTGAGGTCAACGAAGGTTACATAGAGACCTTTGTTCTGCTCCCTACACTTCTCTTCCAGTTGTCTGAGAACAAACACCATGTCTGTGGTGCTCCTATTGGCTCTGAAACCACACTGGCTTTCAGGTAGAAAAGCTTCTGCAATAGTGGGTACTAATCTGTTCAGAAGTATTCTTGAAAGGATTTTACCAGCAATGGAGAGCAAAGTAATACCTCGGTAATTTGAGCAGTCTGATTTTTCTCCTTTCTTCTTGTACAGGGTGATGATGACTGCATCACGGAGGTCTGGTGGTTGTTCCCCTTGTTCCCAGCAATGCACAACAAGCTCGTGGAATTTGGCATGGAGTGCTTGACCTCCATGCTTCCAGATTTCAGGTGGAATTCCATCAACCCCAGCTGCCTTGCCAGTTTTCACCTGTTGTATGGCCTTGAGTATCTCTCCCATAGTAGGGGCTGCATTCAATTCATGTTTCACCGGTTGTTGTGTAATGTGCTGAATTGATGAGCCTTGGACTACACGGTTGGCACTGAAGAGAGTCTGAAAGTGCTCAGACCATCAGTTCAGGATGGAGGTTTTATCTGTTAGAAGCAGTTGACCATCTGCACTGAGTAGGGGGGTTTGAACCTGGTGTGTGGGTCCATACACTGCTTTCAGGGCCTCATAGAATCCTCTTTGGTCACCCAAATCTGCGCATAGTTGTGTCCTTTCTGCTAGGTCGAGCCACCATTTGTTCTGGATGTCTCGAAGTTTCTGTTGGAGCTCACTGCATGCAAGACGAAAGGCGGCTTTTTTTATATGGCAAGATGGCTGAGCAAGGTGTGCTTGGTGAGCAGTTCTCTTCTTCTTCAGCAATTCCTGGATCTCTTGATTGTTCTCATCAAACCAGTCTTTGTTTTTCTTGGAGGAGAACCCTAGGGACTCTTCAGAGGATTGCAGGATGCAACTTTTAATATGTTGCCAAAGCGCTTCAGGAGAGGGATCTATGGGATTATGTTTAAGTCTAGTTTGAAGGTTTTCCTGGAAGCTGTCTCTCACTGTGGCTGTTTGAAGATTGCTGACTTGGAGCCTCCTCCTTGGAATGCTGCCTCTCTTAGGTTTGGGCTTGAAGTGGAGGTTAAGTTTGCAGCGCACAAGGCGGTGGTCTGTTTGACATTCTGCACTCGGCATCACTCGAGTATGACGGACATCACTGATATTTCTCTGTTGTACTAAGATATAGTCAATGAGGTGCCAGTGCTTGGATCGAGGATGCATCCAGGTCGTCTTCAGGCTGTCTTTCTGTTGAAAGATAGTGTTGGTGATGGTGAGCTGCTGTTCTGTGCAAAACTCTAGCAGGAGGTGTCCGTTGTTGTTGCAGTTTCCAATGCCATGCTTGCCCAGGACTCCTTTCCAGGCTTCAGAATTCTTACCTACTCTGGCGTTGAAGTCACCAAGGATTATGATCTTATCATCTGCAGGAACATTTTGGGTGAGGCGGCACAGGTCTGTGTAGAATTTTTCTTTTTCGGCTGGGTCAGCTTGGAGAGTTGGGGCACATACGCTAAAAAGAACAACATGTTGCTTGTTGTGTAGAGGGAGGCGTAAGGACGTAATGCGATTGGAATGACCTGTCGGCAGATTTTCAAGTTTGGAGGCAATGGAGTTTTTAATCATGAAGCCAACTCCTGAAAGGTGTCTTTCAGTTTTGGGTTTGCCTGACCAGTAGAGTGTGTAGCCAGCACCATGTTCTTTAAGGCTGCCTTCCTCATGAAGATGAACTTCACTGAGAGCAGCAATGTCAATGTTGAGCCATGACAGTTTGTGGGCAATTAGAGCAGAACAACGCTCAGGACGTCCACTATCCCCAGTATCAAGCATGGTTCTGATGTTCCAACGTGCGAGTGTTAGTTTGAGCACACCTTTGCAGGCAGGTGTATGCCTTTGAAATCTCTTTGTTTTTGTTTGACAGCATGGAAGATGCCAGTTGGCCGCGGTTATCCAACCGGGTGTGGAGATGAGCTTTGTTTAGGCCACCTTTGCTAGGCCCCTCTCCATGTGGAGCAAGCAGTGCTGTCCCTAGAAAAGGCTGCTTGGTCGTTCAGGATGCTGCCACAAGAGACTGTCATCTCTGGGGTCAAGTCACTAATGACCCATATCCTGAACCGCCTGCATGCAGGGTTGGGTCTGCGGCTTCCAGCTGCTTCCTATCACCTGCCATTTTCGACCCTCACCTGTCACTACAGGGCTTTGCAATGTGGGTGAACCCTTCAAACCTGCACAATGGATTTTTTAGGTGAGGCACAGCATGCACAGAACTGACCCCACCCTTTACTCCTAAGGTTCATCTGCCACGGCCTAGCGAGCTTGGATGGTGACAGTGAATACCTCAGGATGTAGGTTTGGTTAGAGTATCCTTCTCTTAGATGGATGGCCTTACAGGGCTAAGCGAGCTCCATCTGCCCGGGTGTGGGGTTGGAGTTGTCCTTCTCCTAGGATGGTTGCCAGATGGCTAGCGAGCCCATCCTGCCCGTGGACACACTTTGTCTGACCTTTCAGCTGAGACCTGTCTGGCATGGGAGACCCTACCGGCGGCACAAACCACCTCCAGCATAGCTCTCAACCTCATGAGGGCACGCAAGCTTCTCCCCCCGTGACAAGGGGGTGTCCCCAGAGAAGATATATATATATATATATATATATATATATATATATATATATTCCTTGAAATATTCTAATATGCTTAATATATTCTAAATAAAAAGAAAATATTAGAATATTTCCTTAAAATATTGTAATATGCTTAATATATTCCACATAAAAATATATATTAGAATATTTTCTAGATATTCTAAATATATGTCTTATATTTACTAAATGTGCTAATATCCTCTATATTCTAAATATTATACATACATATTTTTCTAAATATTCTAATTATGGAGAACATATATATTATGAATATTCTAAAATATTCTATACTCTAAAATGATATCTAATGTTTTTTAAAAATCTAAAAGATATATAGAAAACATTCTTATCTTTACCTTAATCCCAGAATTAGGAAGAGCACATGATGTTAACCCTCCCTGAGTTGTAACTGTGGTACAGGAGAATTTACCTTCTACTACAAAAATAATGATAAGCAGCTATTTCTGAGTTCTGATTGAAACAGGGTTTTTTTCCCTTCATATTATAATGAAAAAAATCGACATTTTGACACTAAAAGAAAGGACATTGTGGGTCCATTCATTTGTTTTGAACTAACAGGAGCAATAAGGAAACGAGAATGACCTTCAGCCACACCACACAGAGCAACCATTAAATTCTGCCTAAAATCATTTGGCATTTTTTGTTCCTTTTTTCAAATAAAAAATGTTTCAGAGAGGGAGGAGAAAAAAAATTTTTTTCCAAAAATGAAAATCATTCAACACTGATTTTTTTCAGCATAATCCTAAACAAGCCTCCAAGAGGTTAAAACTACTGAGCTGAAGGAGTTTCTTATCTTCCTTTATTCCTTTTAAATAAACATATCCCCAAAACAAAAGAGCGTCGCCTAAAGGAAATATTAAAGGAGAAAAAGCCTGGGGTTTTTTTTAACTCTCCTTTGATTTCCAAACCTTCAGAATTCCTGTGTTCCAACTGCTCCCTGCAACCACAAAGCTGGAAGCCTCAGTGTCCTGAGAAACCTTGGGCTTCTCAGCTGGTGCTGCTTCTGAACCCCCTCCAACTTTGCAGTAATTTATGAGAACCACTGTTTTCAATCTGGGGACCTCTGTGCTCGAGAAATTAATACATTATTTAATTTGCAAAGCATATTAAATTCCTTTTTTAGTTCATTACACTTCACTCCCCAGTGAAAGCAGCTCTGTCATTACAAGGAAGATTGCTTTGATATTTACCTGAGCTCAAAAAAATGCCATTTCTCAATCTTGCTAAAGATGACAAGTAATAATTAGGAGGGGGAACACTGTCTGAGGAATAAAGGATAATAACAAAGACAGCATTGCATCTGTTGTTAAAATACTGAAATAAAATAAGACTAGGCACGTATCATCCCATTTTCTTTTACAAATGCTATGGATTTAGGGCTGATTAATATCTTGCCTGGCATTATCACCAGCTTTTTAAAATGAATGTTCCTGCCAGGTCAGGCTGGGGGGGGTGAAAGGAATATATTTATTTCTTAAATTTCTGTCACAACAAAGTTAAAATGCCAGGTGTGTGCACCTTGTAGTGAATGGTGTGGATCCACCTCCTGCCCAGGGAGGCAGCAGAGCAGAACCCAAGCACTGCACTGAGGGGTGAGGAGAGCACAGGGGGAATCCTCTGTGGCTCTGATCACTCCTCATCATTTTCCATAGATTTTCCATAAGCATTTTATCAAACTCTTTGGCTGCAGAGGCTGTTCCTCCCCATGAGCTCACAGAGCCTTCAGTGCTGGGTTTAACACCAGCCCAGCCCAGCCTCCTGTGCTCTGCTCTGCTGCAAATAAAAAATGAACAACTTATCATGCCTTCATGCTAAGACAGTGCCTCAAACACAATCACAATAAATGCAAAACAATCCTTCGATTTTATCCAGGTCTCCTTTTGTTCTGCCAAACCCACAAACAAAGGAGGAAAGGAAAAGAAGGCAAAAATAGCACATTTAGTCTTGCATTCCTGGTAGGACTTTGATGACAACCACACACAGTGGATTATATATACTTCACTTTGCAGCTAATAACATGAACTATTCATTCCTTTCCAACAGACCACACATTCCAAAAATATTTCATGTATGTTTAATATACTGATTATTTCCTCCTTCATACGAATGAAGGCAAATTAAATATACCTAATGATCCCTTCCAGCTCTATAGCCCCTTTCATCCAAAGGTCCTAAGGCACACCACAGTTGTTAATTTGCCATGAAAAACACCCTGTGTGAATAAATGATTTTGGGAGCTGAATCTAATATACATTTGGTTTTCAGTATGACCCACAGTTACACTTTCAGCTTTAAGGAAAAGAAAAACATTCCTTTTCAAGTGAAAGGAAACATTCTGTTTGACCTGAAGAGTTTTACTTCTGAAAAATTAATATTTGGAAAGAAGTTGCCAGATTCATAAGGAAAGTTGTTCAAATGAAATGGAAGTTATTATTTGGCCTTTTGTAGTTTACTGGCTAGGAGAGTCTTGGAGGAAAAGGAAAATTATGAAAGGGGATTTGAAGATAAGTCTGTTCCAGAAAATCACCTTCTCTTTGGTTAGAGCTTTTGCAGGAGAGCAGAGAATCCCTGAAGCTCCCAAGGGCTGGCCAGGCAGCAAAGGGAAGCGCTCAGGTTTGCCCCAGGGGTCCTTCAGGCACAAAACTAAGTCTGAGGGCACATCTGAACATTGCTTAGAAATCCTCTGTGCAGCAGCTCAACTCACTCAACTTCTATTTAAATACATTCCAGTAGTTTGTTTACTTCTCTTTTTCATCCTCCCTCTAGAATTGTTTCTTCAGGGGGGAAAAAACAAGTTCACTCCACTCTATTCTATTCTTCATTCAGTCCCTTTTTAGTGTAAGTAAATCAAGGCATAAGATTTCATGACTCAAAGCAAGTCACTGAGCTCTGTGTGAGGTTTAACACGAACATCAGTGGAAGTTGGTTGGCACCCAGAGTCACTCACACATGAGACCAGACCAGGGAATCCTCCCTTGAGGTACCCTGGCTATAGCTCAGTGGCAGAATTAACAGGTCTAGGATTTTTTTTGTGCTTTCATTTGGATATTGATAAATACTATTCACTTTGTGGATGTTCTTTTATGTGGTTCAACATTGTGGGAAGTAATGAAAAAAATTAAAGATGGTAATTAGGGGAAATGTAAACAAGTAACAAATTAAGGAAGCTGGGAATTATTGCCTAATATACATGCAGAATGTAATAGGAATTTTGTATATAATGCACCCAACTTTGTCACATCTTCTGACTAAGCATCCCTTCAGTGGATTTATTTTACTATGCATGCAGCACATTTAATGATGTTTTCCTCTCAGATGCTATTGCTTTGTGATTTGGGTGTCTTCAAGATTAATTTACTTTCTATTTCATTTGCTCCACATCCATAATTAGGGTCCTTCTATTAATCTGGGCACAGTACAAATGCTGAGAGGGAATCAGCCCCTGCCCCATGGAGTACAGGGACACTGCAACTCCATCTTTCCTTCTTTAATTCTGAATTTTGAACACCTCTCTTGTTATTGTTCCTATGTAATTCATTACATTCACAGTAAAAGCCAACCATGAAGGTTCCAGTGTGTCCACGGCCCTCACTGTAGTGCCCGAGTACAAGTCATCCAAAGGATGTTTTCATGTCCTTGTCACTTCACCCACTTCAGAGAACAATCTTTTTACCTGCTCCAGCACCCTGAGTTCTTGCCCTGGAAAGGATTTGCATCATTGCAATGAAATGGAGATTCCTTAAACTTCCAGACCCATTTCAACAGCTACCGGCTGTACCTGCACCTACAAGGCTTTGTGGTTTGAATAACATCCAGATTTCCAGCTCTCAAGGGAGATTTGTGCTGGTTATTTTATTTTTGTTCATCTGTTTGCTTTAATTTTCTTTTTGTTTAGTCTTGCTTCTATAAAAGGACCCAACATTATTGCCAAATTGATTCAAACTGTGTGAGCCCTGGAGGACTTTAACAGAGTGCCCAAGTTCTGTGTTTGGACATGTTTTTAAAGCACCACTATTTGAAAATTCTATCAATGACTGTGTTCAGTGCTTGCCACTGTACAAAATGCAGATACAGATGTTACCTCTGCCACCAGAGCTCTTTGCTCTTCCAGCAAAAGCAATAAAGCTGAGAAAAGTATCCAACCTCTCCCTCCACACACATTGGTACAGAACTGTTTTGTCAATTGCCTTGTGCAAAGGTAAACCACCCTCAAATCCACCAACTTGCAGCCTTTCTTGAAAGCAGTTTATAGATATAGTTTTACATTCAAATGACACATACACTGGTTTCTTTGCAAACCTATTTTGGCAGGGGATGATCTGAATTACCAGAGAAAAGAGAGGGAAACCTGATGCCACCTGTAACCTTACATTATGCAGACTTTAAGGAGTGCTGCTATAAGGATGCATTATGTCCAATAAATGCTGTAGAAGGTGAGGTAAAATTATCAGGAATGACAGTGTAAGACAGTGAGAGGTCTGCAACAGTAAAACAGCTTGAGATTAATAACATTAAAAGCCTCTTTCTAGGGTTTTTGCTTGTGCAATCACCTTCTCAGTGTGCACATGCACATCTGTCCCTCCCAGGTACCTCTGCAAGTCATTAACAGCATTTAACCAAATTTGTCAGACACCAGGAGTTCCAGACTAACCAAATTCATCAAGCATTAGTGAACTCAAATGACCAGAAATCTTATAATTACCTCTGCTGAGGACAAGAGTGTTATTTAAATAAAGATATTTTTAGATGTCAAGTATCCACGTGTGCAAGTGTGACCACGGAAACATCTCAAGCACAAAAAAATTTCCAGTCAGAGCTTGCTCTTCCTTAGAAGGATGATATGAATAAATGACAAGATGTGTTCATAAAGCAGCAGCATAATTTGGATATTGAAAACATGGATTGTTGCTTTTGGACATTTAATCACTAGTGGCAGAATTGAGAAGGATGAAGAGATGACTGCAGTGCAGCTGAGGAGAAGGGAGGCACAACACCCGGCACAGTGTCCTGGGCACAGGTTAACCCAGACATTTGGGTTAGTTTAACCAACCAAAGCTGGGTTTGGTTAAACGGGAGAGCAGGGAAGGTGCTGGCCCAGTCCAGTCTGCAGGAGCTGATGGACAAGTCACCAGACAGGCACTGAGTGCTGAAAGGGAACTAATGACTTTGTGCTTGGTGTGAAAAACAACTCAGAGTGGGGAAAGGGAGAAAGGGAAGCCTGAGCTGTGAGACACCCCCAAGGCTTATCTTGGATAAGCAAGGCTGTGTTACCAAGCCAAAGGACAACAGATTGTGGGATCTGTGACACGAGACACAGTATGGCAAGTACCACTATTTTAGCAAGGGAAGAAACCAAAGTCATGTTTTGAAGAAATATTTGGCAAAGTGGAGAGGAAAAGGAGCGAGGTGTCAGACCATGCTGCTCGAGTTGTGAACCCCATAGACTGGCTTGGCTTCAGTTTGATTGTTATCCTCTCTCTGCATATAATATCACCTTTCACAGGATTAGCAAAAGCAGCTACGGCCCCTCTGCTGCAAGGGGGAAAGTCAAGCATATGGCATCCCTCTCAGAAACAGGAGGGCACTTAAAGATTAATTAATCATCCAGAAAGATTACCAAGCCTACCTTTGCTTGGGGGTAAAAGGGCTGTTAGATATTTTTGTTACTACTCTGCTGAAATGTGCATATCCAGTTTTGACCAACAGCCATTTAAAGTGTGGAAAAGACAAAGCTGGTCAGAAAACACACAAAAAGCAAAGGCTGAAAAAGATGAGAGTGGAGGAATTATCTGCTTTGAGAAGGGAAATCTGTGCAGGGAAAAATGAAAGGGCAAAAGTTAAAAATGTAAAGAGCATATATTTAGATTGGATATTCAGGGTGAAATTTCAAATAAACAAGTGCTGATCTCAAACAGATTGCAGGGAAATGTCAGGGAACACAGGTACAGGAATACACACAGGAAACAAGAATTGAGGGAAAATAACAGGGAACACACTGAAGGAGAAGAGGACATGAAAAGAACACCCATTTGAGCTCAGCAGTATGAAGACCACCTCAGTCAGAAACAAATCTTGGGGAGCTGGAGCATCTCAAATATCGCAATAAGATCTGGAATGAGCACAAAGCAGCCCAACTTCACTTGGACTCAAGTGTGGGCAGCAGTGGGGAGGGATGTGGGTTGCACAGACTGTACCAGGGACAGAAAAGCTGCTCAGAAGGAGCAGATTGGAGAAGTGAGATCCTGAGGATCACTCAGCAGATTTACAGTGGCCAGGGGTAAACATAAGAAAAATGCAAAAGATTGAGTTTCATTTGCTCCAGCAACACCTGGGGGAGAGGGGCAACAAAATTATCAGCAAGGAGGGAAAAGGCAAAAAATTCTTCCCCTAAATCAAGACAAGCAACACAAAATAAAGTAAAAAGGTGAAGCTGAGAAGATTAAAGCAATGCATGAAGCAGAAGGGGAACAGATATTTTGGGGTCAGCAAGAAAAGCTGTCTTAGGGTCCCATTCTGAGAGATAATTTGTGTAGGGGTACCTGGTGTGAGAAGTTTTGGCAAAGCAAGAAGAGCTTGCCACAGGTGGCATCACCCCCCACTCTATTTCTTCTTTGCTGAAGCCACTCTTGAGAAATAGTCCCCTTACACTTGCCTGAGCAGTGAATGTGGGATATTTTCTGTCAGAAGAAATACAGATTTCAAGAGGACAGGAGTGAGTTCACACTCTCCCTGGTAGTACTATAGAAATAAGGTTGGTTTACTCACCCACAGACAGTACATTTAACATATTGAAGACAAATTGACTCAATAAATTCTCCTGTCATACAAAATAGCGAGAACAACATGTTGATGACATCGAAACAGTAAAAGATTGTATTCTAAATGTTCCAACATCTTTGACACATTATTTCTAAGGTTCTAACGTAAGTGGCATGAAATTCCTATTTTCCAGCCTTAACAGTTTCATCTTTCATACTTTTTCTTGGCACCATGAACAAAAAAGTTCCTGCTGTGGGATTTCCTCTGTGCTTGTCCCTGTTCCTTAACTGTGGTGTGAAAGGATCCACCTTTCTCTGTGCCAACAGCATTATTTTTTCCTCCCCACTGCCCATTTGCAAACATGTTGACAGATTGGACTCTCCGTTTTTCACATACACACTGAAGACTGCAGCCACACACTGTAAATCCCTGACCAACTTTTTGTAGGTTTAATTTGGACAATGAACTTTGTTTGCATTGAAATCCCCACCACTTCTTGTGCAGTTTCATGAGGAATCTTTACAGCTTCCTACGGCTTAGCAGAATTATTAGGGAGCAATTAGGATTAGATTCAAAGTTCAGCTTCACTGGACAGAAAGTTGACACATATAAATTACCTTCAAAAGGCAATAAAAGCACAAAAGTATTTACAGAAGTTTCAACACAAATGACATAGATAGGATACAGCTGCTTAAAATTATTAGGGTTTCCAAACCAATTGTACCCCCATGCATTTGTCTTGGGAGTTCTCCATTTGCTGCCCAGATTTCTTCCAGGCTCCTTGCAGGGACTCCTGAGCACTGTCAGCTGAAATTGCAATTTCAAGTTGGAAATTATTAAAAGTATTCTCTCAGTTTTTAGGATGAGAAAGGGAGAAGAACAACCTTAACCCTAGAAATGCTCTCAAGTTGGACACAGCAACTTATTTCCAGGACTGAACCCCAAATTATCTTCGATGCCACTGCTTGCATTCACATCAATCCCATGCAGGGCCCTGTCCAAGGTTTGCCCAGTTTAAGTTTTCCAACCAGATTTGGGTCCAAAGCAAGATTTGCAGTTCAATGGAAATTTGAGGGGGCTTTTCAGATTTGATTCCAGTCCAAATTAAATCTAAGTGAGATATTTTCAGGAATTCTTCTGAACTGGAAGTTCCCCAAAGCATTCAGCTGCTCAGTGATTATCACAGATAAAATGAGCATTGCCTTCACAAAGCAGTGAGAGGGACTCAAACTCCCAGTTCCAAGTGGTTCCATCTGTGATGTGTTCTGTAGGGAGGACATGATCATCTCCAAAGTTTGCCAGAAACTCAGGAGCTGTCTTAGATCCAGTGAAATCAAACAGGGCTTAAGATGCTCCTAACAAACCCTCCTTGTCTCAGGAATGGCACTGGTGCCACTGGAAAGGAGTCCCCTCTGGCACACCCTGCAGCCCTGGTGTCTCCATCTGAGACACTCCAAGGGACCTTTGAATCTCCCCAAGAAAAGGAAGGTGCAAAGGGCTCATGTGCTCTGTGCCTTGTCCCAGCACAGCACCCACACCCTGAGCAGGGAATAACTCCTGGCTCACACACTGGAAGCATCAGCAGTAGATGGTCCCTTTTATCAGAGGTCAGCTTTAAATACATCCTGCAAGCATTGGACACTTTACTTTTTCTCCCTTTGGAATTCAGCACTTCTGAATGACCTAAATAATTGTTCCTCCACAGGAACTCCAGGTAGAAGATTCCCAAAGTCTCCATCCCCAAACCCAGAGTGAGGAGACTAGCCTAGACTCCTCCAAGTGCAAAAGGAGCACAGAAGGCTCCTTTGTGCCCTCTTGCTGATCAGAAAGCCAGAACCTTCTCTGAATTGCTCCCCTGTCTCATCAGACACTGCTGCACTGACATGGCAGATACCCAATAGATTTACTGGAACCTCTCAATCTACAAAACACTTCTGACTCAAAATTTCTTTCCCTGAGCTGTGTATGACCCACCCCAAACCTTCCAAATCTAACTAATCCCCTCTGCTCCAGCTTGCTCCACTTTGCCCCTGTAAGGAAGCAGGGCTGTTCCCTCAGGGAGGGGAGCCAGGGGAATGCTGAGGCCACCAAGGCAGGGCCCAACCCACAGAACCCAGGAAAACCCAAGCAAATCACAACTATTAGACCTTATTCAAAAATACCAGAAAAATGTGCTTAGCAAAATCCTGCTCCAGAGAGGCTTTCCTGTGTCTCAACAGTTTGTAGCAACTTCTGCCTCTAATCTGTAGTTCATACCAAGGAAATCAAGTCACAACACCTCAGTTTTTCAAGGATGACATTACACTACAGCCTTCTTTTTCAATATATCCAGAGTCAGCTAATAGAGCTTATAATCTACTGCTTTCTGCCCAGATTTTATAAAGAACTTGATCTCCAGCTCTGAGCCATCCCCCTGTGAACAGTTTTTCCTGAGCTACACTGAGGGACCGGCTATTCCAGGACAGCTGTTCCAAACAGCACAGTACTCTGGTGTCAGGTTCTCTCTGTGGGAATCACTTGGTTTCCTGGGAATCCCTGGAGCAACTGTTCCACTGGACTGGCACTTCTGCAAAATACAGGAAGGGAGGAAACAATCACCTCCTCCCAAATATGCTCCTTCCCCTGAATGGTGAATTTTTTGCTCCCTCCTTGTTTGGATTGGCATTTGCCATCAATGCCACAACGAGGTTATTTGGACAAAACACCAACAGCAGCCCATGGTAAGCCTGAGCTCAGGGTTTGGGTGACTCCAAACCCAGAGCTGCACAGTTATTCCTCTCTGGAGCTGAAATAAGTTGCCCCTCTGGTTTTCAATCTGCAGAACCACTGCTGTACTGTTCCCATCCCAAGTCTCTTTCCATACAAAGTAGCTGGGAACATGTTGTGTAATTTTAAGGATGAATTTTCCTGTGAGAGTTTTGCCTTCAACTTGTAATAAACTGCCGTCCTCTGCAGTCATTTTAATTCCTGTATCAATACCCAGTCCATAAACACCAGCATCTGTGTCTAATTGAAAATGAGGTTTGAAGCTCTGGTCAGGGAAAAAGTCAAAAGAATCATTTCATCTCTGAGTACTAAACCACACACTGACCATTGAAATGACATTCCTTCCCTACCCCTTTTATGCAAATGTTATGCAATATTGTGAAACACAGAAAGAAACCTTCTCTGGTAGGATAAAAGTCCCTCAAAATTGCACATCTGGAAGCCTCTGGGGAGCTGGCTGGGGTTCAGAGATCTTCAGAGTAGAATTTCCCTCCCCTCTGCTGTGTGCCAGACCTAAACCGAGTCTTTTTAACACAATTCTTGTTGCTTTGGGTACAGTTTCAGGCCAGCAGCCTTGGGCTGATCCCAGCCTATTGGTAAATATATCTAATTTGGTTCAAAGATACCACATCTATGTGCCCAGGGTATTATCAGGTGCAGGGAAAAAGCCAGGAGCAGTTCTGGCCCAAAGCCTCCTTTAGCAGCCCCTCAAATGTGGCTGTCACTCTGACAATCAAAGGCCTTTGCACTGAAATGCTGCAAACCTTGCTTGCAATAAGGGCATTGTTTTCTCATTTTTAGGGCCAATTTCTATTACCAATCTTCACTTAATATTCAGTCTGAAAATCAGATGAAATTTTCACAGAGTCTCGGGAATCATCTATTCCTGATAACTCAGAGCAAACCTTTAATGTGTTCAGGGGAGTTTCTGTACAGGAACCAAATCTGCCATGGGGTTGTTTTTTTCTAACAAGAATTATGGTTGACACACCAGAACAGCTGAAGGCTCAGTTGTGCTCTTCTGACATGCTTTTCCCACGTCCTTTGTGGCATCTTCTTCCTTTGCTGGATGGCAAAACCAGCTGAGGTCTGTTTGAAGTGCTGCTTCTCCCTCGGAGGGTCTGGGGCTGCCTTGGAACTGCAGCCTTGATGTTCCCTGAATCAAGAAGTAAATCATGGCACCTCCCCAAAAGGTCTTTTGGGCCATTTTGCAATTGCCTGTTCAAAGCAACAATACTATTTCAGAACAAATCCAACAGAAACCTTCAACACCTCTTTAGTGCTGCTGCTATACATTATTCATTCACTCCAGTGGCTTTACATTCTTTTGTTTTAAGTGCATCCTTTTTTCCCTTTTTGCTGTTCACTACTCTTTAGCCACAGGATCAAACATATAGAATTCACCCCTGCTCCAGATCTGCAAAAAATGTAACATAGAATATCCTGCTCTAAGCTTTGTTTAAAGATGGTTTCAGCCAAGGTTTTCTTCCTTTGGAAGATTATCATCAGACTGAAGTGCCTTCAGCATTGCAGGACAATTTGTTCACAGTTGTAAATAACTTACAGCACAGAACTTGGTTACTTCCAGTACTCACTGAACAGTCCTTCAGAGAATTTGGCTGGATTTATAAGGTACCACCTGTCAGCTCACAGTCTCTATTAGTCACCAGAACTGCAGGAGCAGACAGACCCACTCAGAGTCTGTTTATCCGGGCTGGCCTAAGAACTGTCATGTTTGAAGTTGTGTGTGCTCTGGCTGGGGACCATCCTGGCTTTTCCATGCTTTCCATATTGGGGATGGTGCCCCTTGTTTCTGGCTTTATTCGCTTCTGTCTGAGTTTAGTCAAACCATTTCTTTGCATTCCTGCAGATTTGCTGTGCCCTCTTGTTACAAATATATTTGTAAATCTAACTGTGGAAGTAGTTATGCTAAGGTTTACGGGGTTTAACTGGGCCTGTGGTGAGGTAACCTGAAACAGTAGTGGGGGCCCAGAAACTATTGGGAACTTGCTAGGAACAGCAGGACAATAATTAAAGCGATCAGTGAAGTAAATAGAACCTGAGGAAGAAAACAAACTGTTGCTTAAAGATAAGATTAGAATCAACATATGTAAAAGGTTTGGTGATGGGGGCCTAATTAACCAGAATCCTGTGTTAGACGAGCGTGGTAGATTTTTAACCCTTGGAGACGGACATCAATTGTATACATATAACCTATGTAACTGATTTATGAACGAGACCGTGTGTCTTTGTGCACGTACAACGCTGTAGAAAAAGTATAAAAGCTGTCTTCAAGAATGGCTCGTTGGAACCCTGGCTTAGGACAATAGTCCCCAGGTTTCCCGGGCCCAGCAAATAAAGCACCGCATAAACTGATACTCTGTCGGTTTGTGTTTCTGTGAACGGGCAACACTCTAAGGAGGTTTGCTGGCCCAGAGCTGTGCCTACAGTTCTCAGCCTCCTCAGGGTACTTGCTTCCTATCCCAGAGCACAGCTGCAAGAAATTACAGGCTTGGGGGGAAATTCCAGGGCTTCTTCACTCACCTTGGTCCAGGGGAACCTGTGTGTGTTCATTTCCTGATAATTTCTCTGCCTCAGAAATGTCCAGTGGTACCTGTGCATCCTACAAACCTCCACAGTCCTCTGCAAGTGAGGTGAGGACTCTGGTTCCTCCCTCTTCCTCTAACCCATCCTCTGACCCCTCTTTCCCAGGAAAGGTTCAGCCCTTCCTCAGCCCAGGATAATGCCAGCTGTCCCCAGAGGACAAGGTGTGCAGTGCGGTTCTAACTGTGTGTTATGAGCCCACCCTTTCTGTTCCTTACCCAGCTGTCAGGGGATCGTTTGGAGAAGGTCACGATTTCCTTTCTGCTTAAAGCAAAGGTGCAGCAGCATAGGGAACACCTGGGGCCTTTCTCCAGGCTGGTTCCTCAGCTGTTGGCCTCATCATCCTGCTGGAGGTCACACAGTGCTGCCGGGAAAGGGAAAAGGAAAAGGAAAGGGAAAGGGAAAGGGAAAGGGGAAAGAAGGGAGGGGGAAGGGAAGGGGAAGGGAAGGGAAGGGAAGGGGAAGGGAAAAGGAAGGGGAAAGCAAAGCTCTACTCATGTTTTTGCCTGAGTGGCAGATCTGCACTTCCCCTACCTCTGAATTTCCTTGTCATGATAGGTTTATTTGCCTCTATTGTGTGCTCCTCTGATTTAATTGTTATGTTATTAGGGTGAGTAAAATCAAGCTGCAGCTTTTCTCTCGCTGTATTAGTGCCGTTTAATTCCATTTGGGAGAGGCAAAAGGAGAGTGGGAGCTTGCCAACATTAATGCTGTCTGTCATTCACAGCCCATTGATGACAAGGAGTTGAAAGCTTGGCACTTACTCTGGTAATCAGCAACCTGGCTGATGACGAATGGAAAAGATTATGTGAAATTTCCTGAAAGGGGGGGGGAAAAAAAAGAGTTCTCCAAAGAAATAAAATACAAAACAAGAACAAAGGGGAAAAAAAAAATCCCCCGAACCCCAACTTCTAAATCCAGCACTAAATCCTTTTTGTAGTGTTTACATGAAAGACACTACATGAAGCAGTTGTAATAAATGAAAATTCCACTAGTAAACAGTGTTTAATGCCTATAAGAGGGATGTGTTCCTAAAACTGGAGCACAAATATGTCCACTTGATTGTTGAAATGGACTTTTCCCTCTAAGCTGAAGGATAACTATAAATGATAAAAAAACACAAACAAACCCCCTTTTATCTCTATAGATGGCCCCCCAGTTACATTTTCAAATTCCTAACTCTGAACAGCAGCTCGTCTTTAGAGCTGCTCCAAATATGTAATTCCAGAGCTTTCAAAATACAAATACTGGGTTTTCTTTTTTATTCACTATCCTTAATTTCCTCTGTTTAATCCAGGAGGATGCAGATATTCCATCTTACTATTAGTAACATGAGCAACTGCTATTCAGGCTTTAGAGTTACTTGTGGTATTGCAGCCTCTGACAGCAGCAAACTTCGAGAAAAACTCCAATGAAATGGAACTGGGAACTGCATCAGTGTTTAAGAAGGAGAAATTCCACATCCTGCATGACTTTGCTGTGACCATGTAAAATGGGTGATTTTTGGCATTTCTCATTTGTCTTAATTAAAAGCTGAGTATCATTCCAAAGCCATTTTTGGCACATTTGGGATGAAACAATGACGGTTTGCCCAAGGTTTGCTCCTGCCATTGTTCTGTAGCTGCTGCAAATACCTGCTCAGTTCCACAATTCACACACTGGTGCTTTGCTTTTCAACACTTGAGCTTTTCATTTTGCTCACAATGGGCCAATGAAAAGGCCCTATGGTATCTATAGTATTATAGACCATATTTTTAAGGATAAGACAAACCCATGCAACTGGACAGCGTACAATTGTTTGCTGGGTATGCAAGTCACTGTGAGACTTTGTCCCTTCTATTTTGTCTGACACAACATAATACAAGGAAGAAACAAATGGCTTTTAGTCATGACATTAAGTAACTTGGGCAATTTAAAGTTTACCAGCAGGCAATGTTGACTGTGCAGGGCTGGGAGGAGGGAATTCCTCTTTCACACTGTTGGACAGACATCATTATGTGGCTTCAGGCTCTTTCCCCACAGACAGAGCACTGCAGTTCCATATTCCATGAGGAGTTGGAGGGAACACCTCACCACAGCTGAAAGATCACTGAGGTTTCCTGGAAAACCACATGAGACTGGTTTGACTGATATGTTTAGTGCTAAGCACTATGTATTTATTATATTAAAAATATCACACATGTCACAGACCTCCTCCCCACCTAAGAAATGATGATGGGCTATAAGTCACTCATAGAATCATAGAATCATAGAATTGATTGGGTTGGAAAAGACCTCCAAGATCAGCAAGTCCAACCCTTGGGCCAACTCCAGTCCCTTTACCAGATCATGGCACTCAGTGCCACAGCCAAGCTCACTTTAAAAACCTCCAGGGATGGGGAATCCACCCCCTCTCTGGGCAGCCCATTCCAATGCCTGAGCACTCTCTCTGCAAAGAAGTTTTTTCTGCTCTCCAACTTCAATTTCCCCTGGCAGAGCTTGAGCCCGTGCCCCCTTGTCCTGTTGCTGAGTGCCTGGGAGAAGAGACCAACCCCCACCTGGCTAGAACTGCCCATCAGACCCATTTTCAAGTTTCTGTGGAAGAAATGTAAAACTAGTTTTCAAATTTCTGTGGAAGAAATGTAAAATTCAGCAAAACCCCCCACTGTGCAACTTTTTGTGTGTGTGTTTTACTGTCCGTTCTGGACAACACATCAACCTCTCCATGCGACAGTTCTGACCAGGCATGTTCCTCTGTGTTTGTCCAGGTTTTGTGGACATACAATAAAGGATCAGAGCTCATGTGCACTCACTTGCTTGCTGCAAAGTCAGGTGTCCTGGCAGAGACCACATGGAATGTGTGGATCAGCTGTTCCTTGCACATGTGCATTAAATGTGATCCTTCAAGACAGCATCATAATTAAGACAGACAAGTTTAGGAAGTCCTGGTTTTGGTGCACAGAGAAACTCTGCAGTGCATGTGCAGGAAGTCTGACATGGCAGAGAGGCAGAGGATGGGGAATGGATAAGGCAGGAGAGGATGGATTGCAGATTTCAGATCTCCAGGCTCTCACTCAGCACTGGGCTACTGCTCCTCTTCTGCACTGACACTGCTGACAGAACTCTGCACTATCTGTACAAATCAAACCACTCAAGAAGCTGAAAAATCCTAAAGGAGACTAGATCTGTTTGCTTTAGGGGCGGGGGGGGGTGGTGGTGGTGTTGAAGTACAGGCTTAAATTAAACCACACATAAATAATAGCCAACCACCAAAAAGCCAAATGCAGTACGAAAATTCAGCAGAAATGATGTCCTGTTGTACAGGATTATCTTTATTATCCAGTTCTGCCTTCCCCAGTAATCTCCTGAACTTCCTTTGCCCAACTGCCTTTCACTTTAGATAAGGGGCTCATTTCCTCCCCTATCCCTTGAAATTAATTTTTGTCAATTGCTGTGTAAGTGAAGAGTCACACAGATTACTTACTGTCTTCAAAACTAATAATTCAAAAGATAGGATACATAAGCTTTTCTACCTCCAAGTAACAATCCCTTTGTAGGACCAAGGGTAATGATTTAGGGGCTCCTTACTTCACTATGCCACGTTTTGATCAAAATCCCTACAAGTATTATCCTAACTGGGCAATATTATTTCATAATATCATTCCCCAAAATTCATTAGTTAATAAAAGGAAAAATATAATATATTATTATGTTGAAATTTTATCTGCATCTCTTCAATTTACACTTGATATTGCAACACTAACCTGAGCTTTGCACTGGCCCTGGTGAACTGATGTGAGCTGAGAGAGTCAATCCAAGAGCTGTTTGCTGCCCAAGTTCTGAAGGTGATGCCTCTGGACTGACTGAAGCCTCTGCCTAAGCAGATGGGACAGGATGGAACTGATGCAGGAAAGCAATTTTTGAGAGCTGCAGCTTCTTCTGAATATCTTCTTTGTTTCAATCCATTCAAGTAGCTCAGTTAGAGAAGTATTAAAGCTGAAAAATCAACGTGAGAGTAGAAAAAAGGAAGATTGCCTATTTTTCTCTGTCAATCTACAGCTAAACCTGAGAGGGTGAGATCTGCTTTCTCTGAGATTGTGAGAGCCATGGCTGCTAGAAACTTCCAATTTAATTCCCATTCAACAGGCCATTATTTCAATAGTTTCATAAAATATTTTAAAATGTAAACATACCTTCAAAATGCATCAAGAATATTTAAGGTAATCTTAATGAGTAATTTTAATTGAATGTCAGTTTTCACACAAACAGAACTTGATGCAAATCATAAATAACCAAAACGTTAAAGTATTATTCATCATTTTGTAACAATAAGGTGTGAGAAATTAATATTCTGGATAAAATGTTTTCAAGCTAAACCATATTCATTCAATGTGTATATATACAATGTCATCTCTGTTGAAAAATCAAAATAGCCAGATTTGTAAATACTGATCAGCTGCAAATTTATGTTACATGTTCAACAAAAAATTATCTTAAGAAACACAAGTGCAATTTAAAGAGTGAAGATTTAAATTACCAACATCAAATCTTTCTGTTTGTTCTTCTAAAGAGCAGTTCAAATTAAGGATTTTTATCCAACCACCCTTACCTTACTTGGAACAGCTAACCAACAATATTTAATATTAAAACCAAAACCAAACAAGAACAATGCTTAGCACATTTGCTGGGGTTTTTTTCTTTTTTTTTTTTAGTATGAATTTATTACTCATATTTCCCATGGGGAAACCACACAGCCTGAAGATTTCCAAAAAAAGGTGCCTGTAATTACTTTTCTAAGCTTGTATTCATGCATCTGAATAAGTGAATTGATTGGGAATATGTTCTGCAGCTCCTAACAGGTCCTAACCATTAGGCTGATCAAAAAAAATTTCCAGCACATTTATATTGCTGTAGAAACGCTGACATGTCAAAATGCAAACTTTCAAGGTACATACATGTTTTGCCACTACAGGGACCTGTGGGAAGGTTCTCAGGGCCAATTCTGGGTTTCTGATGCCCAGCCCAGCCGCTGTCCATGGCACAAAGAAGTGTCCAGCGGGTGGCTGAGGTGTCCCCCTGTGTATGAGTTTGGCCTCCGCTTTGGCAACACACAGACCTTTATTTCCTCCAGGAAATTTCCTAATGCCTTCTGTTCCGTTCATTTCCATAGGAGAAAAGCCCGGGTTGCAGTTTTCTTTTCCAGAATGGATGTTTTCCAGCTCGGGATTTTTTCAAGCCGCTGCTAGAGCAGAGCTAAATCACCGTGTGTACCAAACCCAGATGTAACTCCCCGAATAGTTGCTGAGTATCCCTTTGCCTCGCAGGTGACACGGCAAGGCGCGGGCAGGAATTAACCTGATTCCTGGAAGGATTCTGAGCACATTTCCTTCCAGCAGCGCTCGGCAGTGGTGCGACAAAGCCCTTTATACATGTCGTTTGCCTCTCCTCCATGTACGCGCTCAACTCTTCTGCTTTCCACTCATAATATCATAGGAGTGCAATTTTAGATATTTATGATTCTGCCATGGTCTGATTTCGAGGCAGAGGGAAGCTGTGCGTGCTCGGTGCCTCTGAGATACACACCAGGCGATGGAAGGGGCTTTCCCTGCCACCCCCCCGTGTCCCCCTGTGCCCCACCAGCACCGAACCCCGGAGCCCCCCCAGGCACGGGCAGCGGCTCCGCGGCCCCTCCGCCAAACTTCCTCTCTGCGGGAAGAACGGGATGACCGGGACCCCCCCGACAATCCCCCCGAGAGGCCGGCGCGGAGCTGCCGCTGTCTCCCGACCGCGCATCCCCAAGGATGCCGGCTCGGCTCTGCCCCGGGCCAGGGGCAGCCGCGTCCCCTCCCGCCGGGGGCGGGCCCGCAACGCCCCCGCTGACCCGCACCCGCGGCGGGGGGCACGGCCCGCGCTGCCTCCGCCGCAGCGCAGCCCGGCCGTGGTCACGGAGCATCCCCGGGGCAGGGAGAGCCGGGCCACGGAGCATCCCCAGGGCAGGAAGCGCCGGGCCATGGAGCAGCCCGGCGCACGCAGCATCCATCCCCGCGGAGCGGAGCGGAGCGGCGCGACCGGCCGGGAGGGGAGAAGGGAGGGAGGGCGGTGCGGGGGGATTCCTGGCCCCCCAAAGGAGGTGGAGGAGGCGGGGGAGGGGAGGCGAGCGGGGGAGGGGAAGGCTGAGCTCCCGGAGAAGGAGACGATCGCTCGCACCAAATCCTGCGCCCTCCGAGCGAGCCCCCGGCGGGCAGGGTACGTATATTTTTTTTGGGGGGTGGGCTCGCCCCGCAGGGATGGGGTCGTGGCAGGGGTGCGGGGGCTACCCCGGGCGGGTGTCGCCGCGGACGGATCGCGCAGGGCCCGCTACCGGAGCGGGAGCGGGATCGGTGGATGGCACAGCTCGGCGCTGGGCACCGCGGGGACGGGGGGATGGGGCTGCCTGTGCTGCCGTGCGAGAGGCTGAAACCCCCCCAAGCCGCACCCCCCCAACCCCCCACCCCCAAGCGCGTCAGGGCTTTGCCTCTCCCAACCAAGCTTCCCCCGGCTTCTTAAAAAAAAAAAAAAACAAAAAAACCCCCAAATAAATATATATATATATATGCCCCAAAGCTGGAGAGAGTGAGGCGGGCGGGGGGGGGGGGGGGGGGGGGTGAAGGGGAAGGGCTTTTCTGAGCCTCGGGGGCGAGGCGGAGGGAGGGAGATAGGCAGAGGCGGCGGGAGCCTCGCAGCATCACCCTGTGCCCCGGTACCGCCGTGCAGAGCGGGTGCGGAGCAAGGTAAGGGCTGTCACCGCGCTCCGGGGACCCTGCCACCCCCTCGGGGGGCTGTTCCGTTCGGCCGTGCCCCTCCGACCCGGGGCAGCGCAGCCCTGCCCCGCCGAGCCCCGCCGGGAAGTTACTTTGTTGGCAGAGTTGCGGCGGAGGCTGGGCTGGCACCCCCGCAGACCCCGCATCCCCCGCCGTGCCCAGGTGTCACCGACGCCATCGGAGTGTCCCCGGCAAGCAGAGCAGCCCCCGCGGAACAGCCGTGCGCGCCTTGTCCGCTGCTTTCCCCTTCGCGCGCAGCCGGGGAAAGGGGTGATGGAAGAGGAAGAACTTCCCTTTGTCGTAGCAGAGCATTGAGTGACCTCCAAAGTTTTGTTCCGGGAGGAAACCGCTCCGTAAGTTTGGTGGGATCCACGCCGGTTCCCGTGGCGTTTCTCGCGGCGTTCCTTGGCATCCAGCACGCTCAGAGCTGCGGAGCGGACAAAAAAAGAGCGGGCACGTTTAGGTAGGGATTTCACTGCTTTGTAATATCTTGCTTTCTTCGAGCCAGCGTTCTGTGTGTGGCGTGGAACACATTGATAAATGCACACTCTTGTCCGTGCGTTACACGGAGGATGAGGATGGGAAACATGCAGGGACCGGGCGGATTTTAAGCATCCCGTTCTCTTTGGCGTAAGATCAATAGTTGAAGATTTCTGCTTACCCAGTCTATACCTTGACAATATCGTAATTAAGATATCTGCTGCTAATGTATGGTATGGATAAGCATTTCAAATTCAGTTTAATTTCCTAGTTCATTCAGACTAGTATAAAGTATCTTTGGATATTGTGGATAAATTGATAAGTAGGCAAGATTATTAAACTTCGTGATTGGCTCGGGAGGAAGCAAACTCTCAGTTTTTTAAAGCAGAGATTTAATATACAAGCCTACATTTTTAAGGTGCATATCTGAAATCTGACTGCTGAAAAAGTGTGCATCTTTTGAGAAGACCAGTTAAGGAGACACTGTAAGATGCTGATTGTGGTGCACCCATTCATAATAAACAGTTCCTTGGTGCTAGGCACTGTAAATTTTCTGGTGGAGTACCAAAAAGTAGGGGAGGTTAATTTCTGTTTTGTATATGGACTTATTTGAAATTATGGAACACAATAGTTATCCCATGTATGATACATCCATGAACTGATTAATGTTAGTTATTACCCATGAAATTTTGATGGTTTTAGCTTGACTCATGTGGTTTGTTTCATTGTCTCAAGCTATCTGAGACAGAAGAACCTTCAGATTTCTTGCTTGTTATCCCATCTATCTTTTCTCTTTCTCATCTCCTTTGGTCTAATTCAAAACAGAGTGACTGTATATGTCCACATGAAGTAAAATTCCCATTTTAAAAGTACACAAATCTTCTTGGTGGACAAGAGCCATCACCTCCTGCCCTGAACAAAATCCTTCTGGGCTGGTGTTAATAAGATACTTGTCTTGGTGTCAGTTTGTGATGCCAAACAACAAACATTAAAGAATGCAGAGATAAACCTGGTGCTCTGATCTTTGTTTAAACAGGTCATGGTTTTTATTTAATGCTGCATGCTCATTATGGAAACTGTCAGCAGCAATGGAAAGTGAGCTGGAGTTCTCATTTGGCAGGCAGGGATGATCCTGACAGTGATGTTTCTGCTCCTTGAGTTAATGGTTCAGAGAAAATAGTGCTGTTTGCCATCATGTTTATTTAGTTGAATGTATCATGTGAAATCAGGAAAAAATCTCCAGATTATGCCATTCTAAGACCTTAATATGTTCAGACCAGCTGCTTCAGGTGCAGTCCTCCTGGCCTGGAGAGTTACACAGGACTGGGCTCTTCTCTTTAGGAGGAAGAGCAGAAGTGTATGGAAAGGTCACTATTTTTTAAGTCAGCTGGAGTTCTGTCACTGAATTATAAGAAAGGAGACTCGAATTCCCTGAAAGCAGGTAACTGCTTAGTCAATTACTCAGGCAGTTTGTTTTCTTCAGACATATGAAAACAATATCAAATAGTAACTAGAAAATGCATTTTTTGTCCCAGAAAACAGTTTTCATTGTGGCTAATAAACAGTAAAAACATGGTTCTTGCTGAATCTTGTTTTGAAGAATTCAGAGGGGATGTGCAAGGTAAACCGAAGGAAGAGCCTTTTTGTATGTTCTGTTGCCCTAAAATATATTAGAATGTTGCAACATACAGTGTAAGCTTTCAAAATAAGACCCAGTGTAGTGCTGGGAACTTTAATTTGGGTGATCTGGATCATAAACCACTTTGAGTTCCGTGGCCGTTGTCTGTAGGTAAATTCAGTTTGTGTGAAAGTGTCTGAGAACCAAGTGGTCTCTAATTGTTATTGTTAACTTAAAATAGATACTTCCTTTCAAACCCTGCATATTCCAGGTTATGTTCTGAGATACAAGCAAAGTTAGTTATGTCAGAGAGTTCTTTAAAGTCACTGGACTGTCCCCTTTGACTTCCTCTTAGCAAATCCCCTTTTCAGCCGATGTTAGTGCAGATAAAAGAGCAGGAGGGTGTGATGCTTGGGAAGGCTGTGGATGACAGTGCAGCACAAGATCTGCTGTGCTGGTCCTGGCCATTCCCCTGCCTGTGCAGTGAGCACCCCTGGAGGGGGAACAACTCCCTCCTGGGCACTGCTCACTGCTTGACCTCATTGTTCACATGTCAACAAGTGGGACATTTGTGCTGTGGTTTGATATGACAGTGGGAATTGGTTTAGGATTAACAATTAGCCATCATGGTGTATGTGCAGTAACCTGCAGTCATAACTGGTTGGGGATTCATAGCACCAGCCCAAATACAAAATGCTCAGCAATTTCCAGATGGTCACTATTTAAAATGCTGTTATTTGCCATAGGAGTAAGATGAGTTCATAATACCACTTCAATGTGCTTTATTCCCTGGGACTGTGGAGAACCACACTCACACTCCTGTAGTAGGGACTCGTCTTTACTCAGACTGAGAGGTGTAACGCAGATGTGTAATAAATTTCAGTTGCAAGTATCAGCCCTTTCTTGTTCCGTATTTCTAATTTATACATTTCTACTGCAAACAAGATGACTATATTTAGTATATATCCCTTTTCAGAAAGTTGTTTTTCCATGTGGCATGTTCTCTTACCCTTTTAAACTCAGCTGCTCTGCCATGCAGTCGGTCCATGTTCCCCGATGGCAGGTGAGGGTCTTGTCCCCCACCCAAAGCCCAAAGCCAGCAGAGCAGCAGGAGAGCAACACACGAAGGAGCCTGATGGGGACTGGTATTTTTCCTTGCCTTTTTTCTCTGCTTTTCCTGACTGGCTGTTGTGCCCCAGCTCCCTTTCCTGGCAGCCACAGACACCCTGCTTGGTTCCTTAGCACCCTTCCTGGCTTTCCCACATCCCATCTCCTCGCTGCTCTGCCTTTTGTCGTGCTAATCTTGCTGGTTTTTGCCTTCTCCCTCGAAGGCAATGGAAGGCAGGCAGTGCTGCCATCACACCGAGCCTCTCGCTGCCTCCTGGGCTGGCTGCTCCCACACCCCTTGCTGGGTTTCTGGAGGCTCTGAAGGATTTGGGGCACACTCTGTGTTGCTGTGGGGCTCTGATGTGTCCAGCATCCTCTGCTCTTGCATTTCTGTGCACACTTACAGCACATTGCAATTTTTGGGACATCATGCACAGCCTTTCTTCTGGCTCTTTGGGAGAAAAGTGGAAAATGTCTTACTCTGTCCTTGCAGAGCTTTTCTCCACTATATTGCTGCTCTGAGGGATGCCTCAGTTTGTCCCTCAACACTTTGTCCCTAAAATGAGTAGCTTTTGGTAAAGGTTCAAGATACATTGACTAATGTGGTGGGGATGGGGTAGATTAAAACTTGGCTACTGACAGAGGTGAACAGTCTTGAGGCTTGAACAAGAACAACAATAAAATGTCAACTTTGACATGTTTTAGTGGAAACTTCAGATTTGTCAACACCAAAAAATGTTCAGATTTCACCATGTTGATCAAATAAGACAGAAGGGAAAAGAAAATCCAAAAACGTGTAGTGACTTCGTTTCAGTGCTTGGATATTTTCCTCCTAAATATTTTTCTTTCATTTTGATCTGCGTTTACTTTTCACCCCTAAACTGTGTATAGGTTTGTTTTAGCATCTTTTGTGCCACAGGAAAATTTTACATCAGCCCAAATAAAATGTTGAGGAGAGCAGTGATTTGAGGCACTGGATGCTTTGCTAATCAATAGGATTTGCTTTAGGTCTGGGGAATATCCAGGACCTGAAACACTCACCTGCAGGATTGTGTGTCTTGGACTTCCCACTTCTATCTTCCCTGTCTTCTTCTTTGGAGGAAAGGATTTAGCTGCTTTTATATGTGGTTGGAGGAGTGAGTGGTCCAAACAACTGCTGCCTGTTTGTTCCTTATATCCAGGAATACCTGGGAAAATAAAGATAACAAGGTGACTCCCTCCCTGCACATCAGTCAGGTGACATGAAGGATTTCAGTGGGATGCTGCAGCGAAATGAGGGAAAAGTGGAGACAACAGAATGAATAGGACAGCACACTTAATTTTCAAAGTTCTGTGTCTAAGAGAGAAAAATGTAGCTGTTAAGGGTTTGCTTGATCAATTTTATAATTTAACTCCAGACCTTAACAGAAAAAAGTACACTGATGTTGGAAGTGGCATCACTACAGATATATTTGCATGTGAACTGTGTTGTGCTTCCCACCTCTGACATGTATTTTTTGTGCTGGCGCTTTGGCCTGTCATTAATCTCAGACTGTGGGAACGGATTGGCGACTTTTATTTTGTGGATGAGCCCACTTGGCACAGAAGAGTGGAGAAAAAGCACCTTCTGCAGTTAAAAATCAACTCAAGCTGGTTGTGAAATACATCAGGACTCAGAGACTTTTTCAGTGAGTGATATTTGGAGAGATTCAGGAGTTGAAGCAGCTCACATGCCCAAACTGCAGACCTAAGTGTGGAATCAAATCCTCACAACCCCAATTTATTGCTGCTGGAATGTCCATTTCTTTATATTTCCCCACAAAACCTGTATTTGTAGCTATTTTTTTAGAATAAGTGTTATAATTTTGGAACTTTTGATTGTCCTTTATGAATGTGTATATACACATGGTTTTCAGTAATGGGGTGGGTTTTGTTTTACTGCCAGAGATGAAAGCACATTTTTTAAGAGTGAGGAATGAATTTGGTGGCTCTTGGATATTTATTTAAAATTTCCTTCTCTACAGGTATTTACTTAAATAGATTTTCTATCTCTGCAGAAATTTTTGGATAAATACAGATAATTTTGAGCAAGACAGAGTATTTTTCAGGGAAAAGATTCGGTTTTACTCAAGAAAAATGTATCCATTTAAATATTTCATTGAAATATGACAATGTTTTGTCCATTCAGACAATGTCTGTGTGGGATCACAATAATGCCTTGACAAATATTCAATCTATTTGTAAATCTGAGAGCAATGCAGTGTTTAAATATATTGGATATTTGGTAAAGCAGAAGTTTAAGGTGGCAACAAAGCAGTGTTATTAGGTTGTGTTTATTTTTTTAAATTGAATAAATGAGCAGTGTATTTGATTCAGAGAATGATACTGCTAATGAGCCAAAATAAAATTAAATGTTCATAAATGGAATATTCAGTTAGAGTAGTTTTGGGAACCAGGTAGGGAAATGAGGAAAGGTAATTTTAAATAATACAATTATTTAAAATAAGACTAAGAAGGTTTCTAACTGCTCTAAATAAATACAGAATTAGATTTCTTAGGTTTTTATGTTTCCTGAGCTCAATGTCTGTGTTTTTGTGGGTGCCTGGTCAGACCTTTGGCATACAGAAGGTACAGTATATTTTGGTGGGAAACTTCACAGAAGTGGAACAAATTATTTGTTCCAAAAGGCAAATAATTTATCTCAATTCCCACTTGCTGTGTCCATATCATCTTTTTATGACAGCTAAAACTAACAAGTCTGTTGGTGTTCTTTATAAATAAAGTAATGAGAGAAACATGTATAATATTTGTGTTCGAGAGCAATGGAAGGAAACAATTTGAAGGAAAAAAAAAATCATTTCAGTGAAGAATTTTCTCATCCTGTATTTGACAGACCATTAGAATCCGAACAGGAGAACAATGATGTGTGTTTTAGCATGGGGAGAAATACCTTGGGGGACTTTGTTGCCTTTTCTTTTTATTCCTAATGAAGGTTAAGATGATTGTAATTATAGAGAAATAAGAGGTCTTGCTGAAGTCACTGATTGTTTTGCATGTTACAAACCAGATTGCTCAGTGCCCTGTAAATCTGCAGGTAACAAATATGTGATATATGTGAGATACAGATATCTGTGTGTGTGTGTGTGTTCTTTGATGTGTGAAACGGGAGATTCTAAACAGAATTGAACAAAATGAGGAGGATTTTGAGGCTTACAAGTAGCTCAGAATTCTGTCCCCTGCCTTTGGCTCTGTGGATGGAATAGCTCCAACTTGCAGGGAAAAGATATGGCCACAGAGCTGAGCATTATTTGACTGGTAACAGTTATCAAATTCAGGTTTGCTGGCTCAGAAAGCCACCTCAGACTATTTTTTATAAAGGCAATCCAAAGAGTTCCCTTAATAAATGATGGCTTTGGCGTAACTTCGTGCAGCCAGAACAGAGCAGAGACTAAAACCAGGCAGGTTACTTAAGACCTCTTTCAGTGAAACAAACACCACAGACAAGGGGTTTGAAAATACCATAGTGGCCCATGTGTGCTCCAGATGAGGAGTGTGAGAGCCTGGCTAAAGGGGCGTTTGTGGAGGTTTAATTCCAATTTTTGCCCTGAAGACAACTCTGCAGCAGTATTCCAGCACAACAGATTTGTGAGTGCCTTTTGTGTCCCCTGACACAACCTCAGGCCTCCAAAGGCACCACAGGTTATAAGGTTGTAATTCAGGTACCCAAGAGGAGCCTGATGGCTTTTTAATGCTGTTGTTTAGTTCTCACTGACACCAATTGCAGTGTTTGCTTTGGGAAAAGGGCTTAGAAGTGTGTATTTCACTTCAGCACGTGTTGGTTTTATTTGTTTGAAATGCCAGTGGAAATGCTCCTCTCTTACAACAAACTGCATTTATTTAGGAAGCCTAACTAGTCCATCAGAAGAAGTGCGTGATCATCCAAATGTACAGGAGTCTCAGTGCCATTTGATTGTGCTGACGGCACACTCAGTGCCTTTGGTTTCAGAAAATGAGGAAGAGGAGAGTGTATCCCTTTGGAAAATCCTTCATCTGCAGAGTGTTTTTCCTGCCTCATCCTTTCCCACAGAATTATGTCATTTTAGGATTATTTCAGCATTCATTTCCCAGTGCTAGAACTGAAGAGAGCAGACTAATTCCATTGATTGGCCTCTACCTGAAGGATCGAGGATGGGTATTTTAGACAGCAAGAACCCTTAGTATTTCCAGCCTATTTCTTATAGTGAGTGATTGCTTTACTATTTTCAGTATGTTCACTTAACTCCTGGCCAGGGGATAAACCAAAAATAGTGATTTTTGTCAGTGAAGCCTATCACTGGTGGTTATAGAAATGTTCCTGTGACAGTTGGGACCACTGGTGCAGAGTACACTGTGGTGCTTTCTTGGAGGGTTAAATAAAGGCTCCATTTCCCTGTTTAAAGAATGATATGGCAGTTTATGAAGAGCACTGTATGATAAGAAAGACTTGAACTCTTATTAAAGCCCTTGGAAGAGTTTCTGTCACTTTGTGGTCCGTAACAAACTCTCACACTCCTCTTTAAGGTATTTCGCTGCTCTTGTCTTACTTTCCCTGAGAAAAACACGGCTTTGATGTTTTAGAGCTGCACAAAAATGCCTCTTTTTTTTCCTTCCCCCCCCCCTCGATACTACACTTTGTTTCTTCTTTGCCTCCCCAGACCCCAGCTAGGCAGACTGTCTGAGCAAAACTAACAGGTTTTCTGGAGCCACCACCTTGCCTCTGATCCTGGTCCTGCTGAGTCCCCGTGTTTAGTGCTGTCTCACTGTTGGTGTAAACTGGCAACTGCCCCTCTCCAGCTCCTGCTGGGATGTGCTGCAGTCATGCTGTGCTTCTTGACCTCCAGATGTTTGGTAGCAAAGTGCATTTCTCAGCAGAGAATGCCTTTGTAGTTTCCCCTCCTAATTTATGATTTTTTTAATATTATTATCATCATTATCATCATCAATATTTTATCTTGGTTTCTCATTATTATTTCAGCGACATCTGCCTGAGCCATGTTGTTTTCAAGTCTGGATTCGTGGCTGGAATTGTTTTCAAGAAGCCTCAGGGGTGGTTTCAGACTTGAGGCAAAGGGTAGAGGATGGAGAGAACAGTGGGGACAGTGGAGTGAGAGAGACAGTGACATGTGAGGGAACTGAAGGATGAACCTCGGATAAAGCAAAACCTGTGAGTGGAGACGTGAATTAAAATAAAACATTGGCTTGAAATGCAAAAAGAGAAAAAGATAAATAGGCTGCACAATCCCTGTAAAGGGGGAAATATTTCTGCTATTTGTACAAGAACAGTGTGAGAGACAATACCAGAAATTTCAGCTGAAAAAGTAAAAAGAAAGATTTAATTGAGGACCTTGTCCAAGGAATTAAATATGTCTGGGTTCAAGCACCTGCCTGGCCCAGTGATTGGAGGGATGTTTCAGTGCCCAGAGTTTGCGGCTGATATGCAGAGTGTGGAGAAGTGCCCACCCTGCCCAGTGGGCTTTGGGGTCCCTTTGAGCACACACTGCAGAAAGCAGAAGAAAATAATGCATGGAGAGCATTCCTGCCATCAGTGAGGAGATGGCTTAGCTGATTTAATAGCTTTTCCTCAGTCTGTGATTCTAACAGCAAGGTTTGTGATATTTATTTTAGTATTCATGTTCTTGCAGTGCTTTTTCCATTTCTCTGTTTTTCCCTGGCAGACATCCCGCAGCTCCAGAAGTCTGGGGGAAGAGCATGGTTAGCATGTTGTTGCTGTGGGGATTGGAGCCTTAGCTCTCTCTGTTGGTAATGCTGGGCATACGATTTTAAAACTTGCATGCTGTAGAAGCAGATAATTATTTCCCTGCTGCATTTTATACCCTGGTTTGGGAAAGGAATACATTTCAGAAGATTAAAAGAAAGGAGAAGTTGCGATTTGGGGGGACTACTGGAAATGGAAGCAGAAAGAGGGGAGTAATGGGTGTCAGTCTGGTTATCAGTCAAGCTGGAGAGAGACAGCTTGTTCTGTCAAACACCAAGAGTGTCAGCAGTCAGCCAGTCACTTATGCAGGAGGAAAACTATAGACTGAAAGGTAAGGCTCCAAGGCATCTGTGTGTGATTCCGAAATGAGCTTGAATTGAGCTTGCTGTTGAGTTCTGCTGACTGATTCTGTGTGTGACATATCTCATTTCTGCTTAGCACAGGCTATTTGTGTGATTGCTGTTTATTTTATTTTTATTGTAGGACCTATCTTTCCCTCTCCTGTCCTGTCCTTCCTTTTCCCCTTTCCCCTTTTTCTTTCACCTTTCTCCTTTCTCTTTCCCCTTTCCCCTTTCCCCTTTCTCTTTCACCTTCCCCTTTCCCCTTTCTCTTTCACCTTTCCCCTTCCCCAGTCGTTATGCTTTTATGTGTCCAGGGTTGTCAGTGGGTGACTCTCACTGAGTACAAGGCTTAGCAGTGCTGTCACATCTTTTTTTCCTCCTTTCCCCTTTTTGTAATTCTTACCTCAAGTGAAATATGTTGTCTTCCCATTTTCCCCATGTATATAGAGTGAACTTCTGTCCAGCTGTTTCCTCAGCTTCTGTGAGCTCCTGAGAACTTCCTAAGGCCAAAGGGATTTTTGGGGTCCCTAAGGACTTTTGTAGCCACAGTTCAGTTGTCTGTAAAGTGGACATAATCCCTGAATTATAAAAGAAAGGCTCTGTTTTCCAGGTAGTTCAAAATCTTTATGTAGAGCTGCAAAATCATAAATTATTTATCTTACTGGAAAATATTTCTAGAGGTCACCAGTTCTAATAGTTTCTTTTAAACCAGAAGTAGGTTCACTTAGAACAGTTTGCCCCCTATAAAATCTCTGACCTTGCCTATTCAAACTCCTTTGCAAATGCATCATTTAATACAGGGAGCTCCTTGGGGAGGGTTCTTCACATCTGCTGTCATAATTTCTTACTTCCTAAATGCAGCAATTTGTACTTGAGAATTCTTCCCAGGCTTGTGCCTCCCTTCCCTCCTCCTGCTTTGGCACATCCCTTCGTGGTGCTTCTGTGTGTGAAATCCAAAACCATCTTGGTTGTTACTCCAGCATTTCCTCAGCACTCAATTCAAGGGGAGGGCACAGAGGAACCTGCTTCTTTATTCCCTGACTCCTTTATTCCCTTACTGTTTTCCTGGGCTTGTTAGTGACAGCAAGTTGTCATCACTTCACAGCCATTCAGGTAGCAAAAAAACCGAGCTGGATCTCTCCTTTCAGCTGCCCCAGAACAACATTTCCCCAAACAAAAACACACCACCACTTCTTGGAGCACTCAACCTCTGAAGTGCTTAAGCAAAGGACTGAAGCCCAGATTTATAAAGATGTTGAGGTGCTTGAGTGCCACTAAACCCGAATTGGACCTAAGTAGCTGGGAATACCTTTAAAAATTGGAGTGACTGTGAAGGCTTCCCCATCCTCACTCTTGGCAGGGGTCCCTCCAGAGTGCAAGAGAGGCACATCAGCAAGGGCACAGGAAATCCTTCCAGCCCTGCTTTCCACAAACTGCACATAGTCAGGGAATTGCTGCATTCTGGCCTGGCTTTTTATGAGACACATCTTCTGAAACAGATTGCTTGTATTCCCTGGAAGGAAAGAGCCCTTGCTTGCATGAAAGTAAATATTTAAGTCAGACAACTTTTAAAAAGGATGTAAAATTATACTGTAAAAATACCCACCTTTATAGCTTATAATCCATTTTTTATTAAAGCTGGGAAATAAAAGTAAAATTCACATTTAAATTACTTTCTTCTGTTTCTAGGGGATACTCTTTGCATTCCAGTTGGTTTCACTTGGCTATTTCTCTACCCATTTTCAGTGCTGCTGCTCTAGACTTGCACAACCTTCAGGGAAAAATTTATTCCCAAACATAAAACCTGTATGGATTTTACATTTTTAATATTTAGTAACATTTCACTGTGTGTTAGCCTTGGAATCACTTTGTTTTCAGTGAATCCTGAATGTTGGGCTAGTGGTGGCTTAAGTGCTCATGTTTGTGCCAGGAGTTCCTTCAGTGATTGGATAAAACCAGGAGCAATGCAGAGAAGGTTTGCTCTGTAAGGAACAACCACTTGCAATGATTCCCTGTAATAAATGTCACAGACCTTGGGAAGATTTGGTTCACAGGATCACAGAATCACAGAGTGTTCTGAGTTGGAAGAGACCCACAAGAATCTCAAAGTCAGGGAATGAGCCCACACTGCGGCATTGCCAGCACCAGGCTCTAACCAACTGAGCTAATCTTAAACAGGTTCTTGCTGAATTAACTTACACTTCTGTTGTGCACAGGCCATTTCAGTTTCTGTGGGGTTTTTTTTGAGGGAGGATGGGGAACCAACATTCAGCAGCGCAACAAAAAAAAGGGAAGCCAATGGCTGTGTTGGAGAAACATCCAATGTGCCCTTCTGAGAGACTGTCTCATCTTTTAGGTTTGTGTTAAATGTCTGAAATACCTGAGCAGGTTCTTTAGCAGGTTTGCTCCCAGTCTATGCTCCCCCAGACAGAGCATGTCCATCAGGTGGCTGAGCTGGAGAGGTTTGTGATGGGTCCTTGGAGAAGTCTTTGTCCCTCCGTGTCTCCCCTTCACCGTCGCATCAAACAGAGCAAATCCCAAGTGATGCTCCGTGTCTCCGCTGTGCTTGCAGGTGTTTCCAGGGGCTGTGCAGCTGAGCTGAGATGCCCTGGAGCTGCCCCATGGCTGTAGGAAGATAGCAGACATGCTGCCCTGAGGAGCCGAGCAGCCGTGCCAGCATGGCCTTCGCCCAGTCGCACATCATGGCAGCGCGGCGGCACCAGCACAGCCGGCTCATCATCGAGGTGGACGAGTACAGCTCCAACCCCACCCAGGCCTTCACCTTCTACAACATCAACCAGGGCCGGTTCCAGCCCCCCCATGTGCAGATGTGAGTGTGGCACTCCTGGTACTGCCCCAGCCATGTCTTGCTGCCTTGTCATTGTGGTGTTTGATGGAGCACCGGGAGGAACCTGAGCATTGTTGCTCTGCTGCCTCTCTGATAACAATCCCTGTAATGACACAAAATCAGCCCATTTGGAAAGGACTTTGTTAAAGGAGGGGAGAAAGATTGCTCCACTAGTGGGAGTGTAATACATAGTACTTAGGCATTAAAAAGGGAAATAAAACAAACGACCAGCAGCAGTAATAAAGCACGAGATGCTCCGAGGGCGATACTTTCTGCATACTTAATAATGTTTGTTTGCTTTGTGCAGCCTCATATTGGTGCACAAAGCTGTTGGAAATACCAAGCCCCTCTCTGTCCCACACGTTCTGTGTGGTTAGTTGTGTGACAGCTCCATACAAGGGAAAAATCAGCCCAATAAATAAAAGAGTGTGGGCATCCATCCGGCAACTTACTTTCATCCCGATGTGCCCGAAATGCCGAGTGCTTAAAGAGTGATTAAAATAATGTGTTTGTTTCTGACTTCTTATATAATGGCAACATCAGTAAAATTAACTGCTCTACATGATTTACTTGTAACGTAAAGTGGAGAATTATAATTACAAAATGAAACCTGACATAAAGTTTAGAGCCAGAAGGAAGAGCAAAACAGTAAAAGCTATTACAAATAAATTAAGTATAAAATTCTACTGTAAAATATTTTTATAGGGAATAAAAATGCCTGCACCATTTTATTGTGTTTATTAAAGAGAGGAACAGCCTTATCTTTACATCAGAAGGCTGTTTTTTTCATTTTTTAAAGGCAACTCTTTTCCTTTAGGAAGACTGAACAAATAATCATCTCGTGCACATTTTTGGTATTTAATATGATTTGCTAATTTACAAACATTTCTGCAGTTAAAAAGCTCAGCACTGAAAGCTGTGTGTCTCTGTAGTGAATGCTTATGAACATTCTTTGGCATAAATTAGATTATGTGAAAGGAATCTGCAGACTCAGGTGTGTGAGGATGGTGAGCATTCACATTCAGAGGGCAGTGTATGATGGTCTGTGTTGGGGTGTTTTAGACCCTGTTGAAATGCAAACAGTAAAATGAGTGTTAGCACTGGTTAGTTGTGTTACAGCCACACACAAACATCTTTTGTTTATAGAGCTGGCAAATGGCAGCAAAAGTACAAACAAACAAACGTGGGCTCAGAAATAGTTTTCCAAATGAAACTGCCAGATGCAGGTTGGTTTGTGCAGGCTTAGCTTTTCTCTGTGAATATTCAGGCAGCTCCGGGGCACTCATGAATTTGCTTCCTGGTCTTAAAAGCCAAATGACTTTTACTGGGCTGAAAGTAAAGTTATTTACCAGTATCCACGTGGTACTCAACAATATGCTTTTTAAACTTCTAACCAGTAAGAAATTACAGTACTGGAGGGCTTGGGCCATCAACTACATGATAGAAATTCAGCACCTGAGCAAGTCGTTGAAAATAAGCTGTCTTAGAAAATGGTTCCTCTGGAGAGTTTAACAGTATCTCCTGAAAGATTAATACTGTTGAGAGGGTTGGGCAAATAGGAAAACAGGCCAAGTCAATTGGAACATGTACCACAACCTTACCCACTCTTTCTCCTCGTACAGAAATTGTAAATAATGTTTTCCCATACCAGCGGGATTGCTTTTGCCTTGCACCAATGAATAGAGTAGTAACAAAGGAGGGAGAAGGCAACAACAAAAAGGTAACAGAAGCACTTCTTATTGCCATGATTGTTGTGGGGGGAAAGCCCTGTTTCCTTGCACTCAGGTTTTGTCCTTGACTTCAGGGAGGTGCAGGCTTTGTGCAGGGCTGGAAACACCTCCATTAGAGATGTTGTAGGAACCGTAAGCAGATTTCACACAAACTTGTTAACATCTGAGCTCACAGGAAACTGCTTTAACCACAGAGGGCTCCTTTTCCTCTGAATTCAGTCTTGCAGCTCTTCCTTGATCCTCTGGGCAGTTTCATGTTTCTCCTTTTGTGTTTTAGCTCCTTTAGGCCCTTTCTAGACCCTCACAGTCATCCCTGTGCTTGGCAGGTGGCTGGGTTGCCACTGACAAGAAGGGTGGTCAATCCTGTCAGTGTTTCCAAGCCCATCAGTCATTTCTGGGAAGTACTTGTCCTGCTCCTTTGGGAAACCACTGAAATTGGGTGTATAAACCAACCTGGGTTTGTCCTGACATTTTCCAATGTAGCTTTTCAATTCCTCTTGCAAATTTTCCAGCTGATTTCAAGAAAAACAAAAGCATTTGCACAGAAATAATCAGCAGATCTGTATTCCTGTGCTCACGCAGCAAGCTGTGCATTGGGTGTTGGTGTGACAGCTGCTGTGGGAACGTGTTACACAAGAACATGGGGACTGAGCCTTCAGAAATTATTTCCAGTAATACAACTTCGATGTGTTTGTGAAACTTGACATATGTTTTTACCTATATAGGGTCTCAGTGTGTGCATATCACTTCGAGGTGAAAAAGCTGCATCTCATTTATTTGCCTTTTTGCCTTCCTTTTTTTTTTTTTTTTTTGTGTTGAAGGCCTTTTCCCACCAAAATTCTCTGGCCTGTTGCACAGAATTTAAAAGTTACACATCACCTCAGCAACCAGGAAAAAGCTGTCCACACCTTCCCCATCACTATAGGGAAAAGAACGTGCGTTTTTGTGCTGTGTGGTGTTTCCATGGTACGGCTGTTGGTTTTCCCATTCAGCTTCCCATGTGGAGTGTGTGATGCTCCCCTTCCTATAAAGGGATGGGTGCAAAATAATTTGTTCATGCTCCAGTTTTGTAGTTACACTGTAGAAAATGCTAAGACCATTTTTTTTTGTATTTAACAAGATCTGAATGTTTTAGATTTATTCCTCACTCTCACTAATCCTGCAAAATTGTCAAAAATGCCTCTAAATTTCATAGACTTTTTTGACAGAGAAAAGATGGAGTGATTAAAGATCATTATCTTATGACTTTTAAGCAATAAAATGCTTTCAGAATTTTTCCTTGTAAACAAAAGTAGTATTGTTATTAGCAAAAATATCTTGATTTTTTTCTGAGTTTGTTCTGTAAAAGTAAGCTCCTGAATTGAAGCCCAACCAGCAAGGGATAGCAATAGGTGTTATATACTGCAACAGTGAGCAAAACTAGTTTTATTTGTCCTTTCAAAATAAATGTTGTAAAAGTAAAATAGTTCACAACAATTCTGTATATCTCTCTGGTTTCCAGTGACACAAATATAACTCTTGCATGTCTGGCTTTTTGATTTTATTCTACCAGAATTCCCCAGCTGGAACAGCAGACACAGTGTAGCTGCATCTATAGACACATTGGCTTCTGTGCATTCAAACAAAATATGGATTGAGGTTAAAAAGATTGATTTGACAATAAGTATTGCCTGCATAGCAGAGGTGTTCTCTGCTTTCCTCTTCTAAATCGTGAGGAAGTCTCATCAAACTGGGACAGATCTTTTCTCTCCCTCAGTTTTGAATCTTGATTTTGGGCTCTGAGCAATGCAGGCGCACTCCTCACAGCATTTGATTTCATTGGGTGTAATTAAGCCCAGAAAGTCACCAAATTTCCCTGACAATATTGAGGCTTTAATGTACATTTACAGCTGTTGGGAGAGTTCTTACGTTGCTTTGCATGAACACACTCAAACATACCCCCAAAATGTGTTAATTAAATTTGCTGGAATTATTTAACTGGCAGGAAAAAATTCTAATTAGAAAAAGCGCATTTAAATGTATTTATGTATCTAAAATAAATCTTTTCCCTGTGTACCGTGTAATCATATTTAAACAAAGAAGTGGGATAGTACTATTGCTTTGAAACTGGCAATGCCTTTGATTTATTTGTAAGTATTTGTATCAGAGTCCCTGCCATAGCCCAACCTCTTCTCCTTAATCTCTTGAAGTTAATCTGTCCCCCAAAACCCACTGAAAATGTTGTGATGTGAAGATCAAGAATTGTTACACCTCCCATTAGCGTTGGGTTTAACAAATCCCTGCATCATCAGGCAGCTTTGGCAGTGTGTGTAGTCTTTGGGAAAGGTATCAAAACAGCGATAGGGTTGCAGAGAGGATGCTGAGCTGAAAGAGAAAAGAGACAAAAAAAACCCTCCTAGTTTTGTGAAATTTCTAATTCTGCTTTGCAAACTGTTGTTTGTGTAGCAAGCCCACTTAACTCACGAACAGCATGAAGTGCTGGGGTCGCTTTGTTCTGGTACAGACTGTCGAGCCAGTATAAAGACCAGTGTGCCATGGGTTAGGAGCCATGCATTAAAGCAAGCCAGACACTTCAATAGGATGGAATGGTAAGGATCCAAGATTTGTCGAGTTGAAGCAAAGATTTTACAAGTTTGACAGGTCATGTCATTGAACAAAGAAAAGGCAGAAGTCCAACAGTGATGAAAAAGCTCCAGGACCACCCAAGGGATGAAGTCAGGAGACCACTACCTAAATTTGGGGCCAAAAGGAAAGCTCTGCCCAAGGTTTTGCCCAGTCATTAATATGGAAATTAGAAGGTGGTAACTATGAACTTCAGACTATAAATGGCTTATTTTCCACAAACAAGTCAGGCAAGTTTTTGCCCAGCATGTACAGGCTGTGCCTTCAACGCTGTCGATAAATACCTGCTGCTAATAGAATATAGAACTTTCTCTTAGCAGCTCTTTCTTGCAGTGTTTTTCGCTGTCATGAGCAGTGAGTAGATGGTGGCTGACCCTGCTGTGCTGCTGTCCCCGCCAGGGTGGACGCCGTGCCCCACGACGCGCCCAAGCCCCCGGGGTACACGCGCTTCGTCTGCATCTCCGACACCCACTCCAGGACTGACCCCATCCAGATGCCCTATGGGGATGTGCTGATCCATGCCGGGGACTTCACCGAGCTGGGGCTGCCCAGTGAAGTCAAGAAATTCAACGAGTGGCTAGGTGGGTACTCCATTCTGTCTGTGCACCTGAAAGCAAATCTATTTACTCATTGGCTCTGCCCCTTCTGCCTCCCAGTAAAAACCATCACACACTCAGAAATCATGAATATTAATTTGACTTTCACCTGGACCTTCCCACTGAAGTGGAGAAATTCAACGAGTGGCTAGGTGGGTACTCAGTTCTATTTACTCATTGGCTCTGCCCCTTCTGCCTCCCAGTAAAAACCATCACACACTCAGAAATCATGAATATTAATTTGACTTTTACCTGGGCCTTCCCACTGAAGTGGAGAAATTCAACGAGTGGCTAGGTGGGTACTCAGTTCTATTTACTCATTGGCTCTGCCCCTTCTGCCTCCCAGTAAAAACCATCACACACTCAGAAATCATGAATATTAATTTGACTTTTACACTGGAATGGTAATGAGCAGGAATCCCCCCTCCCCCCCCCCTCTTATTTTCAACAAATATTTTTGCATTTTTCCAATGGAGCAAATAGAATTTGTGAGACTATTCATCTGTTCTGCCTTCACACTCCCAAGTGTACACTGAGCAACCTCTTGGTGCTAGCAACAATTTAAGCCAGCAGGCCTTTAATGATTTACATAAAATCTCTTCCATACATTGTTATGGCTTTGCTTCCCCCCCAAAAAGAGTTGTTGTGAGTGGGAATGCTTGTCTGTTGAACCCTGGGGGCTCTTAGTTGTGTTTTCCCGTGGATCTGAGGCTCAGCTGCAGCACAGAGAGGAATTGCAAACAAAGCCACCCGTGTGCCTGTGGCTGCTGCCTTGGATGGAGCAGAGCAGATGCAGAGCCTTCTGCAGGCGAGTGTTGGCACTGGAAACTGAGATTCTGTTCCACTGGGCAAGAGAGGCCTATTTACATGTGCTTCTGCAATGTTTGGGATATGCTGGAAAAAGAGGAAAATGACAGTGAGAATTGGAAAGCATGTGCTGTATCCAGACAAAAACCCTGCTCGGTGCTGTTCCTGCAGCACTACAGGCACCTTAATTTAGAATAAAAGTGGCTTCTGGTGCTTCATTATGAAAAAAAAGGGTGAGAGAGAATAAAAGAGAAAGGACACAGTTAAAGAGGAACGGATTTCAAGTTTTATGTTGATGCATTTGCATTTTTTCCTTGTCTCTTTTTCCTTTTTTTTCTACATTTCACAGCATTCTGCCCTGGGAAGGCACAAAGCAGACAGATGCATGTAGGCTGAAATGGAATATACATATATATAAAAAGTCAGGACTTCACAATTTAAACAAGTATTTACTAGCAAATAATTATCAGCAAGGCTGATAAATATTTATTTGAGCTCAGCAACCCAATAATATGCCCCACTTTTAATAATTGCATTATTCTGTATTAAGGTAAGGATAGCATGTGGAAGTGATATATTGATGTAGTGCCATCATCTCTCTGTCTGTACCCAAATGGAACAGGGTGGTTATAAAACAGAAAGCAAGTTCTGACCCTATTTTGTAGGTCTCTACCACGAATTATAATAATGTCCTGAAAATAGCATATACAAATTATACAAACCATATGGTTATCCCTTCTAAATAATACCCATTTCATTTATCTGCTGGTGTGGGAAGAGGAGTGCTTTGGGTTATTGCTGGCAAGGAAGGGTGGGGGCTACACACAGGACTTGCTGCACAGTCTCTGTGCATTTTTATTCCCAAAAAATGGGCTTAATTTTCTGACTATTCCGGCATGATTCCAATGTCATGGTAGGTTAAATTGGGAAAAGGTGGTCTTGGTGGTTAGAGCTGCATTTTTGTGAGAGCTTCTCTGAGATACAGAAATTTGGCAAGGTAAAGATTTTTTTTTAAGTTTCTTGGCAATTAAAAAAGGGGAAGAATTAACGTATTTTTTAACAAAGTTTTTGTTTGTTTTAAGTGAACAATTTATCAACTCTTGAATACCCTGAGGGGTTGCAAAATCTGTAGCAAATGGCAGAATGATGAGAAGAGTTCCATTGGAGAGGTAATTTTAGGAGTTTTCCCTGGTTGCCCAGTTTGTTGTGAAAGGCACTGGTTTCCAACAGTTTGGGGTTTTCCAGAGAGCTCCTTCCAGTACCTTCCATTATTTAGCAACTCCCACAGCCTGCCCAACCTTCTTCCTTGTCTTAGTATTTTACTAGTTTTTTGGAGAAGAACTGAGAGCTTCTGGCACGGACTTTTAATTCCACCGCCATTCTGAGTCACTGCTGCCAAATTTCCCTGCCCATTCTTCCATGCCCATGGTACAGGGTTCACTTTCCACTTATTTTGATCTTTGTCAAATCCATGTCTTGGCTGTCATTAGATTACAGCTTGGGATAAACCCCAGAATCTTTGTTAGGTGCACCTTCCCTTGCTCTCAGCTTCCTCCCAAGCACAAGGTGCATTCCCTGCCCCTGCTTTTGCTCCATGTCTGTATGTGTAGCATTGATCCCTACCTTTTAATTTCCTGTTTTCTCTTGCCCTCCTGGGTCTGTGTCACTCTGGTCTATCTCTGTTTCATCTTCTCAGATCAATTCGCCCTTCAGCGACTTCAGATTTTCGTCTTTCTGCTTTACATAAAATTTCTGTGCCTGTCTGATGGAAAATTTATCTTGCATTAACATCATTAACTTCCATGGACCTTATGGCTACACCAAGCACATGCTCAAGTGTTGTGCTAATAGAGGCACACTGGCTTGCTGAGTCATCCCTCAAATATGTTCTCTCTTTTTTTGCCTCTGTGTGGGCACAGGATGGCCTGACCTTCTCAGATGGCACAGCTCCTGATCCTGCTCTTGCCTGTGCCTGGTGCTCTGCCTGCCCTTCAGCCACCCAAATTTATACCTTTTCACCTTCTGACCCCTAAACCCCTCTGCTTGATTTCATTCTTTTTTGTAATTAGTTGTTTTCTCTCCTGTTTCCTTTTTGCTAAGACTCCTCTCCCCTTCTCAGGGAGGCAGTTGGGGTTTCACCAGGGCCAGGTTTAATCTGTGCGAGGGATGAAGTCCTGGTGGTGACTGGATGTGCTTATTGTCTCAGCTTTCCATGGTAGGCAGTATTTCATGGTGTTTAATACTTAGATTTTTCATCTCTGAGTGTTTTAATTGCCCTTTGGATCTCTGCCAATGTTGAGTGCAGGCACAGTTGGGGTCCCACAGTGTGACTGTGGTGGACTCTGCTTATTCTGAACCTGTCACCTACTGGTTTCATTTCCTAATACTGCAAGAGGCAGGTCAACAATTGCTTTCTTCATTCTGTTTAAGAATTTATAGGCTCTTCCCACATCTGCCCTTAAGATATTTTTCAGGCTGTTCAGAAGTCCTTAAATGCCTTTGATCACCTGTGTCACTCTTTATATTCTTTTAAAAATGATGAGACCAGAACTGCACACGCTCTGAGAACTCCACAAATTTATCCCCTGGCATAATGACATTCCCTAGTTCTTGTTTCCTTTCTGCTGTTGTGGATTGTTCTCTTTTTATTTTTAACTGTGACTGAACAATAAGGTGGCACCATCATAAAATTCCCTGATATAATTCCATCAGCTCTTTCCTGAGTGGCAAGGCCTCGTTCAGAATCCCTCACTATCTACAGTTGGTGTGGTTTTTGCAGCACTTGAATTACTCTGCATAAATTTATGTTGGGTTTCATCTGTCCTCTTATTGCCCAGTCATGCAATATCATGACGTGAGATTTCTGTTTTGCTACACTTTTTCAGGGTAGCTTAGAAAATTAAGTGAAAGGGGAATGAACAGCCAGTTTACAAAGTTTATGAAAGGTGCCTCCCTTCTTTTTTTCTTAATTGACCTTTCTCCTGTTCTCATATTTCATATTCTCCTTCTTTTTTAATCTAGTTTGTTCTCTTACTGTGTTTTTTAACAGGTAACATTTTAAACAGCCAAAAATAATTGGGGGGAACTGTTTCTAAGTACATGGACCTGACTAGCAGCTCTGTGGGATAAGCTGCAACACATCCTTCCATATTTTCTCTGGGAAGTCCCTTCCATGCACGGATTGGAAGGATTACTTAAACTAACACATTTTATAATATATCTTGTTCCAGTCTGTTTGCTTGAGGTTTGCCAATGTCTAAGGCACACTTCCTATTTGAAGTTCAGGCTAAATTGGAAATAAAAAAATAGAAAGTGGCTTTGAGTTGTAGTGGAAAACAATATATATAATATATACAGTATATATAATATATACAGTATAAAATAATATATTTATACTGTTTTATAATTATATTAAAATTATGATTATATTTTTATTTCTGACTAAAAATAGTTTATAGTGAAGAGAGGGACCAGCACTTCTAGAATTCCCTGTTTCTAGTATGAGATTTTGTTGTATCTAATCCTCCAGTAATAGATGCTGTAGACAGAATCAGCTAATTTTGGTCAATAAACATCATAACTGTTTTTAAGTTCTTGATGAAAGACGTTCAGAAAAGCCTGTGGTCACCAGGCTTAGCTTTACTTTTGCTTTATTGTTCAGCTTTGCCAACTGATGGTAGTTATTTTTCTTCCTCTCTTAACAGGTATTTTATAGTTTTGGGTTCAATAATACTCACATTTAAAACAGATTAAAATCATGTTGAAGACGAAAAAAAATCAGCTCCAGAGCAGCAAAAGGAATTAGAATTTATGAATTGTAGTCATGCCATTTTGACCATCAGTAATTACACTATTTTTATGTTAATGTATAAACCCCTTGAAAGAAGTATTTAAGCCCTAATTATCTATTTACAAAAGAATGGCTTTGGAAATGCAGTGAAAAACATTGAGCTGTGTGGGGATTTAGAACAGATGTCATTTTTAAAAGACTAGGCATACCAAAAAATATAAAAAAGGGTTGGTTTTTATTGCATTTCTTAAATGTAAGCTGGCTTGGCTCCATGTGCCCACCTAAGGCTCAGACAACTCAGCACAGCAAAGTGCTCTCAGTATTTCCCCAGGTCTGGGGAAGTTCTCTGTCCTGAAAACTTCCTAAATTGGCTGTTGTGGGACTCAGGAGTCCTTGTTATATCCCTGTATAGGGAAGATGATGCAGAACAACTGGTTTCCACGTGCTCCTGGGGAGAAGCTCCAGTGGGTGCTAAAGTGTTTGCCCTTCATTTCCTCCTTCCAAACACAGGTTTGCTTTTGGGAGACTTCTTGCAAATTGTACCAATACTGGGATGGCTTCTTTCCAGGAATGGGAAGCAGCCAAACTTCAGGGTTCTGAGTCTCTGGTTCCATAAACCCTGAGATCCCTGAGCTCTCAAATGAACAGGTGAGTAAACCCACCCAGTGTTGGCCCAGACCAGCAGCCAAGTGTAGCTTGGGAAGGCAGAGTGGCCCAGAAGGGCAGAGAAAAACCACGGAAGTGAAAAATCTGGGATGTGGTTCTGGGAACTGTCACTGCCTCTGGCAGAGATGCTTGAAAGAGCCGGAGGAAGACAGGCAACCAAATTCTATCTAGTCACCTTCAGGTTTGACAGCCTCTTTATTGTTCCCCCCTTGTAAAACTGTGAAGATGATGCTTGATCCACCTACCAGATGGATTTGTTGGAGGATTAATTTTTCTCAGTGCAGCACTTTGAACACCTATCATGGAGCACTGTACACAAACATTAAACCTTGTTATTAGTGCTGTGACATGACACACAGCTCTTTGTAGTCTTCCCTTCCAGGAGGTGACAACTGGGAAATGCTGAAAGCACCTCCGTGGGATCTGCAGATCTGCAGGGGAATTTGTATCAGTGCACAGAGATCTGTGTAGGAAGTGCCAAACATTTTCTGAATTGCTACTTTTTGACTCAGTTCTCTGTCTCCTTTGCTTTCCTGGTCCCCAGGTACACGTTGTAACCAAAACTAGAATATCATAAAGGTTGAGGTGGAAATTCATCCCTTTAAAAAAGTGTATTATTTAAGACTGTAACTATCCAAGGAAGTAAAAAATAAAAAAAAGAACTTAGGAAAATGGCCCCTGTGACTTATGTAGGTGGTGGTTTTCAAGGCATGAAGTGCCATAATCCAAGGAGACACATCAAAGGGACGGTCAGTCTGTGGCAGTTGTGCACTTTGGAGGTGTCTGTTACTGACCATTGGTGGATAGAAGGTACAGAGCCACATCACCTTTGTGTCCTGGCTCACTGCAGCTTTTCTCATGGCCTGGTTCGCTGCAGGCAGTGGTTGGTTCTGCAGAATTACAGGAGGATTAAATACACCAGGGTGGAAGGAAGCCACTTTTCCTCTAGAGGTAATTTCACCCGTGTGTGGGTGTGTATAAAACACAGGATATCAATGAGCCTAAGTCGTTCTTTAGTTTGATTTGCCTTTGTCTGTTTAAAGAAATGCTGCTTTACAAATTGCATGTGTTTGCTGGTTTGGTGTTTGGTGGAATTAGGCTTTTTCAGTGCCAGAATGGCTGGAGGTAGCAGGTTACAGAGGACTTGGGAGGGAGTGCTCATTTACAGTATTATTCCAGATTGCACAGCATACAAAAAGTATGTTAATGTGAATTTCCCAGACATCAGCCCCTGTGTTTAAACACAGAACTGTCAAAAAGATGCTAAAAAGCAATCTGAGACAGTTATGCAGCCTCTCCACTGTATCACTCGCTGCTGTATTCTGAGAGGTTGAAATGAGAGGGAAGGAGCATTAAGTGGGCACTTACATGATTGTCAGTGCTTTTAATGAACACTAAAAATTCTGCTCAGTGCCAGGAGAGAAGCAAAGCACATATGCCTGTACAAGTTTGCATTTATCTTGGCAAAGCTGGAAGTTGAGAACAATTGGAAGCTGCAGAGGAGGTGACTGGTTGATAAAGATGCTTAACCTCTTTAGCACAAGTGGAGCCTTGAGTGCAGACATCAGGAATTTTCTCTTGAGTTATCTGCAGTGTTGATCTCCTTCCCTGGCTTGCTGATGGAGCAGGATGAGCCTGTAAGCACACAGAATTCTCCTTTGACCAAACTCAGATGGAGGGAAGCAGTAAACAAAGGCACGTTGTGCAGAGCTTTGCGTTGTGCAGAGTGGAGTTCAAGTAATGGTCCCCCAAGGTTGCAAGTTCTTTTGGAAAAAAATTATGTTCACCATAAAAAGGACCTACTGTAGTTGAGAAGTTAAAAATTGCTGCAATAATGTTGTAATTGGTGCATAAACATGCAAAAATTAGATGTTCAGTTGATTTTCTTAATGAGCAATCTACAGTAATGAAAGGGATAAACAAAGATGTTACCAGCTAAACAATATATGTATATATTCTTATACAAGTTTTATTACCAGAACTGCCATCAGAGTCTTATCCTGAGCAAATGAAGGCTGAGAAACTTTCTGGGGAGGGCTTGCTGTAACAAAAACCCCACGTATGTGGTTGCATTTGTAAGATGATAATACCATCTGGCCATGCCTGAGCTAAATATGATATCCCAGGCTTTTTGATAGCAAAATAACCTCAAAGAATAAGGAATTCTACTGAAGTAGGAAATTTAGGGCAGATTTTTTTGTGTTGTCTAAAGCATTTTACTTCTACAAGTTAAGAAGAAGATATGTTTTGCTAAAACTGGTAAATTAAGGGCAAGATGTGTGTCCAGCATTTTACTGCATGCAAAAGGAGATGACAAAATGGAGAGGGCAAAATAAGGCAGAGAAGAAGGAGAAGGATGGGGAAAATCTCTCATCCCATGGTAAGACAGTGGGTGGTGCCTTGGAGCCCCATCCCAAACTGGCAGAAGGCAAAAGTTGGATGTGGCCTGAGAGAGAAAGCTCTGAAGCCCAGGACTGAATTTGAGCCAGTGTGTTTCTGACAGGGCTTTGATTTATAAACATTTCCTTTGGTTCCAAATTCCAAATAGGATGAAGTGCTTAGAGGTTGATTATGGAGGAAAATAATTTCAGTTTCTTGCAAGTTAAACATTGTGAGAGAAAATAAAAATGCTTCCTTTAGGAAAGAAAGTGAAATTTTGCTTAGCAAAGAAATTTTTCTTCACCAAAAAATATTTTAAACTGACATTTTGCTTCATTTTGTTTCCTTGGTAATGTCAGAATCACTACATGAACTTCCAAATATATCCCATTCCATCCAAGCGGCATTTTAATAATTTTAATACGGAAAAATGTGTAGGTAAAACTTTTCCAACCAGTTGTCGTTTGTGTCCTGCTATGACTACAGGCATATTTTAGCAGAATCCTCTCAGGTGCCAAGAACAGGAGGATCCCTGGGCTTTGGGCAAAAACACTTGTCTTGTTTTGGCTGGTCAAAAGGAGAGATCAGGAAAGAAAATGTGACTTCCCCCAAATTCATAACTTCTCTTTTTTTTTGGTTGTTTGGAGTCACATCTTTGCCTCCCACAGCATATGTTCTTGCATGTGTTTCTTGGCACTCCTGAAGGGCAGATCTGTTCCTTACATGCTCTCTGCCTGAATGTTTCTGGGTATTTAATTTAATTTTGTCCTGGGTGTGTGTGCAGCATTCCTGGGACACCACATGTTTGCTTTGATACCACTGCACACACAGAGCTGCTGTGTCAGCCAGTTTGGTCCCTGCCCACTCCCAGAGCCACGTGCTGGCATCAGTTGGGCATTTAGTCCTACTTATTGCTAACGGAGTGTGAGGAACTCACACCAAATTAATGGAATGTGCTCTCTGGTCCTGGGAAATTGCTTGTCTGCCATGGATTTGTTCCATTAGAACCACAACACAAAATGAGTTTTTCATTTCTTTCACCATTGCAGGCTCTTTAAAATTCTTGTTTGTTTTCCAGTGTAGATTAAAAACTGGAATCACTGAGGATGGAGGGGGCCTCTGGAGGCAAACCGAGCCCAGGCTCCTCTTCAGAGCAGGTCTGGGTGGAGAGGAGGCTGCTCAGAACCTGCTCCACTTCAATTTTTAGTGTCTTCAAGGGTGGCGAATTCCCAGCTGCTCTAGGCACTTGTTCTGCTCCTTTACCACCCTCATTCTTTCCTTGTGCCACGTTCTCACCTGTGTTTGTTGCCACTTGGGCACCTCTGAGAGGTGCTCAGGCTTCTCTCTCCTCAGATCAGACTCAGGAGTCTGTGCCCAGGGAGGGAGAAGTAGGTGTTGGTGTTGGGAGGACAGGATGGAAAGAGAAAATACAGAGAAATTAGTAACAAATAAAAGAGAAAAGTGGGAAGTTGTACATCAGAAGTAGGAAGGAGTTGCTGCTTTAAGGTAGTTTTCAGGTAAATGTTGGTCAGGTATTGCTAATGTTTGGTTTAATGATTGTTTAAATTGATGAGCAAGCAGCAAAAAAATAGCCTGTTAGTCAAAAAAATGAAGATTTAAAGGGTGAAGGGGAATAGTTGAGAAGACAAAGGGAGAGAAATAGTTTTACCATGGCCTGGTGTGGAATGAAAGAAAAAACCCAACCAACTGAGCTGCAAACTCATCAAAACCAGAGTTGCTAATTGTAAAGCTGACAGAGCTGTAAGTACAGCAGCTCCTCTGGCCACAACCATAACAAATGTAACTGTACATTTAGAGTAATTTGCTAATTTGCCTGAGTAACACCCACAGACAGCAACATGACATAAACACATTAGTGGAAGCAACAACTATAACCAGCTCATACAGGTTCTTGGCTGCGAGATGGATGGGCCAGATGAGCTGGAAAAGATTTGCAAAAGAGAACAGAAATGGAATTGTTAATTGTGGCATACAGGATTTCTTTATTTCCTGTTGCCCAAGTACTCATGATCGTCTGGAGATCTCCATACATGTGGCAGCATCTAAGCAGCATTTTTAACTGGTGCAAAACTTGCAGAGGTGGAGGGCACGTCTGCAAAAGGCTGTTTCAGAAGCACAAAGGAAAAGTCTTTCAGGTAACTGATTGAATCTTCAACACTGAAATAAATATCTGAAAAGAGTTCCTGTTAAATATTCTAAAGGCACATACGATTTGGGTCCATGGGAAAGACCTGCACAGTCAATTTTCTTAATACAAGTGTAACAAGTGTGTGAAACTTCAGAATTGCCCACATCTTTCATCTGGCAAAGCTCAGCCAGGTGGCATCTCCCCTGGGCTGGCACCGTGTCTTCTCTTTCCCCATCTCTGAACCACACTTGTATTTTATTCTGAAGTCCTGTCACGCCAACTTTGGCCACTGCAAATTGCTAAAGACTTCTATGTTACCAACAACAAATTTTCAAATTGCTGCTGTGCAAGGTGGGTTTGACTTTCAATAAAATATTCCTTTTCTGGTCCCAGTCTCCTCTTCTGACTGTCTTCAAATTAATAGTGCAGAAACAAAGCTAATGTCAGTTAGACAGTTTCTGTCTTTGTCTCCTCTCAGATGTACTTAGAGGGTTCTGCTGAACTTTCTGAGCCAGGTGATGCTGAGTCTCAGGGGCAGAATCCAGTTCATCCCCAAATGCAGAGTCAGGTGGAGAGTTCCTGTTCCAGAGTTGCTCTGGGGAAGAACCCACGTGTGTGGGCATATTTATTCTTGCCTTCACCAGGAGGTTGCTCTGAGGTTTTTCACTAAATGCAGTTGTAAAATATTCTGGAGCATGAGTCACTTGAAATTACAGTCCGTGGAGCTGAGGAAGTCACTGAGAAAATGGAGAGGGGGAAAAAACACAGGGTAGAGGCAAACTGGGGGATTGTTCTCTGGGCTGGGGGGGTTTGGCAGCCAACCCAAATCCCTGTCTTGCTCGAGGGTCTGGTATTAATGCCAGGGCACAGAGGGCGGCAGAGCCTGGGCTGACCCAGGGTGAGGGTGGCACAGCTCCCTTGTACACTCTGCCAAACCCCTCAGCTTTGGTTCTTTTCCTGACGTGATTTTCCGAGGCTGATCTTCTTTGAGCCCCAATTTCTGTCAGAGAGTTATCATCACTGTCACAGTAAGTGATACTTGCAGCACAAATGGCAATTAAGGGGAGGTAAATAGTAGAGCAGGAGTCTGCAGGCTGGTTTTTAAGGCTGATGAGTTGGAAGGCATTTCAACACATGAATGCTGAGTGTGCCACGGAGGGGACAGTCCTGTCACTGCCCTGGGATCACCAGGAATTGCAGCAACACGTGGGAGGGATGTGCTCTGCCCTTCCAAGTGGGTGAGCCTAATACAGGAGTCAATGACAGTTGGAATATCTGTTTTTTTCTGCTGGATTTTCCAATAAAACAAGTAACTTGTTTGTTTTTCACTGTTTTAGGTAGCCTGCCCTATGAATACAAGATTGTCATAGCAGGAAACCATGAGTTGACCTTTGACCAGGAATTCATGGCTGACTTAATCAAGCAGGACTTTTACTATTTCCCCTCTGTTTCTAAGCTGAAGCCAGAGAGCTATGAAAATGTACAGTCTCTTCTAACAAACTGCATCTATCTCCAAGACTCTGAAGTGACCGTGAGGGGATTCAGAATATATGGCTCCCCTTGGTAAGCAGGTTTTTAAGCATACCTAAAAAAATAAATATTGTTCATTGCTGTCACATCAAGCCATTTTTTATGCATCAGCTCTGTTTGGGTTGCTGTGTTGGGAGGAAAAGGAATACTCAGATTGATGAAGGGTTTGTGTTTTCTCGTAATGAATCAATCCTATGACAAAATAATGTACTTTACAGTGGGTATTGGTAACCAAATGGTGCTGGGGAAAGGGGAGTGTGCTCTTCAAACCCTCAGCCAGGAGCATGGGCCATGGGCCATAAAATATGTTTTCTGTACTTGATGAGTTTATCTAATTACAGGTTAATGTTATTGCAAGGGCAAATTCTTTTGGCAATTTCCATGCAACAGATAATGTTTCACAGATAATTCTCAGATGATAGATAATTTACAGATAATACTTAAGGTTAATTTACTAATTTACAGGTAATATTTAAGGTGCATCGGTGCATACAGTAGCCATGTAACTTATTTCAGCATTTGTGAAAGCCTTTTTTTAAAAAAAATATACCTCAGACTCTTATTTTATAGTAATATATATTAAATATTATATATTATACATATGTAATATATAATATTATATATTATATATAATTATATATATATAATTATATATTATATATAATTACTTACAGTAATGGCTTTCTCAGAGAGATAGTTCTAAACTAAAGTCAACAAATCAGTGCATTCCATGGGTTTTGCGCTACTGCACAGTGACCACTTAGAACTTCCTGACAGTGTCAGATGGATTTTGGCTTCCTGACTTCCACCTTGGACCTTGTGTGTGCTGCTGCTGTGTCTCCCTAATGTTCCATTGCTGCTGTGTTATTCCTGCTCACAGGACTGTAAATTGGGTTTTTCTGGAGCATTTGGTATATGTTCCAAGTAAGCAAAGATGTATTTCTAAAGGCAGGTTTTTAGGGAATCTGTTATTCCTCCTTTTCAAATCACATCAGGCTGAAATGTAGCAAACAAGTTGTCAAACCTGCTGCATGGGCCCCAAAGTGAAGTTTCAGTGTGAATAAACTGTGAAATCTCTTGGATTTTTTTTTTAATGAAAATTGGCATTTTCCCATTTGGTTACTTGAGATGGGTGTTAATTTTCTGCATTAAATATTTTCCCTCTTAAGCGCATCCTTCTCTTTTTCCCTCACAGGTCTCCAGACCTTTCTGGGTTTTTCTTTTCAACCTGCCCTGTGTTGCAGTTCATCCTCCTCTCATGTCTCCTGTGTATGCGATCAGTGTGCAGTTTACTTCATTTTTCAAATTATTTGGGAAGATATTAGATGATATCATCCCCAATATTAACTTCTGAGAAATGCCTCTTGGCATCTCTTCCCATTTTGGTTTTCAACTCTAAATACTGTAATTACGCTCTGTTTACAGTATGTCTGGCAACTTCATATCTTCATTGCAGTGTTCCTAACCATATTTCCAGTGTCAGGAATAATTTTCCAGGCACTAAAGTACCAAAAGTCTTATTAAAATCTAAAGAAATTAAATTAAAGCAAAACACTGTCTTAAAGTAGCACAGAGCAGAGGCTAAAGGGAACCATTTGAACTTTCTGTGTATGATTAGATCTGTAAAAATCTGTTGAGGAAACTTTTGTCCACCCACTAACCCATAAATAATGTTTCTGCCAAATCAGATCTGCCACATTCCCTTTGTGCACAAATCCTGTCACGCTGCACAGGTTGCCTGAGCTGTGTGTCATGCCCTGCTCTTCAAGAAAAAATAAAAAAGAGATTGCTTTCCATCTTTTATGCAATTTCAGGTTACATCTCAACTTCCACACTGCATGTTTCACAGTGCTGCTAACTCATCTCCCATCCCCTTCTGGTCCTGAAGAGGAGTGTTGCAAGGTCTTTTGAAGATCTTTGCTTACTCCATATGGGAGAAAGTCTTGAGGAAAGTCTTCCAGGCAAGCTGGTTTGGTTTTTTTCCTTGCTGAGGGAAGTTTTCATGCCAATTGGTGACATGGCCAGTGGAGACATCAACAGTGACAATAATAGCAGTAATAAGTGACTCTTCATTAATCTGTCAGAGCAGCAGATGCAGAAGTAGCAAAGTCCCATCAGCCAACCCACCAGCCAGAAAACCTGGGAAGAGGAGCAGCTCCTTTGTGTGGGTTAAACTGGCTGTGTGCTGGATGTAGGGCTGCAGTGCAGTCTGTGCCTGCTGATCTCTGCTGCTCCTCCCCAGCTCTCTGCTCTGGGCTCCACTCACCCAAAAATGAGAGGTTTCTCATAGCTCTCTGGGAAAGCAGTCCCTTCCCACACCATACTAATGTGAGCTGTAAAAAGTACAGGAATCTGCTGAATTTTCCATGGTGAATCTTTTTTTGCCCCCTCATTATAAAGACAGTCCTTTGGTAGATGCTTTTACGGGCATAGTTCAGGAAGATCTCACAACTGAGTAAGAAAGCTGAATTTCATGCAGTTGCTTGCTTAGTATACTGAAATAATTCTCTTTTCCTGCCTTTGCAAATACACATCCAGCTTTTTGAATGGATTTGTTTAATTGGAGAACTCCAAATCCCAGTTTAGGTGTGCTGTCCATACATGGCTCTATTTAGTGACAAGGTGAGCTATCTGGACATTAAAAGACCAGGGCCCAGATCCTGCCTTTCCAATTCTGGTTACTGCACTGACCTTCTCTCTTCCTTCACCCTTTGTGTAAATAATTAGAAGCCAGGGATTCATAAAACAGGTTCATCAGTAGTTGGAAAGGACTTTGAGAACACTGGAGTGAGGTCTGAGTGAATGGCAACCAGCATTAACTTAGTGTCTTTGCCTGCAACCAGCTGCATTTTTATATATAACCTATAACACACACACACACACGGATATATATAACCTATATGCACATTAGATTGCACTAATGTATTAAAATATTAATGTTTTAGTTGCAAATTAAACCATGAGAGCTTGATTGGTTTGCATAACATGCCAGTCTCTAAGGTCTTTTAAATATGTATCATTTGTGTGTGGTGAAGTATTTTTAATGGCACTTGGGTGTTTTGTCCTTTATTATTATCTAAAACTCAGTGGTTATTTTTAATCACACAGAAGAAAGGGGACACTGTTTAGTCTCAGGAACCAAAAGTCTCTTGAGCACCAAAGGCAGGATTTCCAGTGGCAGATTGAGCCTGCACTCACTAATGAAAGTTTCACTGTGTTAAGTGTTAATTATTGCCATTCTGAACTGCACTTGCACTAAAGCAGCTGCTTAGGAATGAATGTTTGCAACACCAGTACCTTGGAGCATGGATTATCTCCATAGATGATGGGGAGAAGTGGGAAGACTTGGAAGGCTGAAAGGGCTCACGCCTAGTGCCACCTCCTGCTCCAACAGGGCCATCCCAGAGCACACGGCACAGGGTTGTGTCCAGAGGCTCTGGAATATCCCCAGGGAGGAGACTCTACACCCTCCCTGGGCAGCCTGGTCAGAGCTGGGGCACTGTCCGGCAAAGCAGTTCTTGCTCCTGCCCAGGTGGAACTCCCTGTGAGACTGAAGAGTCATTCTGGCTGTTTTAACATCAGAAATACATCTCTCTTTCTCCATCTTTTTTTTCTTTTTTTTTTTTTAAACTAATGGCACTTTTCTCAAATTGGTGCATTTGATGGCACAGATTTTTCTTGGAGAGCAGGTTTTTTGCATGCCTTGGGAGTGCAGGCAGTGTGAGCCTCATCCAGCAGTCACTGGGTGTACAGGTGCTGGTGCTTTTGTGAGCAATCAGCCTGAATTCAGGAGAGGCTTTTTTAATGAATGCTTCCATACAAATTAAGTGACTGCAATGAATTAGCAAGAATCATTAACACTGCTTAAAAAGTGTGTGGAACAAAAGAAAAATACCTCAACTCCTAGTGTATTTTCTGTATCGTGTTGAAGGAATATAGCTGTTGTTAACTAATTAAACTCTGCAATAGGTATGGGAATGAAAAATGTGAACTGAACGACACCTTTTGTAGTCCATAAACATCATCCCAGTCAAACCAGTGCAATAAATTCCAGTTATTAGCTGCGCCTGAGAAATTTTGTTTAGCTTTTTCCACAAGGTGTTTTTAGTCACAGCAGTTTAGAATTTCTGTTTTTTTCTTTTCTTCTTAACGAATATTCCAGAAAAATGTTTTCTCTCAGATAAAATTTCTTGCCACCACTGCCTGGGGCTGAGGAGTCTGGAACAGCTCAATCCTGGACGAGGAAAATCAGGAAATTTTCTCTTGCTTACTGGTTAGGGATCTGCATCAGTTCTCTGACACTTTTCACAGTGACCTCTTGCAGGGGGAGCTCAGACACTAAATGAAGCCAAAAGTGTTATTTACATTCAACTTTTTCAGTTGTGTTCCTCCACTATGTCCTGCAAGCACATGTATGCTGAATATAGACCAGAAATGATACTGATTTCAGCAGAAGATTTTGGGGCAATTCCTGTTTCTTGCAAAACCTGAACACATTGTGTGGCCTTATCTTTCTGTATGTGAGTGGGGGTTTGTGCTTACTTGCTTTGCAATGTTTCTCACTTTAGTTAAATTCGAGAGCAGCTGGAAAATATATTGCTTTAGTTTAATTAGCTGGGTAGAAAAAAGTTCCTTTCTTGGGCAATAATTATTAGTTGTATATTATTAAAAGGAAGTAGTTCCCATTCAGTTACTTAGCAGAAATAATTGAATCTTCTGATCCAGTAAACTGGCTTACTTTGGATTCTGCTGGTTTTTAATTTAAGACCTATAGAAGAGGAGACCTGTAATCTCACTACGGGGAATTGGCTTCACTTTCCTGCAGTTCATAAACCACCAGAGTGAAATTGCAATCCCCCACAGCAGTTTCCTCTTTATTTTTCACATTTGCTTGAAAGTTTAATTTTATGAGACAGAGCTGATTTTAAAGTTTAAAGTGATTTTTGTTGTTGGGGGGGAGGGGTTCTCGTTTTTTTTTATTTTTCTCTTGAACAAAAGGACTCTGAGCTCTCTCTGTAGTCTCAGACTGCAGCAATTTCAGGATGTTCCAAAGATGTAAACACAGTTGGGTACTTCCATGAGCCCTCTGGCAATGTTCCAGGAGAAACACAAATAGTTGGGAGCAGCTCTGCATGGAGCTGACTCTCAGCTGGAGCAGCTTGGCAGAGCTCCATCAGCTTTTGGGTTGTTTACACCTGGTGAGACTCACTCGGCCTCTGTGCTGCACAGCAGCTCCTGGAGGTGCCTTTCCCCTGGGTTTTCGCACAGTGAGTGTGTTGGTACAGCAAGGAGGAGATGGTGACTTCATATGAAGAACTCTAAAGAGAAGCACCATCACAGGAACTCATTGTAACACAGCTCCTTCTCTTCTCCCTGGCCAGATCTTAAGGGGAAAAGTAATTTACCACTTGTTGTGAAAACTGTTTAACATCAGAAAACTTCCTTTGGAACCGCTGCTCATAAATTGTTTTATTCAATAAATTAGCATTGTTTAAAAGGAATGAACATGAGGATTTTCTTCGCCACTGAGAGAGTAATTTGGAACCAATCACTGAATTGTTTGGGTTGGAAAAGACCTCCAAGATGCCTGTGCTTGGTGTGCTGAGGACACAGGTGTGGCTGTTAAAGGCTGGGGCAAAGAAGGCATGAAGCACTTCAGCCTTGGCCCCATTCCTTGTCCCTGCATTTCCCCCACATCCAACAAAGGGTGGAGGTTCTCCTTGGCCATCCTTTTGTGGCTGATGTATTTATGGAAACATTATAGAAACATTTTTATTGCCTTTTACAGCAGTATGTAGATCAAGTTTTAGCTGGGCTTTGGCCCTTCTGATTTTTTTCCCTGCACAACCTCACAAAATCCTTGAGTTGCTTCTGCCAAAGGTCATAAATCCCCTTTTATCCTGAGTCCAGACCAAGCTCTCTCGATATTTTCACACAGGGATGCACCTGTGTGTGCCAAATATTTATATATGTATTTTACATCAGATAAGCACAATTTTTAAGGTATCTCAGATTCCTAGCAAGCTGCAGGAACATCCAGGTGTTAAACCTGTGCCTTTTTGGTACAGAAAGCTGTCCTGCAGCAGTTGGTTTCCACCACTGCACTGTGGAGTGGCTTTAGGACTGCTGGAAAACACAAGTCTGGAATTTTGCTTGGATTTTGTTCACTTCAGGTAGACACACATGGCATATGCAGTGCTTTTTGAAACAAGAAGTTCATCTGTTGCTAAATTGAAAACATTAAAAGTAATACACTTCATGCATATATGCACACATGTTGTATTAATTTATTACTCTTGGAAGCATTTTCATGCTTGTTTAACTCAGAATGGCTTTGAATTTTCTAAGTTAAAAAAAGGGTAAAAAATAGAAAAGAAGGATAATCAGAAAAGAACTGGCACACAGTTAGTCCATATGGCCTAATTACTCCTGGTATTTGGAGAGAAGAATGTAAACCTGGGAAGTTACTAAACTGAGAAGTGGCTGCTGTGAGGGCCTTTTTTATTGATCCTCAGTGCACCTATTGCATATCCCACCTGTTTTGTCCTGTTGCACCTTGGAGAGTCCCTCTTTGGGAAAAAGATCCCCCCCAGGTGCAGCATCTCCATTGGGAGGATATTCCACCTCCTCAGGCAGCAAAGCTCTGAGTCTCAGGGAACTGCAGCAGCCACTGCAGTGGGAAGTGTGGAGGAACATTCTTTTTTCTTCAGCTCTCTGGTGATCTGATAGAGAATAATTGTAAAGATGTCCTGCATAGATGGGCCTGGAATTATTTTTCCAGGCTGGATAACCTCACTGTGTGTATATTTTTACCACTGAGAATCAGAGAGACTGATGGAACTCAAGATCTGAACTCTGCATTAAATCCCTAAGGCCATACTGAAAGTCTGTGCAGTTCTGCATCTGTACTCTCAGCGTTGAATCTTTTGACTAATTGTTCCAAATTAGCTCTTACCTTTGTTTTTTTCAGTTATTTTGTTATTTTTAAAAAACATCAGATGGGATATTATCATTTTGCCTTCCAGAAGAATGAGATAAACTATTTGCATTTGGTGTTGGTGTGTTTTAAATTCAGTCTTTCATTAATTTTTCTCCTTACCTGTTGCTTTCGTGTTTTCTTGTTATGAAGATAAAGTCGATTTCATTTTATTTTTCATTGTTCTGTAACAGATTAATGTTTAGAAATATCGGTTCCTATTAGTCATAACTCATTCTTTCTTCTTTCCAGCCAGAGATGTGTGAAATCCTTTCCTAAACAAAAGAGGAATGATTTCATCAACTCAGTGTTGCAAAAGAAATAATAACTGACAAAGGGGCACACTCTTGATTTTCTTATATGAGATTAGGCATCACTTGCATTTATTAGTTATAAGGCCTTGGCTTTCATTAAAAAAGGACCTGGGTACAATATTATGAATGAGTGAATTTAAGTTTGGGGGCTTTGGCATAGTTTAATTCTTTTGCATAGTTTAATTCTTTTTGCACACTGTTTTCTTCCCTGTTCTCTAAAGTCACCCCGGTCTCTCTCACATGCAAGTTGGTTATAATACAAATCTCCTCATGTTCCTCAAAACTTCTGATTTTCCGTAGATCTCAGTTGTGCTGTTGGCTCAGATGCCAAGATGTTGAATAATATTTCACAGCCTGTAAATAACCAGTGCCCTGCTAATTATTGTCAGCACCAATGACCTGAGAGCTGCTTTTGTCCCTGCCTGCTTTGGATGGTCCTCCTGCATGCGAGGAAGAAAGGACAGAGAGATGAGTGTTACTTCAGTACTACTTCAGATGTTGAAATGGCCAAGAAAAAAAAAGAGAGAGAAAGTGGTGTAGGGAGCAATAAAAATACTTAGTAAACAAGTGACTTACTTACTTACTGAGGAAAAGCTAAAAAGCAAATACGGCAGTTGTGTAAATGTAACTAAATTCAGGTGATGGGGATGTAAAAATCTGGACACCTGAGGAATGTGAACACTGGGCAGATAAGGAAGGTATATATTGTATATAGTTCTGTATCCCCATGTTCACAGGGCTGTAGCTAGTTATAATAGTTATAATAGATTATACCAAGACCAGGGAAAATTAGAGTTTAGTGCCCAACACTGAGTTTCTTGGGCTGGGACTCAGGATGTGCTGGAGCTGTACCTGGGAATGCTGCTGCTGAATCCCAGCTTTGTTCTTTGTGCCCCATGGCCCTTGGGCAGTCACTCACTCACTCCTCCCAGCGTGGCTTCACACATGGTCCAGTCCTCCAAAACCCAGATATGTGCAGCTCTGCTCCTGCCAGGAAGGGCAGCAGGACTGAGAAAGGGGATTTGATTCATTCTTTCCCCACTGAGCTTTGCAGTCACCCACCAATAAATGTTCATTTTCCTAAAGCAGAAAAGTGTCCACTGTTGTGGAGGAAAGACTGGAGCGAGTTCCATGTGTTTGGGAACCTTTGAGATGCATTGGGTAAGCAAAGGAGTTCTACTGAGAGAACTTACCTTCCAACTGTGAAAAAAAAATGTAGGAAACCATAAAAATTAGGAGGTACAATGACCTGCACATTGTGGTTTAGTTCTGCAATTTTGCTACTAATCAAGGTAATGGAGAATCAAATTTCAATCTCTCATTGCTTTTCTAGAAAAATCCATGTACAGTGATAGTTCTCCCCATCAAGTACCCCCTTTTTTATGTCTGCTGAGCAGATTGAGGTGGTTTGACAATGGAAACCCTTCAGTTTTCAGGTAGATGACAGGTCATATGTGTGCAGGGCATCACACCCCTCACAGCAGACCATGTGTAAAGCCACGCTGTGCCCCATTTAAATGACAAAAGAATTCTTGAACTACATGTTAGCTTCTTCCAGGAGTAGCTGAATAAAAGGGGGGGAAAAGCTAATAAGTAATTAAAGTGGTAATATGTTTGACCATTATTTTTTTAGTGTGACTTTTTTCTGTTATTACTGTAACAGAAATGATCCTTTCAAAGACAACTAAAGTGCTAATGATAGCTAAGAAGGTTGTTTCTAGGAGGTTAAACTGGTTTAATTAGAATTTATGAGAAGGTTACTAGAGGAGTGCAGAAAGATGTTAAGGGGTTAACCTATAAGAGATTACATTGTAGTCAGTGTTCTGTTAAAGTTTGAATTAATTTTTCCCATGGGTTTTTCACATTCTAATTTTCAACTAAATGAGACATCTGTTTCAGAAAAGGAAAATTTGCTATGGTTGTCATAGCAACTATCATTCTGTAAGAAAATTATTCCAATGGTTACTTTAGAAGAGAAAGATAGAAATTCAGTACATAAAGCAACATCCGATTGCTCCCCCAAACTCTGACAATTCAACCCTTTTTGTGGGGGAGATGGTTTGACCTGCACAACTTGTTCATATGTTTTTAACATGAGGTTAATTATGCTGTAAACAAATGCACTTCTGATATATTTCCCCCCAGAGTCTTATGTGTAGACAATTATTATTCTTATCAAAATAATAATACTGTTGAATTTCAGTAGTGTGTGGAGACACTGTTTGCTTTGGGAAGGTAAGACCTAAATCAAAGCACATTTCTACAAGAATGCTTCACTTCAGAGGTGAAAGACATTAATGATGGATGTCTTTAACTGCCAAATAAATTTTTCTTGGTGGTTTATTTTTTGAGAACAGTGGATTTTTCTGTTATAGAACAGGCATGGCAATATTTTCTTTGTGAAATGCAAAACGTTATTGTAAAATAAATTGTGAAAAATTTTACACTTTCCCTGAGTAAGCAATACAGAAATTCAGGGCTTGGCATGAAGAATTTAACTTCCAGGTTCCATCAGAAGTGGAAATTCTAGACCAAGTTACCTTTGTGATATCCAGGTCACAGACTCATTTGTGGGTATTAGAAAAGATATTTTTTCCCCTACTCAGAAACTTTGATGGCTGTTTTGCAATAAATTTTCAGAAGGAGGGACTTGGGGATTTACAAAATCCCTGCGTGCTCCTGGATCTGGTTTTGCTTTGGGGGCACTGAAGTGTGTGATTTGTCTTTCTCCTCTCAGATGTGCAGCATCCTCCACTGAATCCTTGTGTGGACTTCGGGGGTGGTTTTGTTTTCCACCAGAAATACTGCAGACATTTCTTCCCATCTCATGGTTGTCTCCACAAGCACATCGTGCCTGTTCCTCAGGGAAAAGGGCTGGGGGAAGTTGGGCTGGAGTCTGGCCCTGGCACAGGAGGCTCCCACAGCTGCCCCTGCCCTTTGTGGGGACATTCTGGGCACACCTGGGTGACAGGTCTTTAGAAATGCTTCATTGTGTTTTTAAAATAATTACGGGGGGGTGGGGGGGTGGGGGTGTTGATCTTTTCTTCTTGGGGAAAAATGGAGCTTTCCCCTTGGTTTGTTTCTTTGGGCTGATGATTCTGTCACAGAATATTTGCGGTTGGAAGGGACCCACAAGGATCATCAAGTCCAAGTTTTAAGGGAATGGCCCTCACAGGGATTGAAGCCACAACTTTGGCATTATGAGCACCTGCTGTAACCAACTGAGCTCATCTCAGGTCTGCCAATGCCCAGCAGCTCCAGGGCACGTGATGTGTGGGAGCAGGGATGGTTACTCACTGTCACTGGCTATAAAAATGGTGTGCCTCCTGTTTGCCCTTACAAATGTTTTCTGCCAGTGAGATTTTGCTCCTGGAAAACGTGCTCTGGGCCTACAGACAATCTGCCAAACAGCTGAGAGTTTTCATCCGGGTGAAGAAAGATCCTTGGCATGAGAGGTGTGGAACACAATCCCAAGGCAGGAAAGGATGGAGAGTTCAGGAAAAGCCCAACCACTGTGTGTTTTTATAAAGCCTCCACTTCTGTAATAGCCAAGCAGCCCCCAACTCCAGTTTCTGTATTTCCAGGGCATTCCTGTGCCATAAAAATAGTCCCAGTTCTGTCAGTGGTGAGCTGAATGTGAGGAGGGGCTGATGGAGCCCCCCAGGCTGGAGTTTGGTGCTGTGTGACTGGGACTGCAGAAGGAGCCAGTTAATGGAATTCCAGAAGTGTTCAGGTTGCAAAAGACCTTTAAGAACACCAAGTCCAGCCATAAACCTAACACTGCTAAACCACGTCCCCAAGTGGCACAGCTGCACACCTTTTAAATAATCCCAGGCATGATGGTTTAGCTAAGCCAGACCTCTTCCAGGGCTTGACCTATCAGTGAAGAATTTTTCCCTATTATCCAATCTAAACCTCTCCTGGTATAACCTGAGGCCATTTCCTCTTGTCCTATCAATGGTTACCTGGGAGAAGAGGTTGATCCCCACCTGGCTACAGCCCTCCAGGAAATTCTTGCGGGATAAGACCTCCCCTGAGCCTCCTATCCTGACCATGAGTCACCACTCAGCACTAGGGAGGTGAGAAGTCACGGACCTGTGAGCCAGGTGCTGTTCCTCCTGTGAGGAAAGGCTGCCAGGAGTTGGACAGGTAACCAGGAAAGTGTGATTTTGTAGCCTTGGTACAGGATATGCCATTTTTAGCCAGCTGCCTTGGTCTGAGCAATGTGACTCAGAACAAGATTCCTGCTTCGTTGCTAGTGCTGTTGGTACCTCTTCTTCACACACCTTCTCCTCACCTTCCTCCTCACAGCTTCTGGAGCCTGGGATATATTTCTGGTTCCAGTGGTTTCACCTCTTTGGTTTTTCGCCTTGGATACCTGTTTCTCCAGACTCTGGTTATCCAGGGCACTTGATGAAGAGTAGAAGATGAGCTCTCAGCTGTGGACAGGGGAAGCTTCTCAGTCATCAGTAGTTGAGGCTCTTTTGTCTGTGGTAGAGAAGCAGCCCACTCAATGTTCTTCAAATATGGGTATGCCCAGAAGATCTGTCAAAAATCCTAAATTCTCCAACCCAAAACTAACCTCTCAATTTTATGACCTCAAATTGAAGCCCAGGCAGCAAGACATAATTTAACATTGTGATGTAATTGCTGTGAAATACAGTAGTTTTAATCAATGGGATAGCAAGATATGGATAAATTGTGTTCTGACTGGCAGTGTTACAGTCCCACTGCTCCATAAATATGTTTTAAAAAATGTAAATGCCTGTCTAATACGAAATCCTGAATATGGAAAGTCTTACTTGAAAGCAAGTCAACACACCAGAGGACAGAAGAAATTTATGTGTGAGAGAAGCAGCAGCAGCATTCTTGCTCTGATGGGATGCATCCAATTAGGGAAACAAAGCAGCACAGAGGATGTGTCTGACTTTGGAGTGGGGTCTGTCACTGTGCCAGGGTCTGGCCTTGCCCAGCTGGTCACAGGAGAAGGGCCAAGTGCTGTGGGAGCCACTGTGAAACAGTCACATGTAGGTGTCTGAGACAGGTAGTCTAAATGCTGTGAGATGAAGGTCTTGGTGTCCAGGTCTTGAGAGCAGTTAGAGAAATGCTGTGAATATTTTACTGTCTGCTGAAAATGGTAAGGACTGCACTGATTTGCCACCCAAGGTAAATAACACTGGCTGTGTGGAAAGAGGGGGTTACTGTGCTGACAGAGAAGAAAATGAATGCTGTTTGTGCCTTCAGATTCCATGCCAGCAAAGAGTCAGTCTCAGGATTTTAATTAGATAACCAGTACATGGAAGTAGCACTGAAGACATTCTCCTCCTCTCTTGGCAGGCAACCTTGGTTTTATGGCTGGGGCTTTAATCTTCCACGAGGCCAAGCACTATTAGAGAAATGGAACCTTATTCCAGATGGAATAGATATTCTTATAACACACGGACCACCTCTCGGTAAGACAATCCCAGTGCTCTCAGCTGCATGTTTCAGATATTGTACAGGAACTGATGGCTCTCCTTAGAAACACAGTGAAAAAAAAGCCAAAGTAACTCTTCAGCTCATGATCACCTATGATACCTGTGCTCAGTGGCAGGGAATTAAACACTGGCTTAAAAACCAAAACCTTAGCACATAAAGCCCTAATGAGCTCTATAAATTTGCAGGGCTTCTTTTCCCGTGCCTCTGTTTAATCTGCCACTGGTGAAATTCCTAGATTGAAAGCATGGAGCTTGCTTATTGAAATGCAGGATTAGGATCTCAGTTTTTTCTCACTTTCTCCCCAGCTTGCAGTAGCATTCCCCCACCAACAAGTACCCGGAATCTCTGTTTTTCCTCCCCTTGGTGCAACTTCTGCCTCACAAACCCAAATGCTGCCATTGGTTCTTTGGCCAGCATGGGTGAATTGCTTACCTGTAGTACAATCTGGCAACATGAAGAGATAAAAAAATCCAGTCTTGCATGTGTGTTTTTCAAATATTAATATAGGTGATGTAAAAGCCATAAGAGATTTCTTGTATTCCTGGCACACTGTGAAATTACCTTTGTTACAGAAATACTATAATCGCAGAAAGTTGTCCAGAGTCAGTAAAGGCTTCAGGCTGTTTTTCAATGTATTTAACACACAGCAATCTGTATTTAATGTGACTGTGTGTTTAAATCAGTTAATAAATTTAATAAATGGACATGAACACGCAGCCTGTACTTCAGTGTTCTGCTCTGTGTGAAATGAAGGCAGTTGGTTTCTTTGAACCTTTTGATTCCTCAATTTCCTGAAGCTAAAACCCTCTTGTCTCCCACCCTTTCTTCTCTTTCAGAGCTTGGAGGAGAAAGTATCGTGAGGGTTTGTGTTTTATTTTCTTTAGAGAGAGGTGTTTGCATTGCACTGCTCTCTAATCCCGGGGGAAAGTGCTGCTTTGTGAGTGCAGGTTCTCCAGCAGGGCCCGTGTTTGGATCCTTCCCCTCCGTGGAGTCTCCTGGACTGGTTTTAGCCTGAACCCCTGTGGTGCAGCAGAAACGAACTGCTCACACCCTGAGCCATCAGCCCCAGAGTTTGTCAGCAGCTTTGTCACCACTTCAAACCCGTTTTGAAAACCAGCTGTATAAAAAAATCCAACCTTCAGCTGATCCAAAGAGTCACTTGCAATCCAGTGCTGGAGAGTGGAGAGAGGGGTTTGCACCACCCAGATTTATCACCTTGATAATTTAGGCACCAAACCCCTCCAGCACCTCTGGGATCAGCAGAGGGAGGAGACTCCAAAGAGCACTGCAGAGCTGGTACTCTACAGACATACTTTAATAATACATTTAATAATTGAAAAGTAATTTAATAATTGTAGCAATTCTGAGGAAGAGCCGCCCATCGCCATTGATTGTAATGGAATAAGGTGATTTCCCCCATCTCCTTGTCTCAATATTTCTTCTTTTTTAAAATTTTTAAAATTTTTAATCTTCAACCACTCTCCAAGAATTTTCTTTTTTTAAAAGTTGTCGTTTCTTTGTCTCTCTCTTATTGATGCATTAATAGGTGGCTCAAGCACAGACCCCTCTGCCTGAGGGCATCAGCTGCTGCTCTCCCTGACACCAGGGCAACAATTGTATTAAAAATCCAAGTAATTTTTCTCTTTTCTTCTAGACTAGGGCTTTGGGATGAACCTGGAAGGTTCACACAGGATGAGAAAACAAAGCTTAAAGCAGCTATTATTCACCATTTTGTTAGTGACCTGTTAGTTATTAATAAAGACATGTAATATATTTCATAGCTTATAAAATACAGTATTTATCATAATGGGATCAGTGCTAATGCTCATTTCTATATCAGCATATTTTTCTTGCTTTTATGCATAGTGTAACTTTTAAAGTATTTTCCCCAATTCCTAAAGCTCTGCATTTATGATTCTTTTATTTCTCTTCCAAAAGTTCACTTTTCTTTTGTTTTTAATTCAATTTCACCTTTAAGTCTTCATCTGCAGCTGTCTGCCTGATTGTCTGTGACAAAGATTTATACTTTCCTGACAGCTGCAGAAACCTGTTTCAAGTAACCAAACATTAAAAAAACCCTAAGATGAACTCTAATTGTAGCTAGGTGTAATCAATTATTCTTAGTTTGTGTAGTCAGGTGTACATAATAAGCTGCAAACATATGGGAAGGCTTCAGAAGGGTGATAATGCATGTAAACAAAAACATGTTCAACATAAATAATGCTTAATTTAATGGAGAAGTTAATTTTATGGATTTTTGTTTGGGAAGTTTTTGAAGTGGAAACACTTTTGGCTTTACGTTCACCGCAGACATTTTGACAATTAAGTGTTTCAAATCACTGAAGTAACAAAACCTGTGGTGTTAAGATGTTTATTCTGACAAACAAAAGCCTGACTGGATTCCAGAGGAGTTGCTGGCTGCATTTTGGCATCTCAAATGCTTATTGTTTGCTGCAGTGAATTCTGACCTGCCCTTGATGCTGTGAGTGAATGTTGCTCTGCTCTGTGTGATCTAGAGGGGCTTTCTTTGGGCCATGCCCCTCTCAGGTGCCAGGCAGGGAGGAATTCAGGGTCTTTGAGCATCATCAGAGCTAACTCTTTTGGGCTCTCAGGATGCTGCATTCCCAGCTTATTTCTGCAAATTGGACTTGGCTCTCTAACTATGACACAAGGGCAAACTTTGGCTGTTTTCATAAAACCCCACAGTGTACTTGAGCCCAGTTTTTAAGGCACTGGCAGCTGAAGAACATTTCTCAATGTGTGAACTTACCCTGCAGCTCTAGTGAATCTGAGAGCTTTTCCAGCAGCTTGAATGCCACAGTTCTGTTCTTTCAAGGCAGTTGGTTGCTGTTTAGCCATGCCTGAGTGGACATCAAAAGTGAACCTGTGAAAACCAGGGCCAGGCTCTGTAAAACCTGCTAAAGGCACAAAATATCCACAGCTCTGCAGCAGCCCAGGAGACACAGACCTGTGACAGGGAAAATATCAGAACCTCAGAATAAAACCAGGAAGATTGGTCTTTCAGACTTCCAAATTTGAGCCTGATGACAGTGACAGAACAGACAGAAATCAGATTGGTTATTGCAAACCCTCTAATACAACAACATCCTTCTTACAGTGCTCCTTTGAAGGAAACATGAGACTTCAGTTGGCAGTAAACACCCCCCTGCGGTATTTTTAGACAAAGAGGCAACTTGGTGTAACATTTCTGTCTGTGTTCATAAGAAACACTCATTTTCACACAGTCTTTGTGCATGTAAATACAGCACTTAAATACATCTACTGCAAAAGGCCTGAGTTTCTCTTCCTATCCATAAATTTGGGCAGGTATGTCATGAGTGGTTAAACGAGTTTTACTTGAAGATGTTAATTTTTGGCCACGGAGTAGGTTCCTCACCTGACTTCCACTGCTATAGTATAATAACAGTATCAGTTTATTCTTGGCAACACAGAGTCCATTACATCAGTTAAAGTGTTCAATTTAAAAAGTGAATTCCAGGACTAGATTTAAATAGCTAAGTGTCCATTTAGATTTTTTTAGACACTCACTTTTGACTCACTTTTCTTTACACTTCACCCTCTTCAAGGAAAAAAAAAACAAAACAGGTAAACCATTGAGTTTTCCCATGAACAGCAGTGCAAAAAATGCTTTAATTGCAGTGGGTTTTTTACTCCTTGAAAAACAACTGGTAAGAATTATCATAGTCTGTTTTATCCAGATGAGCTTTATGGTTTTCCTCGAGTATTTTTCCTTCCTTCCTCTTCTACTCACCAAGGCACACACAGTTTTTTCCACTTCAGTTCTTCTGTGAAAAGCCATCAGAAATGCTGTAGAACAGCCCAGCTGCAGATTACCTGTCATCTTCAAAGCTTTCCTTTCTCTCCAAAGGTTTTCTAGACTGGGTTCCTAAGAAAATGCAACGGGTAGGATGTGTTGAGCTGCTGAACACAGTCCAGAGGCGAATACAGCCAAGGCTTCATGTGTTTGGACACATCCATGAAGGTCAGAATACATTTCTTTCTATGTATGTTTAGAAACTGCAAGCACAGAAGGTTTAAGTGGCATTTTCAAACTGAAACAGTTCTGGAATTCAGATACCTATTTAGCTGCATATATAGAGAGATGAAATTGGCTGATAGCAGCATCTCAATATTTGTACTTCAGCTTCTCTTTCAGTTCCTACAGCTGTGGAACAGGGTGATGCTTCCTTCACAGGGAGGATTATTGGGAATTTTAAAACAAGAACACAAGTCACAGAAAGTGACAGAATATTAGGATTGATGGATTGCATTTTCCTTAGCTGGATCTGTGATTTAGGATAATTCATGTAAGCTCTCTGTGTCTCAGGGATGCTTTGAGGGGTTTCTAAGGCTTAATCTTCAAGACTCTACAACAAAGTTGTCTCTCCCCATCAGTGCATATATGAAGTTGAAATCAAGAGAGATGCCACCACTGACTTGTGCAGAACTTCCAAGATATTTGTTAATGCAAATATCTGGCAGGGGAAACATTTTTTTCCCAGACAAAACAAAGAAATTCTCTTGACTATTTGATATTTAGCTGGGGAAAAAGTGAGTTCCCTTCACATAAGTCAGTAAATGGTGACAAATACACTCAGCAGGAGCTCATCTGCAGGCAAAGGGAAAGGTGGATGCTCTCTGTCCTGCCCTAATATCAAGGATTTCAAGCAGTGTTTCAGAAGAAGAAACCACTGGGCTGTGCAAAAGTGAACCCATTGGTGTGTAAGTGTTTATTATCAGCTGCTTAGCCCTTGGCAATAGGAACTTACTGGCAGGAAAAGGTACCCCACAGCTGCCAGTTTGCTGCCTCTGGGCCTGCTCCAGCCTTGGATGAGGGATCTCTGTAGGTCTCACCAGTGTAGCAATGGAGAAACTGGAGTAGCTGGCATTCAGAGACTCCTGGTTTGGAGAAGAACCATTGCCCTTCCCATGAAATCCCACCTGACTTGCTGCTGGGAACTTTCACCCTGCATTGGAATTGACTTTACTGAGAGTGTGCTGGTGTAACATTGATAGAGGTGTTCAGATCATTATTTACAGCTCAGGGATTAGCTCCATTCTCCTCATGTGTGGTGACCTGTTAATGGCTGGTTCATGCCCAGAGTACTATTAAGTCACACAGTAATTACTCCTGATAGAGCAGGCTTTGGTGTCCTGACCAAGAGAGCTGGAGAAAGCAGCCCAAACTCATTGTTAGTTCAGAAACTGTGAGCCCAGGGGGTTGCAGGGGATCTAAGCAAACAGCAAGCCATGAAGCTTCAGGCAGGTAAACAAAATCACATCTACTAAAGCCAAGCCCAGCTCTGGCTCTCAGGGGAAGGGAATGGCACCTCCCTGGAATGGTAAATCTCGAGAATTGATGTAGTTGGCACAGGTGGTATCGGAGCACAGAAACAAGGAACTCTTCCTGTTAACTACCATAATTTAGAGCAAACAAATACGGAAGTGCACAGCCTGTTCTGCAGTGGGATGCTGAACCTCTGCAGAGGAGAACTCCCATTGCAGGCAGCCTGTGCAAAGGAAGCTGAATTGGGGGAGAGAATGCCTAATTGGAACAGATGAGTTCTTCCTCTGAGTGAGGAAAGCCACATCTGCAGGTGTCATTTACAGAATATCTGGGGGGGAAGAGATGCTTAGGAGAGATATTTCTTCTCTCTTCCCCCTCTGCACTGCTGTGTCTGCCAAAAAATACCCTCACACATGGGCTTGCTGCTGCTGGACTTGTGCAGGTGACAAACAGCATGGCAGGGTTGAAAATCCTGGTTTTCCCATCACACCCAACACTTGGCTGAGGTCATGGCCAAGGAAACTCTGCTGGCACCAGGACAGGAGTGAAGGCTGGAGCATTAGGAGTCTTCCAAATATGTAACCAAGAAGACAAAGTCCCAGCAGCAATGCTGACTGTCCTCTGTGCATTTGGTGTTTGACACAGAGCAGTTCTGCTGCGGCAAAGAGAACCTGGCTGAGAGAAATGGCTGTGGCAGGAACCTGACAGGGTGTTCTTCCCTACCTTGTCCCCAGTTATGGTGTGGTTTTTCCATGGGGAGTCCAGGAGGCCCTGCCTTATTCAGGGTATTTTAAGGAACAAAACAAAATAAAACAAAAAAAACAACAACAAAAAAAGGAATTTGGCTACTGTTTCTTTGTTTGTAAATTATGCAACTTCCAACGCTTCTGTAAGACACAAAACTGCTCTCAGAGAAACCTTAGGGTCCCAAGGTTTGAATAGTTGGAACTCAGGGTGTGTAAAAACAAATATATTTCACTATTAACTTCATTAATGGTAAGATTGAATTTTAATAAAAACACTTTCTACCAAGTGATTGCTCCAAAATCATGTACTTCTGATTGTGAATTCTTCATGTTGATCAAAATATTGCAATGAAAGTTTCCAACACTAAGATTTTAGGTTCAGTGTAAAGAAGCTTATGTTTTTTTCCTAGTCATTCATTAAGAGCTTTTTGACAGTGGAGATTGTGGCTGTTTTTTCATGACACCAGACCTTCTTGCTCACTTTCTGAAACATCATTTCACAGTATCTCTACAGGCATCAGAGCTGGCAGTTTGATTTGCTGCAGGTTAAGCTTTGGAATTGTTTGACTTGGGTGTCCAGACAGACATGAGATGTTGTCAATTCACGTCTCAGTTAAAGAATGCATTAATAAAGCCATTTTTTTTCTCCCTGGGCAGGTATTTTAGTGTCTTTCCATCAAATTTGGTGGGAATTGGTTAATAAACTCAAACATAACATTTTGTATTTTTGGTTAATTAAATTATGTTCAACACAGGACAGGAAAAAGAAGGTGGAAAGATTAAAATTGCCCATAATTTGCTGCTCTGATGACTGCAAACCTAAATGATGTTTCTTTTCCAATGCCTAAGGTCTATCTTCTCATCCTTTCCAAAACTAAAACGGTTTTAAGAAAAAAAACTTTGCAGAGAAATGTGTGTCTTTCTGAGGAAGAGTTTGCTGCCAGAGATCATTGCCACTGGCTAGTGAGGGTCTGCTTTGCTTTTCTCACACAATTTAAAAGATGGCAAAAAAAATTCTGCTGTAGACAATGTAGGACAAAGATGGTATTGGTTTAAGGGACCAAGAGAATTTTCTGATTCCTTCTAAGTAGTAAATGTGGCACTTACCATTGTGAGATAAAGGTGAATAGGTGAAAAATATAAAAGACAATGAATAATGAGAGTAATCAGAGTTTTTCTTCCTTTTTAGGTTATGGTGTCATGGCTGATGGAACTACTACCTATGTGAATGCATCTGTGTGCACTGTGAATTACCAGCCACTTAACCCACCTATAGTCATTGACTTACCTACTCCAAGGAACACATGATCATAATGAGGATTTAAAGTTGTACCCAACACATTAGCAACTTTCTATTGCTGGCTGAAAATCCCAATAGGGAACCATACAACAACAAAAAAAAAGCAAAATCCTTCTTTTTCTTCCCTGCTAGCTCTTCACAGGTAAATTTTGAGTCACAAAAGTGGATGAGGAACAAAGACAGTTTGGTGCCAGAAACAGAGTAAAGACTAACATTTCACCATTAAAATATTTGTGAACACAGAAAAGTGAATGCATTCCACATATATATGTATATATATATATATACATACACACATATATATATCTATCTAGTAGGGGCTTTTGTATATACCATGTATTGGACTTATTAAAAGAACAATGTCTTTCAAAGAGTGCTTCTTTAAGAAAGTTTGCAGTTTAAACTTGAGTGTTTAGACTAGGATTGCCTCATTTCACATGTTTCCCAGTGAGCTCTTGGTAAAAGAAAAATGATGGTAAAGATGTTTTCCCTTAATTAACATGGCAAATGTAAAAGATGCTGCACAAATGACCAGTCACAGGAGGAAAGCTATTACTCCAAGTCCTGCAGGTCTAAATCCTTGCATCTCTTCAAACCCAATGCAATAGAGGCCCTAATTCACTGTAGTGAAATGAAGTTTTCCTACATCTGGCATTACAGATGGTAAGGGAAATGGTGCATATTGCCAGCATGCTGTAAACAGCTCAGCAGTCAGGAAGGGAGACTGTGTTAAGTGCAGGATAAACTCAGGAATTTGTAACCTGGCCTTGCCTGTAAAAAAAAAGGATGACATTTCCCTAAAGAAAAAAAAAAGGAAGAAAAAATATAGCTGGTTTCATATGGTAAAGTGATATGTAGTTGTATTTAAAAAGGAAAAAAAAACACACAAAAAGCCCACCCAGTGCTCAGTAATGGTATTTTAAATAACACCCACTGAGACCATTGGTTTAAGACCTGTCAGTGGGATGTGCAGCCAGTGCTGAGATTTGAATTTAGCCCTGGTCAGGAGTGGTTAAATGTCATTGTGGTCACTTTGTCTCAGGGGAGTGTCACAGATGGCATGGGGAAGGTGCCACCCCAAGGTGTAGTTTGGGGATTCGCTTCTGGGGAGCTGTGAGTAACAGGCACACCCTGATGGGCACAGAGCAGGGGTCACCTGCCCTGTTGTGGCTGTTTGCCCACTCCTGGACCCCCTGAGAGAGCCCCAACACAAACTGAAACCCCTCTGTCATGCTGCATGTGCCACCAAGCAGAGCAGGGCACGTGTCAGGAGCTGGTTGGGGTGGCCACAGTGGCACTGCCTGTGCAGCTCCCCTGCAGGGCAGCAGAGGGGTTGAAGGTGCTGGGACTTCAGTCCAGTCCTAGGCAGAAGCTTAAGAGTTGATTACAAACCCACAAAAACAAAAAAGATAAAAAAGAAACAAGCTTCAGACACACTCTGCAAGATGTGGATTTCTGCTCTGGCCTAACAAACATCTGCTGTTGCCTTGATGGAGGTTGTTCAACTGCTGTGTTGTAAATGTGGACATCCTGAATTTGGGGCTGATGGCATCTAGGCATTAATCTAGAGCTCAGCACTGGCAGTTCAGAGCTGTGTGCAGGTCTGTGCAGAGCCCAACACCTGCACTGGGGACCTGTGTGTGTTCCTTTCTGCCCCACACATGGGTGTCAGTGTGAGCTTCATGGAGCAGCTGCACATACATGACACACACACACGATTTATAATACCTGTGTTGCAAAATCAGGCTGGGGCAGCTTCAACTCTGAGCAAGGTGGGCAGAGATGCTGCTTTCTGCTGGTTTGCCAAGGGCAGCAGCTCTTCCATCAGCTGCTGGCAGCACAGGTATTTGAGCCACAGAAAGCCACCAGACCCCTAGGAAACATGACAAGTCACAGGTCTGTTATTCCTTGTAGTCTATTGGGTGACCTTGTGTCCAAACTCATGTGCTGCTTTTTCCTGAAAACAAATCCCACAACAGTGGGTGATGCCTGCCAGGGGGTTTTGGGTGAGAGGCTCCCAAGTGCCTGAGCAGCCTGCCAGGAATTCACATGGAGCCACTCTTGTCCAGTCTCCTGGGATGGAAATTGCAGGATCAACTCCTAAATCAGCAGGAACTGCAATTCAGAGTTGAATACAAACTGCTGCTGTCATTGGGAGGATGAACAATAGCATGTAGTTAGAATAAAAGTGTCTTAGGTAGTCACAATTCAAGCAGTTTGCCACAAATGTGGCAGGAAATTGGCTGTATGTTAAAGTCTGAAATGTTTACATTCGCTCATGGCACTTAAGAGACTAAAATGTTAAAGTGGGGGAGAGGTCCTTTTGTTGGCCTCAGCAAAATTTCTATGTCAACCATAAACTATTCTCTTAAAATGATTTTTCCTAAGGTATCTTCCAAATACTGTGTATTTTTATGTGGAAAGGATATGAAAGCAGCTGTTAATTTCAAAATATCATTTAAAGTACTTGAGGTATGAAAGCTTAAAGATTATTTAATCATTTTGGCATAACTTGAATGTTGTTGTAATTTTTGGTCAAGCATGTTAGACAAATAAAGTCTTAAAAAAACCCAAACCAACCACACAACAAAAAATAAGGTCTCTTAATATCCAGCTGTGTTGTGTTCCCCAGGGGTGGGGGCCTGGCTGTGGGGTATTAGAGTTGTTCTTGCAGAGGGGCTGGGGACGATGGGCAGAGGGTGCCCTGCTCTGCCTGCCAGTTTCCCGCTCCCACACCTCCTGCAGGGGAGAGCAAGTTGGAATTTGGGGTTTCAGAGAGAGGGGCAAGCAGCACCCACTACCTGTGAGTGATGTGTTGTGGTGGGAGAGCGTGCCAGGTGTGCCTGGGAGGCAGGGCAAGGAGGAGGGAGGGCTGCAGTGGAGGTGGGGAGCTGGGGTCCCATCCCTTGGGCATGGCTGGCAGCTGGAGGAAGGACGGCTCATACCATGAGTGTAAGGACACATTTTACAGAGATGAGATAAAGGCAAGGTGACTTTTTAACTTTGTGGGCACAGAAGGGCCTGACCTTCTGATGCACCTCAGAGGAAGGAGGCTGTGAAAAGGAAGGTTTCCACAAATGTGGCTGTGCAGTTGTCAGCCCTGTTTAAATTCTGGGGTGCTCTCTCAAGTCTTTCCCTGCCCCACCTCCCCACTGCTGACCTTCACAGGTGTGTCTGCAGAACCACAGCCTGTGCAGAGCTGGGAGGGAGCCACAGGGACCACACAGCTCCCCAAGGAAGGTGCTGTTGTACATCACCAAGGCGTGCATTCCCATCACCAGGCAGAAATGTTCCCGAGATTAATTTTGGTTCTTTGCAGCAATGAATAGGGGAGATATCACTGCACGTCAATGGGGGATAAAAAAGAAGACAGGATTATTTATACCTCCCTCAGTCACATATGGCTGAGGATGGGAAATGTTCCTTGGCTAGAAGGAACGAGCAGACTGGGACTCAGCCCCCAGCCTGGGGAAACAGCTTTGGGCTTTCAGGTGCTGCTGCGTGGTGGCCCCCAAGGTCAGAGCCTCCAGAGAGGTCACAGCAGGGAGGGAGGCTGGTGGCAGCAGCAGGTTGGCCCTGCTCCTTCACTGGGGATGTGGCTGCAAGGAGTCAGGGTGACAAACCCTGTCTCAGAGGGATGTGTGGGGACAGCAGCTCTGGTCTTGCTGCAGCAGAGAGCTAGAGATGAGAGGCAGTTTGTCTTCTCCAATCACCAATTGCTGCCAATAGGCAACATAAATGTTTCAGAGGAAGGAGGAACAAGGCATCCCTTGGAAGGAAATTTTTGGAATAGTCTGCCCATGGGCATCTTTGCCCCCCTCCCATTTATTGCTGTTTGCATGAGAATTTCTCTCTTAAAACCCATATTACTGCTCACTGCTCCTGTAACTCACATAGAGCAATATAACTGCAAATGGTCTCTGCTTTCAGGTACATTCCTGCCCCTTCCCTGCAAGTCTCTGTGCAGCTGTGATTGTAGTGCTGTGTGGGAGCAGGGAGCTCCCTGGATGATGCTGCACAGGGCATTAGAACAACAGTGTTTCACTTCTGCTTGTCCATGTTCTGCTGCTCAGCTTTATGGACTGTCCCTTTGTTCTCTTTTTATGTGAAAAGTGAAAATAGGAGCATTTACATGTACGTTCTCTGTGCTGCTTGTTATTTTGTATTCTGCCATTATGTTGCTTTTTACTCACTCTGTCTAGAAATTAAAATAATCTCAGTTCTAGCTAGACTCTATTTCTAACTCTCTTGCTTTCCCATCTCAGAAACTCTCCCCTCATTTTTTTTGATGTGTCATTTGAGAGAGGCAGCAAATGCCAAAAGAGAACCTCCTCTTTCTTTCTCTGGTAGCATTTGAACAGTTCCCTGCTACTTTCTCTCCTGATCTTTATCCAATATCTTCATTTGTTTAGGAGCTTTTGGGGTAATATTCACAACCCCCAGGGGCACTGTGGTGAGCTGCCTGTGGCCCTCACTGGGGTTTGTGTTCAAGAAGTGGCAGCTGGACTTTCCTGGTGAACAACCATCATTCCTTCCTCCCAGGCAGCCTTACCCAGCCTGTGTCCATGGGGGAAAATTCTTTCCCCCCTCTGGCCTGTTCCCCTGGTTTTGGTGGTGCCCTTGGCAGTTCCTCATCACCTCATCCTCATCACAGGCTTTGCTGGTAGAGGGCACCCCATCCACCACGTGTGGGGAGCAGCCCTGGGACTGAGGGTGCTGCTGGGTGGGATACAGAGTTGTGTGTCATTTCCACAGCCCTCATCCTGCTTTGGGGGTTTTTGTTTCTTAGCTACTGCCCAACCACGACCCTTCTTTGCCATGAATAGCTCTTTCACAGAGGTCTTTATAAAACCTTTGCAATTGTCCACACCAATTATATCAGCAACATCTCTTCTTGCCAGGACTTTGATGTACCAAAAGCTTTCAGACAGATTAAAGGAACAGGCTTTTCTTTTCCACAAACCAGTCTGCTTTGTTTCCCCATGCCCAGTGAAGTGAATTCCCTCTCTAGAGCACGACAGACTAAAACTGGGCAGAGCAATTAACCTCAGTACATGTCCCTGGGCCTGGGCCCAACATGCCCTCTGCTCTGATCCAGGGCACCAGACAGGTTTGCCATTTCATGGACTCCAACTACATTTTTCTTGTCATTCTTTCTGTGTGCTGAATGGGATGAGCAGCTTGAGGAGGGCCAGATGGGGAAATGCTGGATGCTATAAACATGCTTGCAACGGCTTATGGTCATGTTAAACTTCAAAATCAGGAGAAGGAAAACGCTCTGCCCAACCAGCTGAGCTGCCCAGCACCCAGGAAAGGCTGGGGAGAGTTGAGGGTGGCACTGAGGAGCCCTGCCACTAGTGCAGCCCGCTCCCCACTGAGTTAGAGCCTGGCTGTGAGAGTCCTGTGGGGCCAGCATTGGCCCAGCTCACTGAAAAGTGCAAACTGGGAATATTGGAAAGTACCAAGCATGGTGGTGTGAACCGTTTCACTGAGGCCACCAGAGCAGGGAGGAGGGGTCACAGAGGGTTCTGGGGTGCCTTCCCTCAACAAGTGCCCCTTGTCCACTGGGACACACCCTGCCTGGGGGTGTGTGGGGCTGAAGCTGATGGTGTGGGGCAGGGCACTCCATCTGTACCCCTGCATGGCCCCAGAGCTGTGTGCTGGGAATTTCAGAGAGGGCCTTGCCACTGCTGGGTTGCTGTTTCAGGCTGGTGGTGCTGCCCCTCCAGTGAGGCACAAGGGACACGAAGCAGCAATGGCCAGGTCCCAGCAGTGACGGGCTGCACCTCACCTCCAGGCTGCTGAGGAGGGCTTTGTGCACACTGGGGTACTCTCACCTGCCTTATAACCCACCCTGGCAGGTGGCTGCTGCTGCAGTGGGAAATTTCCCACTTCACCTCCCACCATATGGCCTGGGTGAAATTTTCTAGGAATAATGAGGTTATGCAGGATAAAGCAGTGTAAGTGGAGGGGGCGATTAAAGCTGTGTTTCTCTTCTCTCTGCTGTTTCATAAGGCTGTTGCATGGCCCAGCCATTCTGGTTGCATCCATTACCTGGCATTTTAAAAGGAACACAGAGCTGCCTCACATGTGTTGACTACTGATCACCTTTCTTTTGCCACCAGCTCCTCTGCTTCCCATGGTCATCCTGTTGGTCTCTGACACTTTGTGCCACTCATGGTGGGGCTCCCTGAGCATTCCACCATGGACATCCCCACTCTGGATACCTTTGTGGTGTCCCCAGGGATGATCTGTGAGCCTTAACCCATCCTGGTCTTGCTTTTGAGCTCACAGATAAACCCAACACCTTCCCCAGCAGCACCAGCTCAAAGACGTGCAGCAAGCCAGGAGTGGTGTAGAACAAGGAGGCAGGTCCTTCTGTATGGGGTGAGCCTGGGGACAACTCATGGCATCACCCTCAGCCCCTCTGGGTAAGGCAGTACCTGCATATGGGGTGGGTACCCTCCATGGGGAGGGAAGAGCCCTATTCCAGGGGAAATGAATGCCAGAATCAGACAGAGCTAGGCAGAGCAGGGCAGCAAGGGGAACCATGGCACAGCAGGGCAAGCCTCCAGAGGAAAGGGCCCAGCAGAGTCCCTCAGCACTGGGGTTTGTCTCGTGCAGATTTTGGGGAATGGTGAAAGCATTTGGCACCCTGTGGTGCTTTGACCAGGATTTCCACCCCTCACTGACATACCAGGTGATGCAGCACCTCTGCCCTTGCTTGCAGTCCTCTGTAGCAACATCCCCAGGAAAGGAAAAGCCACTGAAGGCACCAAGGAGTCCAGAGAAGGAACTGCTTCAAACCTTGCTCCTCACCACCTCAGCCTGTGCCCATTGGATACCCATCTCTGGGAAGCATTTCCTTTCCCCACCTATTATGGCTGTAACACAGTGTGTACATAATTATGTTTATTGCTTGTTCAGAAGGCAATAATAGCTCTGAAGTGTTACCTACCAGGTTGGTTTCTGCAGATGCCCTTACGAATAATTAATCATACGGATTAACGTGCGGTCAAGAGACTTGTCAAAACTAGAGATCTCGAGCGGTAAACAGAACTCTGCAATTAGCAGCCCCTGCTCTGAAAATGCTTGGATTGATTCATTCTTCCTTCCAACACCTAAAAGAAAGTCAGGCAAGTAATAAATCATGAAAATATAGACAAGCCACTCAGCAAACTATGATGAAGAACTTCATCAGCTGCTTGTAGCTGTGTCAGTACTGCACCAGGGTCGACACTCCATGAGCTGTGTCATGATAGGTAATAATCCCCCAAGCACTCACAAACACTGCAAGAAACTCAGAAATACTCTGCCCTCTTCTAAGTTACAAGTAGAGGATTTCTTAATTGCTTTTAATCCAATCAAGCATATGCTCTCCCTTAAAATAAAGGTGTAGGAGCTTCTAGTGCACAGGTTTTAATCAGGAGGGCAGGAATTTCTCTGTCAAGCCTGCAAGTCTGGGTAAATGGAGGGGGAAAGGGTGCAGCTGCATTTTCTGGTCAGGAAAGGGTCCTCCCATCTCTCCATGAGCTCAGGATGCCACAGAGCAAGACACTCAGCTCTCCTGGATCCTGCATGTGCTTTGTTAAAGCAGCTCCTTTCAACATGGGGAAAAAAATCAACATTTGCTAAAGGAATAAAAGAAAAAAGGACAACAGTGGCAGAAGAGGAACGGTTCCTCCAAACTTTGAAGCTGTTGTTATCTATTAGAAACAACAAAAGGAACTCAAAGCTGGGAGATGGAAAGCAACAAAATGTATGAAAGCAAATTACTTGAATGGGGCTCTCAGAAGTGACGGTGATGTTTCGTGCTCCCTGTTGGCTTCTCTTCCATGTCTGAGTGAAAAAGGAGAGCGTCCTTTAAAGAACAGTGTTGTCTCAGTAGTGCCTGCACTGGCATTATTAACAGCAGTTGTGTTCAGCAATTGTGGTGTTGGTCTAAAAACCATCAGGAGCTCACAGCCCACATGTTGAGTTGAAGAGGAAGGTGCTATGTGGGGCTTTTTTGTTTTTTAATAAAAAATAAAGGCTGTTTGCACTCTTTAGAAGATCTTTATAGCTGTAATAGGCAGTTACTGCTCTTGACTCCTTGATGGCTTCACAGAGGCTTTTCCTTTCCTGTGCACATGGCCACAGAGGACTGCAAAGCTGTTCCCACTAGAAGAGGGTGCTGATGCAAGTTTTGAGTATCTCCAAAGATGCAGAGCTCTTCACCTCCCTGTGGGCATCTATGCTGGTGAGACCTAAACAAGTGTGAGCCAAAAGCATGCTCATATGACCTCACCCAAAGGCTCGTGCAGCTTTTCAAGGTGTTTTCCAGAGCAGCCATGTTCATCTTTGCACTGTGGCCTTTCCTAGCTGAGCTGAAGCCAAGAGAGACCTGCTGTGCTGGACCTTCCCTGCTGGCCATGTGAGAGCAGCCTCCTTCCCAGGGGGAAGGTTTAGCTGGGATATGGGGACTTCAAATTCAGGAACCAGAGCTTAGCAAGCACAAAGGCTCATTTTGGGGGGAAGGATTTTGCTTTAGGAGTAGTTAGATCGATGATTGGTAAGTAAATATGGTGCACAGCCTTTACTATTTCCACAAGAAAGGTCTAAGAACTTCGTGCAGTGAGACGGAAAAATGCAGAGTATCCTCTCAGTGGGTTCCTGGAAGGAGAAGGAAAAGGCAAAACCAGGGAGGCAAATCAACTTCTGTTGCATGGAGAGGTGGAGGAAGAAATATTGTGCAAGGGACAGTCTGGCACCAGAGAGATGAACTGGCAGGAGGAACTACGGCACAAAGGATGGCACTTCATGAAAACAGAAGGCACTGCTGCATGATCCAACTCGGTAAAAATTACACTCCAAAAGGAACTAAGGGAGAGGGATGTCTGAGGTATCCTCTTGGAGGAAAATGAAGGAAATCAGAAGATGCAAGGACCTGACAGTGAAAATGCTGCTTAAGCAGGAGGTAAAAGTTAAAGAATTTGGGCTTTTTAGGGCAACAGTAAAACTAGATTGGTTTGGAAGAGCTCCACTTCTGCAGAAAACTGGGCTGTCTGGAGCTGCAGGGAGAGGGTTCAATTAACAGAAGTGTCTGACAAAGAAGGGACCACCAAACCCTCAGACTGTTCACACTCTCCATAGTGGCAACATGTAACAGAAACAGACTATGGTGTGCAGAAATTCCTAAATTGATTATGTATCAAAATTAAAAGCCCAGGTAATAAATGCAAGGAATAGAAATTGCTTGTTTAGAACCATGCATTAGAACTAGCTGATATTAATGAAACCTAATAGCATGACACGTGACAGGAATGTTGATTAAGTTGTTTATAATCTCTTTAGAAAAGATCAACTCAGCAAAAGGGAAGCAAAACTGGCTCACACTATAGAATGAATGGTGATGCTGGTGAAGTCACTCAGCTGGAATACACATTCGTCCACTAGGCCTAAGAAGTAAAGCTTGTGGAGTCCCCCCAGGTGATGTGCACTTCTCACCATGACATTCAGTTGAATCACAGAATCATGGACTGTCATGAGTGGGAGGGAACCTGCAGGGATCATCAAAGTCCAACTCCTGCCCCTGCACAGGCCAAGGACCACTCCAAGAATCCCACTATGTGCCTGAGATCATTGTGCAAACACTCCTGGAGCTCTGGCAGCCTCGGGGCTGTGCCCACTGCCCTGGGGAACCTGGTCAGTGCCCACCACCCTCTGGGGGAAGAGCCTTTCCCTGAGATCCAACCTGACCCTGCCCTGGCACAGCTCCAGCCATGCCCTGAGTGCTGACCCTGCCCTGGCACAGCTCCAACCATTCCCTGGGGGCTGTCCCTGCCCTGGCACAGCTCCAGCCATTCCCTGGGTGCTGTCCCTGGTCCCACAGAGCAGAGATCAGGGCCTGCCCCTCCTCTGCAAGTGGTACCTGCACTGAGGTCTCCCCTCAGTCTCCTCTTCTGCAGCTGAACACGCCAAGTGCCTTCAGTCTCCTCACACAACTTCCCCTCCAGGCCCTCATTGTGACTGCATGAAGGGGAGATTGCAGCCAGGCAGTATTTCTGAGGTGCCCAGATGGCATTTCCTGACAGAAAGGCTCCTTCCAGCAGGGCCATCTCCAGCACATCTCATCTTGGCGGGCAAGGACAAGGCATTCACAGGACCAGGATGCTGAAGCAGCTTGAGGCATCAGCAGCCATGGTTCTGGGCACATCACTGTGGGAACACAAAATGAGGAGACAAACCACCTCAGATAAACTCTTTGTGTTTCAAAAGGAGCATTTCACAAAGCCAAATAACTAACACATCAGTAAGGAGGAAAAAAAAACACATTTAAGCAGGAAAATGTAGATGGTGTTTGCAAACTGTCGATCGAGATTGCCAAAGAACAGTCCCAGAATGCAGAAAGATTCAAACTAGTTTAAAAAACAAAACACATCCTGATTTTGAGCGTAAATAAAAGCAGAGTGGGGAAAAAATATATGAAGGGAGAAATTCTTGTTAAAAAGGGACAGGTAAAGCAACCACACAGGGGCTATCAGTGGCTTGAAATGGTAATGATAATAATGCAAAAGCAAATAGAAATGGGAGGTTCATCAACAGTATTATTAGAATGGTGATATTTTGAAATAAATATCTTTGCTGTTGCAGACAAAATGGCCTGTAGGGGTAGTGGGGCATTATCTATTGTTACTTTTAAGCTCAGCAGTCCTGAAAGAGGGTGTTAAATGGCAATTACCAAATTTCTCCAGTCATAAGTTTGTGTCTGAGAGGAGAGCTGAGGAGTTTTTAAACAGCTAATAATGAATGAATTTTCAGACACTTTAGGACATGAGAGAAGTTTCAGCAGTCCAGAGAAAGCTGAAATTGTGCCAATATCTTCCAAAGGGAAAGAGGATGGCCACAGTGAGAGAGCATTAGCCTGACTTTGATCCCTGGAAAAAAAAAACAGTGATGGGATTGATTGTGCGAGGCTTCAGTAATAAGGAATTAAATGGGGCTAATAAAATTAAATGCTAATCAAAGTGAGTTTAAGGTAAATGGATCTTCTCCAACTAATTTGATATCTTTTTATGAGATTACGAGTTTGGATGACAAATGAAACAATGTTAAGGTGATAGACTTTGGTAATTGACTTCTGTAAGGCACATGACTTGGCACCATGGCCCAGTATTTTGAGGAGGAAATAGGATACAATTTCAACATGGCATATAATAAATGAATTAAAACCCACTAAATGATGTAATTAAATAAGGAGTCATCTTCAAGAGGCTGTATATTTTGCAGGGTCCTCCACATAGTGGTTCCTGTCCTGACATGAATTACGTGCTACATCTTGATAAGGAAACCTCCCTCCCAAAAATGGTGTCACTGAACCTTTGAAGATGAACCAAGCGTTGAGCTGCAGGGAAAACTGAACAGGACGTCTCACAGGTACACTCTGGGTGAGAGATTTTGTGGAAAATGAGGGACAGCAAATGGATCCACATGTCAGGGGGGCCATGTATGTGTCCCTAAACACAAGGACATGGATCACAGTGACTGCCTCAGGGAGAAGAGCTCTGAAAAAAGAGGCCTTGGTGGGGTGTGTGGCTGGCACAAAGTGCCTGGTGTGCCCAGAAGAGCAGAGGCAGCAGCTGAGTGAGCAAAGGTGGCAGAAGGAGGTCCCATGTCCTCTGCCTTTGGCATCCCTATGGCTGAGGTTTGAAAATGTCCCAGTTCAGACACCCCTGACCTGAGCAGGATTCTGAGGAGCTGGCATTGACACCAGGAGGACCTGTGGAACTGGGAAAAGGGCTGCAAAATTTGCCCTAAGAGGTGGAAATCTGGGAAGTTCACTCTGTTTGCTGGAAAAAACAAACGAAAAAAGAGGTTTGGGTTGATTTCACTGTGATCTTTATGTAACTGCAGAGTGAACCAACTGGAAGCTGCACAGAGACAAATTCATATCTGAAACATCATCATCTTACAAATACATGTATTCATTTGTATATATATAGTGTTTTCCTTAGAGAGAGTAACAGAACCAAAACAACCTTGGAGTGGTTGTGCTGATCCTTTGCAACTGGCAGTTTTAAAATCAAGATCTGATGTGTATCTTCAGAGAAAAACTAATTACAGGAGCCTCAGTCATTAAAAATAAGCCAAAAAACAAGCAACCCTGTGAATGCTTCCAGCCCAGCTTACTGAGCTTTGGCTCAGGCCCTACCTTAGTCATGGGGATGCTGCAAGATGACCAATGGCCAGGGTGCTTCAGCCCCCCATGGCATGGCTGGAGCTGAGCAAACCACTGGAACCAGGGAGAATGCTCCTTTACCTAGGCGTCATTTCACACCCTGGCAGGCAATTAAAATGCAAATTAAAAATGTTAATTAGGACTATTTCAACATCTATTCTAATGCACGGGATGGGAATTGTGTGCAGTGTAGGGGAGGGATGCATTGTTCCTCAGGCCAAACCTTCCTGCCACTCCTGCTCTGGAGCCAGCAGGAAGAGCTGCTGCTTCTCTGAAAACCTGGAGGTGAAAAAACAGAGAAAAAAAGAAAGAAAACAGAGTCCTGAGGTCTGGTCCTGATCTCAAATGCTGGCTGAAATTCCCCAAAGCCAGAGGTCAGGATCAAGCCCTGTAAAATGACTTACACTGAGAGAAGGGATGCCAGGTGATGTACCCCACAATGAAACATCTGTGTTACACCAGTTTTTCTGTTTCTTCCCCCACTTCTTTTTATTTTAAATCACAGCAATTTACATGTAGTGATAAAGACAGACACCAGCTAACCCAAGGCTCTGGCTCACACTGGGCAGCAGCCTGGGGATAACTTTGTTTCAATTCAGTACCAGAATCAGTTTTTTATAATGACAACAGCTCATAAATGCACACCAGCAGGTCTCCTTCCCATGTTAAATATGTAGTTGCTCCATTAAAGCTCATCCCAATACACATTGATGTTTAAGACAACTTTCTTCCCTTTCCTGCTTAAAACCTACCTACATCAAAGATGAAATCTGGATGCTCCCAGAGCTGTGATGAGGTTGTTTTTACAGCTATTTGAGCAGCATGTTATACCTGCTTATTTGAAGATGATGATATTTGTATTGTTGCTAAGAATTCATGCCAAGCATAATTTTGGGGCGTTGTGAAGATATCATTTTTGCATATTTTAAGTATTGATATAATACAAAATTCTCTTTATGACTCCTTTCACAGCATAATAATGCTCTTTCCTCTGCATGACAGCCTTTACATAGAAAAACTCAAAAACAGAAGAAAATTATTTTTTAGCAAACGTATCTATCTACTTTTTTAAATCTGATTTTCATTTTCCTGTGTTTGGAGCATCCCTTACTGCTCACGACCTACTGCATATCGTTCTGATAAAAACAGTAATTGCACAGAGACACAGGCAGTTCACACAGTAATGCCTTAATCAAATGACTGCATTCTGGAGAAGTTTGATATTTCTTTTTTTCCCTCAAGCACACTCTGTTTCCAGCCTTGCAGGCTCTGTGCCAGTTGCCAGTGTGGGAGATGGCCCACGTGAATCCTTCTCTCCTTTCTTCTCTGTCCCTTTGCCTCGCCTCAGCCCTCTCTGCCCTTCTCTCCATCCCTGGAGCACAGAGAGACTCTATTCTGCTCTTACAGGCTCCATGCCAAGCCCTGGGACAGAAATAGCTGGAGCAGAGTCGACAGATCTCTTCTTCCTTCCCTCCTCTGACTGATTTCCTTCTTTCCCTTGTCTGCCTTCCTCATGCTTCTTGCAAAGAGCTTTCATGCTGTGCCAAAAGGGCTGTCCCAGAGCTGCCCCTGTCCCAAAGCAGCTCCTTGGCACTATCTTTGGACAGGGGATTTGGATCCACACGTGTTACTGGGGAGAGTCCCATCTACAGGGGCTTCAGCATGAGAAACCCTGAGAGGAAAGATGGGGAAGGAAGGCAACTTAGGGGCAGACACTGGCTTTTCTTTCATGATCTACTTCCATGTGAAAATCACTTTCTGTGTGATATTTGCATTGTATTTTAATTACCTCTAAGGCCTGTGGTGCTTGGCTGATGTGTCTTCTTGCAGTGCAGGGTCACAGAGGCTGGTGCTGACCTGGTCCCTCTGGACAAGCTGTGGCTCTGGGGAGCTTCTCCCCATGCTGGTGGCCAGTGCTGCGTGTCCTCCACCACTGGGCATTTCCTGGTGGCATTTTCTTTCTGTAAAAGGGTTTCTGTGAGCAGTCAGAGTGTGTAATTAGCAGTGGTGAGCTGGAGGCACCTGGTCTCCAGCTCCCGTGAGAGCTGTGAGTGAGGGACATTTTGGCATCATCAAGATGTGGCTGTGCAGGGTCTGGCAGGTGGGTGACCTGGCAGGGACATTGAGCCTCCTGTGCAGTTGCAGATTTGTGGGAGACTTCAGCCTCCTTCAAGAGCTTATTCTGCTCTGAAGCGAAGGGAATTAATCTCACACTGCTGTTAAAGCACTGCTGAAGGACCTGTTTTCCTTCCACCACCTGTGCCCAGGTCAGAAGCAGTCACAGGGGCTTGGGGGTTTGGTCTGGGGGACGCAGCAGCAGGGAAATGCTGAGGGTGGGTAGAGGGGAAGGGAGCAGGTAGTTGTCTTCAACCCAACCAATTATTATTCAGAATTAGCACAGTGAGACACTCAGTGGCCACCCAGCACAAGGCCCAGGGCACAGCCAGGACCGTGCTCCACCTCCAGTGCTTGGGGCCAAGTCCTCCCATTCCTGCACCCTCAGAGAGGGAAGGGAGAGACATTCCTTAAGAGTTTGTCTCTACTAATCCCAGAGGTCAGGGAGAGAGGCTGCCAAAACCCCCTCAACTCCTCTTCAATTACAGAGCTTATCCATCCAGCAGTTTGATATTTTAATATGAAAAATTGCCTTGGTTGTCTCCAAACACTGGCAATTGAAATTCAGTTTGTTGGTTTCTTTTGCTTTTTTTTATTTTTACTTTTTTTTTGAGATTGTATAAACAGTTGGTAAGTGCCATCCCTGCCTTTAAGAACTCACTAAAAAAACTCGGCATGATTTGATTTGTTTGTACAGCATAAAGATTGTTCTTTAATCCCTTTGGAGTTGTTGGATTTGATGCTGCTGCCAGTCGAACTAATGAAAAATCCTGTGGCAGGATGTGCTGGGAAGCTCAGGGACATCCGTCCCTTCCCTGCACTGCCTCTCCTGAAAGGCGGTGGCACCTGGGAGGTGGCACAGCAGGGACACAACCCTGCAGCCCTTGGGGAGATGTGGGGTCACACAGGCACAGAACGTGCTGAGTTGGAAGGGACCCACGAGGATTGTGGTGTCCAATTCTCAGCCCTGCACTGGACCATCCATGCCAGAAGCCAGCACAGGGGTGGAAATCCTACTGGATTTGATATCAGATTAAACCCAGTTATCAAACAGGAAGTACAGGGGATTTTGAGGAAACAAAAACAAGACCCACTGAAGCAACATTACCCAATAATATGAAGTAGTTTATGTTTTTCTCCATGGTTAAATCCACTATTGTAAAACTAATTAATGTAATATTTGTGTTAATCTTACATATTCCAAACAGCAATTAATTCTTTAATTAATATGAATGATTAATTTGCTACATAAACTCTATGAATTAATAACAGAAACTAAATGGGACATGTTGCACCTGACTGGGGGGGAGGAAAGAAGTTGCCATTACAGAGCAGAGCAGTTTGAGGCTCACAAGGATAAAATGAAATTAAAATAGGCTATAATTGGCTCTTAAGAAGGGCTGTACTGAACCCTCTCTGTCACTGGAGACACCAGGCCTGCCAGAGTGGCCTGGTGGGAATAAGGAACCTGTGCCTGTGTTCAAACAAGTGGACCAGGACCAGCTCTTGCTAGTCCCTTGCTGATAGATATGCATACATGTTCTTAAAATCCATTGCTCTCTATTAATGGAACAAGGAATTTTTTCATTGATTTAGTGTGGGAGAACATCCTTAAATAACTGAGTTTTACTTAAAATCTTCAAAATATTTCCTGAAAGGCCCCAAATGCAGAGGGGAACATTTTCTCAGAAAAAAATATTGCTAAAGTGTTCTGCACTGAGAATCTTTCAGAGTCATTGCAAGGGTTCGTACACTCAGTAGAAATAATAATAAAAACAAGATTACATTCCCCTCCCCTTCCCCAAAGGCTTTCCTATTTATATGTGTATATGTATTTATATATTAGGGAAACTCCAAGGGTTTTATTTCACTGAACCCAAGAGGAACTTTTGACAGGTACCTTTGCTCACACAGAAATATTGTTGTTTTACCTGTGTGTGTGTGAACAGATCTGGCATGAGTGTCACCATCTGGAATCCGTAGTTAAGGCACTGTTAGAATCACAATGAACCCTGTGGAATACCCTTGCAAATGTTAAAGTGTTAATGATCAAGGGCTGCTAAAGCCTTTTGCACCCTTATCTTTGCATCTTTCCACCCATTCCCTTTGCACCCTGACCCCCTTTGAGGGTAAATCATCCCAAATTGCCTCTAATTTGATTTTCCCGTGGCTACTTTAACCTGTGCAAGGTGACAGGGTGCCCCTTGCCATCTAACTCTGTAAAGCTGCACTTCCACAGGCTCACATAAAGCTCCTGCTTTCACCAGGAACTTTGGGGGTGTTTTAGAGCAGCCAAAGCCCTCACTGGTGCCACAGAGGAAGGTGTGGTGTCCTCTCCCAACTGGCATCTGCTCAGAGTCCAGTGGCAGGTTCCAGAAATGTGTCCTGAACAACAAACACGTGGCACTGCAAGGAGAGGAAAGAGAAACAGGATTATGGCTTTGAATAATGAAGGCCAAGGTATTAGAAGTAATACAATTGGGAAATGACAATTGAGGAAATTCAATAGTGCAGTTAAGAGTATGTCATTAACAAAGTGCATAAAATTTAAGAAAGAATTTCCTCAAATGAATTGCTTTTGGAGATGTCGTAGGAAGCGTTATTTTGACAATGTTAGTTGTTTTCCTTTGTTTTTTGATAAATGGATTATGCAAAATTAATTCCCTTACTATGTAGATTTAATCCACAACACAGGGACCACTGTCAGAATTTAAAAGTATTTTGAGTTTTCTAATGAATAGATACTAAAAAGCCACATTCAATTAATTTATTAGTTTGAAATTATAAATCAGTCACTGTCTTTATCTACAGTTTCCTGCATTTGACCAAATCCTACTGTGTAAATGCCCAGAGAAAATAATTACAGGATATTTTTGAAGACAAAGGTTTATCATAGTATTCTAAAATATTGAGCAATTCCCTCCAGTCAGAGAACCTACAAAAGACAGGGACAACTTAAAAATTTATTCCTGTGCTTTCAGTGAGCAGTAAGTGAAACCATGAGTTTATCTTGCTGAAATTTCTTTACAAAATAACCTGATGATTCAGCTTTGCCCTGCCTTGGGTTTCCCAGAATAATAAAAAAATTTAAATATTCTTTATTTCCTCTTCCCATGCTAATACTGTCTCCCTGGGATGCCTGTGTGAAAACTTCCATAACAGGGGGGTTGTCCACTTTCCCAACGAGCTCTTGCCTGAGTTTTCCTCAGAGAGAACTCAACCTGAACAGGTTCATCTGGTTCACCTGGTGCTCAAATACAGGCACATCTCTCAAATATTTCACCCGGTACATTTTGCAGCCCTTCAGCAGTTTTAAATATTCCCAGGGCCCTGATGTGAAAGAAAAGATTGCATTAATTTCTGAGGGTTCCTTCTGGTTTTGAACACACTTGGGAGCTTAAGCCCTCAAAGTGCCCAGTGACAGTGCCTGTGTGTACTATCCCAGTTGTCCTTACTTTTCTGGCAAATTCAGATTAATCTGCCCCTTTCCCTCTTTCTCTCTTAGCACCAGAAATTGTTAATTATCCCTTGCAGATAGTATAGCCAGAAATAGCAATGTGAGTGGAAGAAGCTCATTTCCCTGGTTCAGTAAATGAAGTTACCTAGGAGATAAAGAGTCCACAAATCACTTGATGTCTCACCAAACAGCAGATTAATACCTGTCTGGTAGGATTTTGGAATCAGAGATTCCTTCTTTATCTAGATCCATGATCAGTCAGTTTTCTGTCTCTGTGGGGTTTGGGAATTTTTTGCCCATCTCATGTTTGAAAGCTTGATTTGAGAGTTGCTGGCACTGCTTTAACTACAAATGGTGATCATGACATATCCTAGAGGAACATGAGAAACACAAATCAAATGCCAAGAGGGTGATCTTTGCTCTCTCTCCCTTGAGCCTGGGCTGGGAAGGCAGAGCCCAAGCAGCCAGAAAAGCTGCAGAGAGACACAGGGAGCCCCAGGCAAGGAGCTGATCCAGCCCCACTGCCAAAGTCTGTGGGATCAGGGCACTCCCTGAGGATGAGGAATTGCTGATATTCAGAGCACACAGGTATGGATCGGCTGTTTGAGGACACGCAGGGCACCTGAATATTTGCAGAGGATACAGATCCTTTGCCTGGTGGAAGATCGTGCTGAGCACAGGGGAGCAAAGAGCCAGACTAGAAGCAGAGGCTCTCACAGGAGGATTACCAGAGTCTGGTCCACATTTTGAAGGGACCGCTCCCCTTGGAGGGTCCCAGGATCCTACAGCTGTAGGGAGACTTATCAGAAGAGAAGCTTAAATTCCCTTGGGGTTGTGAAGTCCTGTAATAAGGACTGCTTTGTTTTGGGTTTTTTTTTACTCTTCAGGACCCCACCAAGACCTCAAACCCCAAGGAAGTGTGAGCACACATGGAGAAAGGGTGAGCAACAGCCAGAACCAAAGCCTCAGAGAGGAGCCAGGATGAGTTTATGCACCATATTGCAGAACATTTTCAGTCAGGAAGCTTACATTAGACAGCTAAAATTTTCTGAGTATTATTTGCTAAATTCAACTTCCTTGCCTGAAATCTGCACTATTTAACAGTCCACACAGCCTTCTAACAGGATTTCAAGGTTTCCTCACTGGTGTCCAGCTGTGCAGGATCTAGGGCCGGATTCCCAGTGCTGCACTGGGGAATGGTGGGGCTTGTGGTCCAGGATTCAGCCAGCAAAGCGGGATTGGAATGACTGGCATTGAGTGACAGTCTCATGGACACAACTGGGCAGGGCTGCACATGGAATGAAAAGCTGCTGTACTGCAATCCTGCCTCAGTCTGTGACTGGCTGCTGAATACTTGTTTACAAATTAGTGCAAGATTCTGTTTACACAAGATTATTTTAACCTCTAACATTTTGATATTCTTGGGAAGTGCAGATGGTATATTTACTTAATCACTGTCAAAGCCCTAACTTTTTATTATTTGAAACTGATTCTCAAGTCAGTGTTACTTCTGCTCAGTGTTTTCACATGCCTTGTTTCAACTCTCTCTTTCAGACATTTTTAATTCTCCTCAGTGCTCATTTTTCAGAGTGAAGTTTTTGCTTAAAACTGACTGAACACAGAAGCCAATGGTGGGAGTGGTACAGTATCTGAAAAAAACCAAACCCCTTCTGTACACTTTTTCCTGCGTAACCAGTTTTTGAACCTTTCTATGGTGCCACTGCAGGACCATGGGGTTAATTTTCCTTGGGATGTAGTGGGACCTGTCTTTTTAATCGGCCTCTTGCTTTGAACACAATTCAACTGCAAAAGGAATTCCAGTTGTACAAAACTTTGGCACTGGAGTGCTAAGTCAGGGATTTTTCCCAAAGTCAGCAAGCTCCAGTCCTCTGGCAGGCTCTGGATCTGATCTGCCACCTTTCCTTTAAGAAAAGTACATCTCCATGTCACCTTCTCCCTGCACTATCCTGGTCTTTATTACTGTAATTGGGCACCAGTTGCACGTGTCACTGGAGTCTCCAGAAGCTGTTTATCCTCTCAGGCTTTTGGGAAAGAGAAGGAATTTTGCCTGCCACCAAAAGAGAAGTGGTTTATTTGGGCTTTTTATGATTCTTTTTGATATGTATCTCTATACTTGCTGGGTGGAATGAACCAAGAAACTGATGAGGAAATTTAACTCAAAATATTTCCTTACACAAAGGTGCTCAGACACAGATTGAGCCCTTCATTATTTTTTAATAGAATAAATTTTTAAAAATATTTGAAACAACTGCACATGGACTTAAATATTTTTGCTTTATCCACCCTAGAATATTGAGAAGGAAGTTGACAGCATAAAGGTTGTGTATAAAAGAAACCTTATGTAAGATAATGAGGTACTTTGATGCAAAAGTTAATGGTTTTACCTTACTCTCTCTCCTGGTAGCAAATACTTGATAATTCCTGATGATAATCTCTTCATATCCTGGTAGTAATATGTTCATTCCACATCTAAAAACAGTTCAGTAATGTAATATCTCTATAAAATGCTGCTACTAACCATATCTAAACTAATTAGACACAATCAGAAACAGCCTAAAATCGTAGCAGGCTCTCTGAATGAGCAGATTTGGAATTTGGCAGTGTTCCTACTTCTCCCTTTCTGGGCCACAAGAGCCAGATTGGTGTGTCTCTCCTGATCCTTCCTGCCCTGGAGTGATGGGGGCAGAGTGGAACAGCTTGTGTGGAGCTGCTTGCCTGGGACTCCTTTGTCTTTTTTCACCCCTTTATCCCAGCTGGGGAGCAGGTACGTGTGGCAGCAGAGCTGCAAGGGCACAAAGTGTCGTGGCCAGGCCTGGTTTTTAGTGACCACTGAAGCCTCTCTGGGCTTTCCATCCAGCACTGGGTGTGCAGCAGAGGCACAGCTTGCTGAAAGGCAGGGCCACCCTAAGATACATCCCATGCATTTTTTATTTCTAGCTTGATTTGTATTTAGTTCAACAAAAGCTCTTGAACCATCATCTCTCCCTGTTTTCCCAAATTTAACAAATTTGGCTATTTTACCACAGAGCCTTGATATCCAAAGCATCACCCCAAGCAGTTCAATCCTCCAGCTGAAGGGTTTACCAAATGAATACTAAGCAATTAGTATCATGGGATTAAACAAGAGGAAGAAAAGTCCTTGAATAAAATTACTATAGAAACAGGCCATGAAATATCCTGTTAGCACAGCAGAAGATATTTAAAAAAAATTGTCCTTTTGGTTTTTATAAGCTTTGTACATACCAGCTCTTGCGTCTTTGTATAATCACCCTCTGGAGCAATAAGCTTTCCTGGGCTTTTAACAGGATGCAACGCTTCCAGTATCCTTGAAATCATATTTTGTTGTTATTTCATTAGTTTTCTCTTCACTTAAATATAAACTGAGTTCCTCTGAAACGCAAACAAACAACATTGGTGTTGTCACTCCTAAAAGTAGCCAGTGATTGTCCTCTGTTTACAAGTTTTGTCAGGTACATGTATGTTTCTATACTCAGGGGAGAGCAGTTTACATTTTACGTGGTTTCAGGACTCTGATAATGTGTCAATTTGACTTTTAATGCTCGCTTGGCTGTGGCATTTGAACATTAAGAGTCAAAGAGTGGAGTTAGTTCTACGCCCGCTGTGCCTCACCTAAAAAATCCAACGTGCAGGATCCAAGGACACACCCACATGGGTGAGCCCTTCCCAATCTTTGTTTGCAAAGCCAAGCCACACATACAGACATACCCTTGAGACACAAAATGCCGGCGGCGCCCCTCACATGCAAAACGGCGCCCCTGCCCCTCACACACAAAATGGCGGCCCTGCCCCTCAGACAGGTAACTAAATGCCTCCCTGATATCTGGGCCCATCAGATCTTGGACGCGGAGCAGGGTCAGGCCCGGTCAGTACTTGGGTGGGAGCCCTCCTGGCAATACCATACTGGGGGCTGCAGGTTCTAGTCCCTGAGGCCTTCACTGTCACTGTCCAAGCTCACTCAGCCATGGCAGATGAGCCTGAGGAGCAAAGGGTGGGGCCAGTTCCACACACTGTGCCTCACCTAAAACATCCACTGTGCAGGCTCCAAGGATACACCCACACGGGTGAGCCCTTCTCGATCTTTGTTCGTGAAGCCGAGCCACACATACAGACATATCCCTCACATACAAAATGGCAGCCCTGCACCTCACACACAAAATGGCAGGTGTACCCCTCAGACACAAAATGGTGGCCCTGCCCCAGCACTGCCAGGAGCACACACAGGCCCACAGGGACAGCCCTGGGGGATCCACTCCCTCAAACATCCCCAGGCCCAGAAATGGCACTGAATGGGGAGGTGGTGACAAACTTCTACGAGTAAAGCCGGGTGCTCCTTTTCCAAGGAGTGTCTAATTCTGAGTGGGAATGTCTCGCACACAAGGAGGCGATGCTTTTGGGTTTTTGGGTTTTAGCTGGTTGGTTTTTTGAGTTGTAGCAGTTGCATAGACAAAATACCAGATGAAAAATCCAGATTCTGGTTTCCCAGAGTTGAGATTAACATACTACTTGAGTGACTTCCAAGTCTGATTTGAATTTGATCTGCAAAACTCCAGGTAAAAAATGTGAGATCCTGAGTGTATTCAAAAAAATTCATTGAATGGGTCATGACCATTTTTTCTTATTTTGGCCTAATCTGCAAATCATTATGTTTTCTCCAAACTCTTCCTTATTAAACAACAAACACAGTTTTGCTCAAAGCACAAAGGATTCATGTAGCTCATTGTCTGTGCTTTTCAAGAAAGAGCGTACAGTGAATGCAGTAACTGAGACAGCAATTGGCCAATATTTAGATTTACCAGCCCTGACAAGTTGTTTGCATCTTTAATTTGCTCAATCTGTTATTTCTTTTCCAGTAGCTAAACATTTCCATGTAGAAGTAGTCAGAAAATCCAAGCCTATTCCAGGCACTGAAAAATCCTAAATATTTTATTTTTCTGTTGTAAGTTTGGGTGTAGCTAAAAACCTGTGGAATGGACAGGTAAAGCTCCTCAAGGGGGATATTTAGTTTTAATTCCTGGAATGGTTTCTCCACCTTGCTGTGAATCCATTGGTGTATATCACACACATCCTTTGACTTTCATGGAGTTATGTGGCCCAACTTTTGCCACTGTAACACAGTCATTCAAATTCCTTCATTTGCTTATTGCCAGGGGGCTGTGCCTGGTTTCAGAAACACCTGAACTCCACAGGTGTTGTTTTCAGCCTGTGCATAGAAGGGAAAATCCAGAAAATTCCTAAAACAAGCCCACTTACACCCTCCTGTCCTGCTGGAGTTTTGGGCTGAGAAAACACACATGGCTTGGTAAAAGTACCAGAACTTACCCAAGAAGTCCTGATCAACCAGCCACTGCCCCCAGAGACTTCCAGACTAATGAAGAAGCAAAAGATGACTCTTGTAAATGTTAATTTTACAGCAACAGAACCCCTTTATGTACCGAGGATATGACAAAACACATCAAAAAGAAAGGGAGAGGACGATTTGGAATAAAAGGAATCCTAGGGCTCATCTTATTAAAACAAAAATAAAACCCCACAGCTTCTCTGCAGAAGCCAGCACAAGACAGGGAGAACAATGACAAAAGGAAAATGCAGAGTGTTTTTTAATTGAATTGGGCCCTTAGTGAGCTGTTTAAACTACTAAACGCTGTGATCAGACACAGTGATTGAGCTGCAGTATAGAAGAATAAGGCTCTAAGATGTAAATCAAATCCATGCTGCACTTGCATCCTGCCTAAGCACCACTGAGGTGAGTTTTGCACAGAATCCCAGACTATTCTGAGTTGGAAGGGACCCACAAGGATCATTGAGTCCAGCTCTCAAGTCAATGGCCCACACAGGGGATTGAACCCATGACCTTGGCATTATTACAACCAAGTTTTAACCAACTGAGCTGATCTCAGAGTTTCTCATGCTCTCAGGTGCACCTCAGTGACACCACCCCCTCAGGAGGCCTCTGAGGTTCCTCAGTGTTTGCACCAACCAATTATTTCACCCCAAGGGCAAACATAAACCACACAAAAAAAGGACATAGAAAACCTTGTCAGCCTTTAAACTCACATAAAGTTTGTGCCCAGGAGCCGTACGGGGGGAGCTGGGGCAGTGCCGCCTGCCTGGCCTCACCCTGGGCAGGGATCCCACCCTCTGGAATCACGGGGCTTGGGCTCAATTCCCACTGAACAGCCTTTATTCCATAGGTGGCTGTTCTGAATAAAATGGTTCAATTCCTGAAACAAGCTACTCATCAAAGCAAGGATTACCACAGCGTGCCCTTAAAATGAGCTGCACTCACTTGGTGAGTGTTTCAAGAGCCACCAGCATGCCTTTCTAGGGTCTTCATTATTGATTTTTAGTGTAAATCTAATTGGGAACCTCAGATTGCTTTGGATTTGATCTTTTTCGGCAGAGACTTAAACCCTAAAGGAAACCAGTCACCTCTTTGATGCATGTGCCAAGTTGCAGTCAAACTTCAAAGGGCAAAGGATACGTTCTGAAATTCCTTTCAACTTTCCCCCATTGGCCTGCCTGCTACCACATTATGAATTAAAAACAACTCTATTTTGTGCTTGTGATTATACTTCACACTTCACACCAGGATCTCGAAGTGTATTACAAACTTCCATTAAATAGAACAACACCCTGATGAACTGGGTTAGCTATAACTGGATACTGTTTCAACACCAAGTGAAGTTCAGCCATTTGGGGAACTGCAGAGGGTTCAAGCAAGTCAAGGGAGTTCAAGTAGAGAGGACAAAAGAGTCTGTGATAAAAAGGGGGTGTCATTAGGCAAGATATTAATCAACACCTCTCTTGCAGTGTGTTTACCATCCTTAGCCTTTTATGAAAAAGGGCACAGCATCAGAAACTCAGAAGACCAAGAAGCCAAACTTCAGCAAGAAATTCTCCATCCAGTACTTGAGACAGACTCCGGCTGAGCCTTGCTAACAGCAAACAGTGAGTGGCCATCACCCAGGAAGGGATAAAAGAAGACCTTTGCCGTGAAGTCATCCAGCCTGTGACTATGAGTAACTCTTGTGCACCAGCTCTGAGCAGCAACAACAGTCAGAATGGCCCCCAGATTGGAAGGCTCTCCTGGGGCATCTCCATATAGATGCACGTAGGCATTTCTTTGAGAGGCCTGTCAAAATCAAGATATCTCTGGAAATACAGGGTTGGAAGCTCACTCACTCACTCACAGAGGCTGCTGCTTATATAAATGAGGCTCCTCAGGCCTGCCTCTCGTTGCTATTATGGATGACAGTTTCTATCAAGATTTTTTTTCCCTCACTTATCTGAGGTTCTTTTAAGTATAAAATAGCTCCTGTGTCCCTTCCCTTCTTCTTGAGTGTAAAGTAGACAGGATCTAGCCTGGAGGACTCTTCAGCTGGAGATGCTGCCTTATTGCTTCCAAAAAATCAAAAAACCCCACCTGAGACTTTCCATAGCTCAGGAAGGTTTGTGTTCTCCTCACTCAGCCTTGAGCCCAGCCTGGCTCTTCTGCTCAGTGCTTTACAGGGAGGAAGAAAGAATGGGACCACATTTGCACTGCTGCTCCCACCTGGTGCTGAGACTTCAGTTCAGTACTTGCACTTGATGGCTCACCAGAATCATGGCTGCTGTGGAGAGAGCACACAGCCTATTTTAGGGGCTATTTTCAAGGGGGAAGTGGCAAACACTTTCATTTTGTTTTCAGTGCTTTCCTCTGCAAATTTTACACGTCCACAGCATGATAACTTGGCAGACTGTGCAGTGTCTCTGCTGTAATTGCAAATGAGGCCCTACTGCTGTCTGCAATTTCTAGCCCAGAATGTTGGCCCAAGAACCCAGAGGGTGTATCTGCAGTGGTGGATTGTCTGGAGTCAGTCACGTGCCCAAGGTTGGAGGCTCCATGTCTTGTCTTTCAGTTTGCTGCCCAACATCATTAATGCCATCATGAGCAGGAAGGTGGGAGTGCTTTTAAGTAAAACCCAAAATCTTTCAATCAAGTTTCCCTGTGTTTCACCTCCTCTTTGGAGTAGGAAAACCCACATTGAACCAACAGTGCCAACAATTCATTTTAAGTTCAGCAGAAGCAGAATCTGATGACAGACTGTCCTCCCAGGATCCCCTGAGATCAGCACTGGGTTGATCAGAAGGTTTGTGCTGCCAGTCGTGCCATGACTTCAGTCACTCAGGCTAAATTCAAGGTTACATCAACTACTAATGCTAAACTAGGGGAAGCTTTAACCAAGAAACATAACTGAGAGGTGGGCAGGAAGTGGCAAATGCTTACCCTTTGTCCAAGGAGGACAGGACAAAAGAGCTACTGGGAAAAAAAAGGAACTTGCATTAGCCCCCTGGGAAATACCTGTTATGCTGTGCTGTGAAGGCTTTTTCCCCATCAACTGGAAGTGGATTCATTTAAAAATTGAAAGAAAAGAAACTTTTAAAACAGAAAACCTACCGATAAAGAGCTAGGGAAAAAGAACTACTGTGCTTTAAATTCACACCTTCAGTATTAGCAATAGCATCTCTGTGACTCTGCTTTAGAAAACCTGTGATTATTATAGTTCATAACCACACTCTGAGATAAGGAGAAAAATAATCTCGCACAAATGTAACAACAAATGTTCATGGAATGATAGCCTGAAAACATTTTCACTGCATCCAAATTTTTACACTGCTTGCCTATCCACAAGAGTGTGCAAACACATCTCCAGCCACAGCCAACTCACCCAGCTGCACACTTAAATTAACAAGGCTAAATACAGTTTTCTTACTCATTCCTCAGTCAGCCACTGGAAATGTCAGTCACCTGTATCCCAGAACTCCTCTTTAATACTCTGTTCTCTTTTGAAGAGGAAATATCTGTAAACCCTTGTGTTCAAACCAGCAGTCACCACTTCTGGTGTCTCAGAGGATGCCTCTCCCTGACAGCTCCCAAAGCAGATTTGGGCAAAATGACTTTTTGTCCTTCCTCAGTCTGGACAAGAAACACACACAGAGAATCAGCAATGGATCCACTAAATAAATCCCAGACCACTGTGTGGCATTTAGCCAGTTCAAGAGGGAAACATCCATGGAGAAGGCAGCCCTGGAGACCCTGCAGGCAGTAAAACCTGCTTCGAGGAATTCTGGCTTGCACCACAAAAGGGAGAAGGGGCTATGCAAGTAGCTAAGGGGGAAAAAAACAGACTACAAATGTGATCCAGCTGGTGACAGCCCAACAAAAGCACGGGACTCCAAGAGTGACCCAAACTAAGAAACTTGCTCTAAAAAATGAGGTGATCTTACAAAGGAGGCTATTCTGTTACTGCAGCAGAAAAGGGAAGTGGGGGCTAACCAGCCCAAATATCCCAAACTATTCTTCTCATCTGAATAGTCTTTAGCAAGCAGTGGAAATCTCTTTGACTGAACAGGCACTCCAGTCCTGAGATGAAAGGGAGGGCAATTATGCCCCTTTCCTTTCTGAGTTCAGGTGTCTTTAGGGCGGTGCTTTTAATCTGGGCATCCCCAGCGGGGCTGGGTTTGTAAAACCTGCTCCTGGAGTTTAGTACTGACTAAAAGCCCATTCTAATTCTGCAGGGTGGAAACCCACGTTTGGGTAACTACAGTAGGTGGTCATATCGCAAGAAGAAGTAAAACGACAAAAAATAGAGTTGGTTGTAATAAACTGCAGGGCGAAGCACTGCCAGGCTGTTATGGACAGACCTGACAATGCCAAAAAGGTAATTGCATCCAAAAAGCTGCTTTTCACAGAGTTAAATATCAATGAAATCTATTCAATGTTTCCATTTGACATGTGGAATTGGCAGTAAACTTTTTTTTTAAAAATTAAACCAAGTTTTACTTATAAAATCAATTCCAGGAATGGCACAATGTCAAATAATAATAATTTTGAATAGCAGTATCAGAATTTTGAAGAATAAATGACTTATCTTCATGGAAGGAAACTGACTTTACACCCACTTCAAGTGTCTAACCTAAATATGTAAAATATCTTGAAAGCAAACTTTTCACCAACACAAGTGGCAGCCAGTTTTACTATAGCTGTGCTAAGAGGTCCTGGTAAAAACAGCAACAACAAAAAAATATCTCTTTTTGGTTCAAAGCTATTTCTTTGCAGCATGTTAAATGTTACTATCATCTTTTCCACCCCCATGCTGAAGCATAGAAGCTTTGCCACCTTCTTGCTCCATGCAATCTGAAATCCCAAAAAAGAAACAGATGGCTTTTGGTCCTGCGCTCCTGTTTCCTTGTCACATCTCACATGATCATTATAACTGGATGGAAAAGAAAATATGTTTCTCACAGAGCTGCAAGAAACCTGCCTCCCAATCAGAAAACTCCACTGTCTTGAGATGCAAAGAACTCTTTGGGGGATTAACTGTGCTTTACATGAGACACGTGTGCAGGGTGGGCATTGCAGCTGAATTATTGTGCAGGGAGGAGGAATGGGCTGTGCAGGCACAGGAGCCGGGCCACAGCTTTTAATTATCCTAATGAAGCCAAGGACTTAGGGAGAGTGCTACTTCCCTCAACCTTTTAAAGAGGCAGTATTTTGTGAGTGCAAACTTTCCTAATTTCTTTCATTTTTCATTTTGTTTATTGCAGATCTAATGCACTTTGATCTTAAAATGTTTGGAGAGCCAATAAAAGAAATAAATCACTTGTTCTTACAAAGGACAGACTGAACATTCCTCCACCCTGTGCATTTCATACATCCAGAATGTATCCCTGACTCTGACACCTGCAGCTAAAATAATCACCTTTAGCTGAAATAAGGGAGCTGGAGCCCAAAATCTCAGACATTTAAGTGGCATTTCTGCCTTTGAAAGTAACCTTTTACACAGACTGGGGTTACCAGTAGTCTTGAGCTGCAGGTGAAGTCCAGATTTCCTAACTGTCCTGCTCAGCACATCCATCTCATGTTTCCTGACAGAGTTTGAGAGCACTTCGGGTGGAGGTAAAAACCCACTCCCACCTCCTGCTTTTCCTGAGAGATGAGGGATTATTAGGAGGCATCTCTCATGGGCCACCTTATGGATCTTGCTTGCTTTTCAAAGCAGGGCTGTGTTTTTCTTCTTTAGAAAGTTCCTTGCACAGCCTCATGTCCTTTTCTATAAATGGCATAACTGTGCTGATTAGTAATAAAAGAAGGCTCCACCACCCACACCTGCTCAGAGAAGCTCCATTCCTGCAGCTCCTTCCTGTTTCTGGGAGATTTTTCTGTTAAGAGGAATTCTTAATTAGAAAGTAAATCAGTACACCAAGAGAAATTACAGTTTCTCTGGTTCTGTTCACTGCCCTGTCACAAGCCTGACCTTCCCTGTCTGGGGAAGCTCAGAAAGCCAGGCCTTGGCAAACAGCTTGGTATCTTCCCCTGAAACAGGATGCCTTTCCTCTTTGTGAGAATTGCCCTGGCCAGAGCAATCACCCTGTGACAGTGTGCACAGTTTTGGAGTTCTATGCTCAGCCCAGAGACCCTCCTACAGCATATTTTCAAGCTGTTTCCCAGAAATGCTCTTCCCTAAGGATGTGGAAGCAGCAGGCTTCACTTGCCTGAGCATGGATTGCAGTGGGAAAGCATGTTCTTCTCCTGTCCAGATAACCAGGAATTCAGCAGCCAGCCTGCTCTGGCTCTCAGGCTCTCAGCACTGGAGAGGAGCTGCTGTTTTCTCCATGGGTTATGAGCAGAGCTGTGTCCTCATCTGGCAGTGCTCAGTCCTGCTCCATTAACCTGAGTGCTGACTTACCCCTCTCGAGGATTTCAGAGCTGCTGTGCAACAGGAGTTTGCAATAATAAACCCAATTATAAATAAAAGATGAAAACTTCAGTGAGGGTCATTTTGTACTGTACCATTTTCCTTTTGACCAACTGCTTGCAACAGGCAGATTCATGTTTTGAGGTCACATTTGAAGGATAAAATACTCTTGGGAAGGTTTGGAATATGTAATTGTATATAATGGCTTGGCAAAATGATTTGACACAATGAGGTAAAGGTGGCCCACGTGCCTCTGTCTTGTCTGGGAGAAACCTCTCACATTCTTCTACATGCAATTAAAATAACTATGGTATTAAATAACTGCAAAATATTAAGCCTGAGTAGAACTGGATAAAGAAGAAGCAGCCACTGCTCCTGTTTCCCCAGCAGGGTCTAACCCAGCAGCAGCACAACTGGTGGCCTGTTACTCTGTTCTCTGCTTTCACCTTTTCCTCTACTCTTGGTAAACATGGAGTGAAAGGCTCCCATCCCACAGAACAAGTTCACATACTGAAATCCCATTTTCTCCATCACTAAGAACAGAGAAGGAAAGGCAGGAGCAGCTTTGACAAACTCATAAATGGGGAAAGGTACCAAAAACAGGTATCCTGGCACAGTGAGGGGCAACACATTGCAGGCATGGAGAGGGTAATGCACAGGAATACAAGGAAGGGGAATTCTCAGAGCAGTTTTTTATGGATCAATAGAAACATGAGTTAGATCATGGCATTAGGACCTGGAGCTCCAGTTCTCACAGTGCCAGACTCCAAGAAGAGGTGCAAACTTACTGTGTGGGGGGAATCCTCCCACAGGTACTACCCAAGGAGAAGCAGGATGTTCCCTCAGCCATCAGAGAGGAACAAAGAGGCCTTCAGTTTTGCAGGCAGGTTCATTAGATGGCACTGGTTGAAAACAAAAGGCACTCAGCTGGTGAAGAAGGCACTTGGCAGCGTGGCACAGACTGCAGAGACACTGCAGAGGAGCTGAACAATGGAGACTTTACTGTGGAAATGGAATGTTCAGGATGAACCTAAATCTAAATGCCTGATTTGATACTGAAACGTTCTGCAAATTTTCCTGCAAAGAAGCCCTGGGCTTCAATGTAATTCCCAAAGCCACCATTTCAGACAAAATCACATTTGAAAACAAACAAGGTAGGCTAAACAGTAAATTGTTTGGCTCTGATCATAATCCCTCCCTTGTCCACACATTGCCCTCTCCAGGCAGCTGTGCTGGTTCTGTATGAACACTTTGCTGCTCTAAGCCTGACTAATGTGCCCTGAACTAGTGCTTTTCACAGAGCTTTGCTTTTTCCCCTTCCCCACCTGAAACAGCTCACAGTGGGTGGGACATGTGAGTCTGACTCCCAGTGGCAGCTTTCCTTAGTCCTGACTGCACTGGCCACTGATTCTACAGCAGATCAACTCCACTCAGGCCTTGCTAATCACAAGACAGCCAAGAAAATGTCTATTCTGAGCTACAGGGCCTGGACTTTTACAAATAACCTCAGAGGATCCACTGGTGGTTAAGAGCATCCCACCCAGGACAATGTCCTCTCTGCCTCCTCCCTCAGCTCTTCTGCAGTCAGTTGGAAATACCAAGGAAAAAGTCATCACTGTGGTTCTTTCCTATTGGAACATTAAGGTGCAATCATATTTCTCATAAAACTTTACCTTTCTTTAATTCTCTTTTGTACAGCACAGCCCTACAGCTCCTCAGTGAAGTGTCTCAGTGGGTATCCTGCTCATGTACAGATGCTGCAGTGTCTGTTCTAGAGAGTGAATCACAATGTAAAGCTCATCAACATGTGCCAAAGCCATCAAAAGATCCACATGACACATGAAACATTTAGAAACCACTTCCACAAGACTTTTTTTTCTTCCATCTCTCCTTATTCAGCTGTTTTCTAGGAAATACTCCACAACTTAATTTCGGGTTTGTGAATGTTTGCCTCTGTGGTTATGGGTTTTATTTATGAGGTGCCATTTGAGACAAAAGTCATCCCAGGCTCATATTTTACTAGTTGAGTAAATTTTCCAAACTTTAATGATCAAGCCGCAGACTTCACTTGTTACTTTTTAATATACTTCAGTGATCTGATTGTGTAGTGTAATGATCAGTTTTCCCAACGTGCCTGAATGAGTTGCATAACTCATTAATTTAGATACTCACTTTGCAGGCCAAAATTGTGGTGGTTTTGGATAAAGTGAACAATTTAAGCAGCAGCCTCCTCCTAAACCAGCACAGGAGCCCAGGAATACCCCAGAACCAGGGTGGGATGAGACTAAAGGTGTGGGAAGCTTTGGACTGAACCCAAAATGAAAAGAAAACATTTGAGAGCATCTGGAAAGCTGAACTAGCACTGCAAGCCTGCTTTGTATTTGCTTTGCCTTTTCAAAAATGTTCCCTTGGGGATTAATTTCAGATTTTAATGATGGATTTCTCCCTTCTCCCCCTAACACAGCACAGCAAACTGTTCAACGTGAATGCTCAGTGTTTTAAAAAGCAGTACAGCTCCAGTCCTGTCAGGGACCCTTGAAAGATGTGGAGGCACTTGATTTTTTTGCTAAGTTGAGGTGGAAAGTATTCATGCATCTTGGAGGACTAACTGTTGAAGAGACTTCACGTTGGAACACACACTCTTGTAGAATCTGACCCCAGGAATGTGCAGCTTGACAAGTGGGTAAGGATGCTGAGCACCTTCTGGGAGGAGAAGACACTTCAAACCAGCCCTTCCCTAACTAAAGGTTGCTGGTGGCTCAATATTGCAGCACACAAATACATTCTTCAAATAATGATCCAGATATTTTAAAGTTCATACAATTGGTCTTTGTGTTGTTAGGACTCTGGTGAAACTTAGTGGATTTATACCAGCACAAAAGCAGGAAAGGGGGAAATGTGGCATTTTCTAATCTGTACAAAGTATTCCAGTGTTTCACACACTAGAACCATGTAATCTATTTTATCTATTAAGACTTCATTTTAATTTCAGTAAGCTGAAAATACAAACATTTTTAAATCCTCAACAATTTTTTAAATAACTGTTATTAAATGTAGTCTTGCCACTAAGGACAAAGTAACAGTTGCACTACTATAAATATTAATGCTAAATTTACAGAGAATAAAATGCATTCAAGCAACCTTATAAAATTTTTAAGAAAGCTACACTTACAATAAGCACTTTGGTAAAACTTTGCCTTCTGCTGGCTGACATGCACAAAGTCTCTAACCAGCTACAAAAGCCTGCAACACATTATAAACCTTTGGAACCACATCACAAATGTTTGGAGCTGTTTCTGGGTCCCCCTTCCTTCCAAACCTGTGCTCTCTCCTTCTCCTTCTCAAGCCCTGCATTTATTTGATGCCTGACATGGTTCTTGAAGAGGGTGAGACAGATCTCACTGGTTTTCCAGCCTCTACCTTATGACAGAAGATTTAATCACTGTAAAGCTTTATGTGGATTTGTTTGGCACAACATTCTGTTATTGCCATGGCAATAGAGCAGAAGGCTTTTTATATAGTTTGCCATTGGGTGTTGATTAGTATTTGTCTCATTTTATTTGTGCTTTGAGCACGTACTTCTGAAAATGAAACATAGTTCCTTCTTAGAACATAAGCTGCAAGTTAATACTCAGTATTCCTTTTTTTTTGTCTTCTTTTTAACCAACTCTCACATCCTTGGCCAAGTTCAGGAATGAGCTGTAAGGTAATGACATTTGGACTCCTGAATGCTCAGCTCTCCTTATACCTGATTCCTGCTGGCTAAGAGGGGAGAAGCCAGAGGAAAGGACTGTGAAAAGAAATAGGACTGAGACTTCTACTCACACCTTTTGATGATGTTCCTGTTATTTGCAAACATGGTGAGGCTTCCCACTCCTTTGTAGGAGAATAAGGGCTTTGTGGAGTTAAAACTCAGCAGAAATACATGTGACTTACATGCTTAATCAGTCAGTCATTGCTAATTTATCAGAGCTTTTAAAGAATTATGTTATAGCTTGATAGCTCTTCTGATGTCTACGAGGTGGTTTCTAATTTTCAGGAAAACTTTCCAGAACTGGGAAGTTCTCACAAAGGTCAAGGTTCTTGAGAAGGTTCCTGAACTACTTGTCTGGTAATTTAAAGGAGAAATGGTCAAGCACTCACCAAAACTCCACTTCTTTGTTTACTCCACTGTCTTCTTCACCACAGAGAGAAACTGCCCGAGGAGCAAGAATTGAAATTATTTAAGCAAACCCAGACCTTCCTAAAGAGAAGTCTTTTTAAGCAGCCATTTAGCAGCTCATGTGGAAATACCTGAGATCCATATGCCTTTTAACTGCAGGTATTTTATACATGAAGGCACAAAACACGTTTCTCAGAACTATAGTCTGAATTTTTCTTTTAAAAATGAGATGCAATTGTTGAAGTGAGCCAAAAATAGTCTGTAGTTCTGTGCAACATGTAAATGTAAGTGTGGAAATAAACAAGAATCTGCAGTAAAAGCAAAGGCTCAACAAGTATCCAAAGAAAGGAAACAAACAAAAAGGTTAGAGAGCTGCATTAAATTATTTACATTAAACTGTTTTAATTAGACTCACCTGAGCTTATTGGATTTACCTTTTGTCCCCTCCACCACCATCCTTGTTTGGGCAAGTTCATTTTCTGCTCTGTAAAACACTCAGTAATCCTTCATCCTCATCAGCCTCAGCTCATCCTGAAGGCTTCCTTGCTCTCCTCTCCTCCTCCCTTGCACAAAATTCCCAGCCTATTCCTTGTGGGAGATTTCTAAAGTTTCCTAGTGGAAAGGGATTAGGAAACAGTTGCAGCAGCAGCAACTTGTGAGAGAGTAGTTCCAGTTAGTGGCAGACACCGAAGTCTAGAAAAGCTCTGGATTGATTTGTTGGGGATCAAAGTTGTGACAATACGACCCCAGTAAGTTAAAACATCACAGGGGTGTCCAAATCTTGTCTCCACATACCCTTGCCAGGCTTTTCTGAGGCTGATGTTCCTGGGCCTGGTCACTGGGCTGGAAGACAAGTTTTAGCACCAGGCAGGAGGGAGGGACCACAGTCCTGGGGATACAGAACCACTTTTGCAGGGATAACCCTGCCCTAGAGCCACGAGCTTAAACTGGGCCTGAAACTGCAGGGGCAGTGACATGGCTCTAGAGTTCTGTGCAACAGCAGTGTTTCCTTCAAGTCTTTTTGGATATTGTGTCCCATGCTTGAAAACAATCTGACTGGGGCAGGAGGAATTATTTACTCTGGAGGCTGCTGCATCTCAGTAGACTCCAACACAGCAGTCTAAGACTGCTTAACACACAGTTTTTTCTTTTTTTTTTCATTCAGAGCTTTTAAAATTCTAGAGAGAAACAGTTATTTTTCTTGCTCTCGTTTTACAGCTGGGAAAACCAGGACACTTGCTGCCTGACAGCTACTGCACCTTATCTGCCTGTGTCAGAATCAGGAGTTGCCAAGAGCATTAAATGCAGATCCTTGCAGAGCCCCAGGTGACAGGTGCTAACTTTGTAACCACTGTAACGTGCTCACATCTGATCAGATGTCTTTATCCTTAGTTCCTACATGCTCCTTTCATCTGACAAAACCATAATGCCTGCCTGCAGTAGTACATATATCTAGTTATAACAAGTCTCACCTTAGGAAACTCAACAGAGCTATTTGAAAGACATATTTACATGCCTGGGACACAATTTACAGACAACTAGAAGAGGAAAAAGGGTTTGGAGGAGAAAGGTAGGTCCTGATAATTTGCTATTTGCTTTTTTCATTCCAAACCTTACCTTCACAAAGCCTCTGGGCTTGATTTGATATGTTTGTTTTGTGGAATTACAGAATACAAGCAGTTGGCAGAAGATGCTATTCCTGCATAGGCCAAGCTTGTTGAGAGCAGAAAAGTTTTGAAGCCTTTGGGGGAGTCCCCAGCCAGGCAGAAAAAAGCAGACATTAAATAAGATGGGATGACCCTGTGAAAAACTTCCCTTGTACAACAAACCATAAGATGATGTAACCATTTCCTTCCTCTTTGTTGGGGTTTGCTCTCAGCTGAGCACTGCAAGGCTTGCAGGTGGTGCAGGCTGCTTTTGTTTCTGCTGCTGTTCAGATGCTCTGCCATCCCCAATTGCTCTCAGGAAATCAGAATAAGAGAGCTTGCTCTCATGAATGCTGATTCCCAAGCTAAGGGAGAGAACACACAATGAGATATCAATGATTTTAAATCATTATCTCACTGTTGTCAAGCTTATTAATTATTGTGATGTGTTCTTTGCACTGCAGCAGCACTTCAGGATAAGCTTGTGGTGTCAGTGTGCAGAGCTTGGGCTGGGACTAACAGGATCTTTCTCAGGTCCAAGATACCCATCCTGTCAATTAAAGGCAACCAAACTCTGAGATGCAGATCCAGGCCCATCTCCAGATGCTCAGGGCAGACCTGCTTTGGCCTGGGTCCCAGTGCCCAACCTTGCAGCCCATCAGCAGGAGCTCTGTGCTTTTGAAACACAGCCCAGTGTTTTGAACACCATCCTCAGTGTGGCCAGAGGACAGGCAGGCTCCCAACCTTGTCCCTGAAGCTCTTTCTCACCTCAGAGTGCAAACCTTGGACCTTTTGGTGAGGAACAGATGTTCCCTGTGCTAAGTGCTGGTGCTTTCCCTTAACTCTCAGCTTCACAAAAGTACCTTGCACTCAGAGCTGCTGAAGTGCTACTTCAAGTGCAGTGGGTTCCTGCTCCAGTGAGGGGTTTTGTTCTGTTTTATTGTGCTCACTTGTGGCCAGCCCATCCCTGGAAACCCAACTCAAAGCTGGGAAATCACAGGCTGCACTCACAACCTGTGGAATTGCTGTCAGCTGAAACATCTGCTGGATCTCACACACTGGAGAATTGCGTGTTCTGTCACACTGGAAGCTGTGTGGGCTACAGAGCTGACTGCAGATCGCTCCAGGTAACAACAGTGAATATATTTCTGCATCAAATATCACCATGGAGAATCAGGAGCTCTTGAACAGAATTTGGGAATGTTTTGTTGTGGTTTATTTTTGGCAGAGGACTTTGAATAAAATTAGTTTCATTGAGTGACAAAGATATTTTACTACAGAAAGATGGGAATTAAAGCAAGCTTCACATACACTGAAAATATGTGACCACTAAAGTTATTTAGCATGCAAAATTAAGATGAATAGCACTAACCACTAAATTCCTTCAAAATCCTGTGAACACTTAGTGAAAAGACACCTGAAGTATTTTAAACAAGAACTCTCACCAAGTCTAAAGAGTTGTGGAGTTCATCCCCACCGGGGCCTTGCTCTGCCTCTCTTGCCAGCCCTGAGCCAGAGCAGCCAGTCTGTGCCAGTTCCTGCTGCTGGAAGGTCACCAGAGCCTCCAAACTAGGACATGCACCTGGAGCTTTCCATACAGACCCTCTGGCTCCCATGGAACTGTCCCAGACTGACCTTAGAGTTACACCTATGAAGAGCTTTTGAATAGAGTTTAATAATTTTATAGCTAATTATCAGACTACAGAGTCTTTACACACAGGTATTGAGTAGGCAATTCCTATGCAGCCGAGGACTTTTTTCAGTCTTACACTCAGTTCTGTTGTCAGAATCGTGGTCCTGACAAGTCCTAGAGAGCCAAGACCTGACAGAGGAGATGCCCCACCACAGAACCCTGATTTTCTGGTTTAAAACTGAATTCCTGTATCACACTTTTATCATCTATTTCCACAGCAAATCCCTGGGGGCCAATGCCTCAGCTACCAATCACCGGAATATCCAGTTACAAGAATGTCTAATTAATGGGAGAGCCAGTAAAACAAAGAGGAAGCTTTATAAAACAGGCTGGAAAAGAAATTAACTATAGACCCCATATCTGCTAGTAAGAAAAAACCCCATTCAAGAGGCCTGATTTTGCATCTTGCAGCTGCACAGGCTCCCTGTGTCAAGCTGGCTCCAATACTGAAGACAGTGTGTGCAAAAGGAAATAATCAACACCATTTCAGCAGAGAAATAAATTGCCAAGTGGGCATTAAAATTTTAGTAATAAAACTAAATGCATATGCTAATCTACTCTGTATTATTTAGCAAAGACTATTTTGGATCAAGAAAGGAATAATCTGCACAAAATTACAATGAATGGAGGTGTTTATCATCAAGAGGTCTTTGAGAAGGAACAAGCAGCGGACTCCTTATTAAGGTTCCAATTCATAAAAAAGTTGATCATCCAATTAAAGGTGAACTCTGAAAAGACTTGGTTAATTTTATTTCAGAAAAGAGTCTGGCCTGGCAGGCTCTGGAGAACAAAACCCACGACCTCTGGGGGGCTGTTTGGTGCAGGAACTGCAGCACCCAATGTTGGGGCAGGTCTTTTGTGTTCTCTGCAACAGAGATTTTTCTGCTTACTCACATTAATATAGAGAATTCAAAGCACAGCTTGTTGTGGCAGCAGCACTGGATAATTTGAAAGTTAATGCTATTTTATAACTTGATTTAATTGTGTTTCTCTTTTGAAGGAGGTCTGTTTCACACTCTTGCTCTGTTATACTTAAATGAAATAAATAAAACAACTTGGCAAACAATACACATAGTCAAAACATACTGTCCTTAATGTAAGAAGCCATTTCAAGTCTTGTTGCCTGAAAAAGCAATTCATTATGTAAGAATATTTTTCACACATATGCAGTTTTAAGCATGTGGGCACCTCCATTAGTTTGAAGTAATAATTTCACATATACATATCTATCTATCTATCTATCTATCTATCTATCTATCTATCTATCTATACACACACACACACACACACATATATATATATATATATTTAATCCTCAACAGAAGCTTATAAGCTTTGGTGGGTGTGACCAAAAAGATCCTCACTGAATAATCATACACAAACCTGTTTAGATGACTTTTGAACTGATCATCGTCAAAGTAATAATGGAATTCTTCTAGTGTCCTGTTTTACACAGCCATCTCTATTTCTATCCCTTTATGGAAAACATTATGGAAATCTTGGAATTAATCCCCAAATTTATCCCTGAAAGACAGCAGATGTTTATTTTAGTTCCTTTGTTAAATCAGCTAAAAATGATAAACAAATATATAAAGCAGGGGTAGAGGGGCAGGGAAAGATTTTGAGCTTATTTGTGGCTGGGATGTTCATAAAATTTATTCAAATATGGCCAAATTACTCACAAATAAGCCTCAAACCCAACCTGCCACATACATTTAATTTGTACATGGAATTGCCTGGCTCAAGCCTCCAGTGCTCCCTGGGACATTCACTGGTTTGTCTCTCCATTCAGAGCTGATGCAAAATACAGTTCTGTCTTTTAAAGCCTGTCCTGAGCAGAGTTACAGGATGTTTAATGCAACCATTAAAATTCTAAAGCTTTGGCAGTGCCACTCTCAGTGGTTTGAGACACTTTGACACGGTAAGACAACTATTGCAACAAACCCACACCTGGCCCAAACCTGGAGCAGTGCAAGGGCTGCCACGTGCCCAGGGGAGGATGTTCAGAGCTTCTCCTGACTCACACCAGCCCCCTGAAACCTCTCTGAGACACCAATTCTTACCTGTATTTAATTCAGGCCTCAAAGTCTTGACACTGAAGATTTCTGCTACTGATCTCCTGGGTTTCCCCTTTATCAGACTCAATGCCTTAACCAAGTACATCTTAAACAAAACATCAGCTCTTTCTGCCTATAAATTTAAACCAGCCTGTGTAGCTTGAATTTTCATTTTAAGGTCATACAATCCTTTATAATAAGTTAGATACCCTCAGTTTTGATAGGGATCTCTCCACATGAAGGAAGACTGAGTCAAATATTTTATAGTGTTTGGAGCCAACATTGACTGAGCACCAGCTTTTAATTTAGGGAGTGTTTATCCTTAGTCTGCAGCCACTTGTGCAGCTTTTGCCCAGCAATTCTCTGTGATATTCTGTTGTGTTGCATGTTTGTGCACCTTCACATTGCTCTGGACATATGGAGGATGTTCCCTTTTGCTTCTGCTGTTCCAGCTGCAAAATAGCCATTTCCTAGAGCTGCTGCAAAATTCCTAAACTCCTGAACATAACATGAATCTATGGATTTTCACCTATTTCACATTGGCTACTTGCAGGTGGCTCTGAAGGGTCCCTTGAAAACTTCCCCCTTTCCTTTCCTGACAGACAGCAGGTCCTTCTCCTCTTCTCCCCTTCCTGACAGACAGCAGGTCCTGTAATTCCACATTGTCCCTCACAACTGCCCTAGCTTGACTAAACAGATTTTTATGTCTTACCTTCCTGGGATCTTTTCTGTATTGTTGGATCTTTGATCTGATCCCTAAAAATGGAACCTCTGAAATGTCAGAGTTACTTGACTGATCTGGTATTTTAAGACCAGCTAAAAATTCTTCAAAGGATTCCTCCTCCTGCATTCTTAGACCAAACCTGTGTCTTTCAGAAGTTCAAGGTTTCTTGGGAGTGCACTGTTCCTTCCAGCTTTCTTTCTGTAGCTGCATGGATTGCCCTCTCTCCCTGGCTGGGGTTCATGTCATTAGAAACTTTGATAGCTCCTACTACTGCAATATTCCAGAAAATACTTCCTTATGATTAATCCAGGCACTGTGTGTGTGTGTTTCAAAGCACAATGTGAGTCTTTTCAAGGAAACTGCAATATTGCCAGTGTGGTTTAGAGGCTCTAAAAGCCCCTGAAGAGCTATCACTTTTTCTCTCTCTTTCAAATCTCTTGTTTTCTACTTAATTCCTTCCCCTCTTTCACATTCTACTCCTGTTACCACGTGGCCCTTGGTTTTCACTCCCAGCCAGGCTTGGATGGTGCAGAGGGTGAGCAGCCACAGGGCCCTTGCCCTCAGTCTGCCTTCCCTCCCTCCAATCTCCACGTCTCTAATTACTGACTAACCAGCTTACACTTGTTCAGCCTCCTCTTAGACATGAGGCCCTAGAGATCCAACATCTGCTAATTACATCTCTGAGTTTTACCTTTTATTATCTTCAGAAGCCCACAGACTTTCCAGCAGAGACACACACTTAAAGTCTCCTGTCAGAGGGATTGCTTTTGGGGGGTTTTTGGGGGTTAACATCCCACAGCTTTACAGTGAAGGGGCAGTGGGGGAGCCATAAGAGACCAAGAGAGTCACTCCTAAAAAACAGGATACTGCAACTTAAAAGCCAAAACCAGCTGAGCCACCCTTAAGGGCAGTTTGTTGTTTCAGTGAGAGATTGGTCTCTGCCAGCCCTGGAAATCTCCTTACCACTGCTCCTTCCATCCTGATATGATCCATTTTATGTTGTACCCTCATGGCAGAAAAATTCTGCAGCCCTTTGCAGCTGTGTGTTACTGTCAGTGCCACTCTTCATCACCACTGTCATCCCCCACTTCAATCTTCCCAGTAGAAGTAAAGGCTGAGATTTTGAGAGCCATATTTTTGGCAAATTGAGGCATTCAACATTTTTTGGTCTAATAAAAGATTTCCAGGTGGTAATTATTCCACTCATAGTAGTAAATATGGGCATGGAGAAAATGAGGATTAAAACTATAGATCACGCTCCAATGCCAAAAAAAATATAATATTTTCTTGCAAATGTTTTGTATCTTTCTTAAAGAGCTGCAGAGCCTCTGTTCAGTGTCTGTTTCTAATTTGGGCCATTTGTTCCTGTGAGTTACAACAAAAGCAAAAGAGAAGGAAAAAAAGAGTGCACAGCAGTATGTTTTGAATTGTAAGATGTCCAGAACTTTTGTCTGTCTCACAGTGTGCAATCACAGGGCATGAAACTGCTCCAGAGCTGGAGGGGTGAGGTCACAGCCCTTGCAGAAAGGCACAAGTGAGGACACAGGCTGGATGGGCTCACACAGGATCACAGCAGGGGGAGTGGGTGCTGCTCCCAGGGCTGCTGAAGTGGGTCCTAGAAACAAAGAACTCACACCTTAGGAATATTTCCTCCCAGTCTGAATCCAGCAGGTGAAAGGAATCAGTTTTCCAGCTCCTTGAGGAGGGCTGAGACCCACGGAGAGGTTTTGCATCCCTTTTCCTGACCAGGAGCTGATCTCCTTACACTGACCTTTGCAGTAGGAGGGCATGGACCACGCCTGCTTCTCACATCTCACCTGCCTTGGGGAACCTGAAGCAGGAGGACACTCAGCTGGATCTCTGCCTTCACACCCACATGGATTTCATTCATCAGATTACCTCAGCTGAAGAGTCATTTATGACTTTGCAGGGCCTTCCGAGGAACCTGAGAAGTTCAGAGGTCTGGATTCAACTCCTCGTGCACATCCAGATTCCTGAGAGAGCAAACCAGTCAGGAGCTGCTCCCACTATGCAGGAGGGGGGTGAGGAAGCGTGGGAGGCAGAAAGAGAACACTCAGCAGAACAGAAAGGTGGCAATAATCGATAACAAGAAGTACTTTTGCAGACCACCAGTGATTAAGCTGTGAACTCACTCCCAGATGAAGCTGCAGGAGCCAGAAATTTCAAGAAATTAAAATCAGAACTAGGTGTTTTATATATATATATATATACACTCACACATATATATATACACACACACACACACACACACACATATATATATATATATATATATATCAAGCAAAGCAGAATCTAACAAATAATTGGAATATAAATTTGGAAAGGAGTTATGAAAGTCCCTTCTGCAGGTTTAAACCAAACTAACATTGCTCAGGATGAGAGAGCCCCAGTGCAGGGGGCAGAACATTCCACACCCATCTATTAGAGGGTTGCTCCACCTCAACCAGGAATATCTGGCTCTAGTTTCTAGGAGGTAACTACATCCAGTTCTCATGTGACCCAGTCTCCAATTTGTGTTTGCTCCAAATTGCAGTCAGGCAGTGACTGTGCACTCATATATATGTATTTGTGTGTATCATTGCCATATGCATGGTTCTATACATAGTTGTTATAGTAGGCTCTCAAAAGTAAATAATTCTGAAGGATGTGGACCTGCCAGCATGTCACATCATGACTGGTTTATTTTTTACCCATCTTCTCCATTGATTTAATTACTCTCCAGCTGCTTCAAGATGAGTATTTGCATCTTGGAGACACGCTGCATAATTTCTGCTTGCAGCACAGCATCCTCCTGCCTTCCAGAGCTGCTTCTTATTTATAGCACTGGAGGCAGGGCTGCCTTGCACTTGGCATGGGACTACCAAGGCAGAAATAGAGAGTTCCTGACCAAAAGAGCTCTTTATCCAAGCAAGACTACCAAGCTGGTACCAAAACCAGCGGAAAAGCCCAGTGTGAGGCAGTCGGACCTAAGTGTCCCATCAGACAGTTACAAATCCAGTAATAAGCAATGCCCAGAGTGCAGCAGCTGTCTCACCATCTCTGCTTTATATTGCACAATTTTTTACAGGTGGAACACTCAGTGGTACCTGTGGGTGTTGTAAGTGCAGTTTATGCCAGAGAGCTGCAATGCAGGTGGGAGAGATGTGATGCTGAAAAGAAAGGACAGTTTTGCTCTTATTCCTTCAGCCTGTTTGGGATACTGACAAAAAAGAACACCACAACTTTAAAACACAGGGTAAAAAGGCAGAACTCTGAGCTTACAGGCTTCTGTTTCTGTTTTGTGGAGGATTTTTTGTCTGCTGATTTCCCAAGCTGCCCCTTTAGCTGCAAGACAAGGCTGCTTCTCTCTGTTTATGAGTGTTATCAACTTTACCAACAACGTCATGGGGAATTATGATTCTCATCAATAATAATTTATCAGTTTCTGCAACTTCCAGGCACTTTTCCAGGCACAAAAGAAAGCAAATCTGTGCTCTTGGGGGTATGTTTTACCTGGGTTTTGCTCCTGAGGGTTTATACTCCTAAACAAATATAAAAATATAAAATATTCCGGGAGAAGAGTGAAAGAACAACACATGATAAGCATCCAGCTGGTGTGTGTGCACAGCCTGGAGACAGGAAATTTTAACAGCACTGTGCTGGGCAGGGGATTCTCCTGCTGCCTCAATGTGCTAGCAGGTGCAGGAATTTGTAACAGCAGCACCAGCAGCAGGCTCATCACTGCTGACTCACTGGGGCAAGCACGGATCATTAGACTCCACTTTGAGGAGGACATCAGCCTGTCATTTGTTTGTCAAATGCTCTTCTCAGGAGCAATGACCTCTTAACTCCAAATGTGGATTTTGTTTCAGACAGATTTGTCTTGCTGGGAGACGAGATGCTTGTTCCTGTCATGTGGAGCCAGGGGCTGTCCTTGTCAGGGCTGGTTATGCTGCAACTACAGGGCCATGGACAGCAGCTTCACTTGTTGCCACAGGGGTGTGAGGCTACCTGGGATTGCTGCGTGGCCCTCAGCCAAGGGACAGGGACAAGGGACAGACTGCAGTGTCCTGCATGCCCTGTCCAGCTTCAGGGAAAGGGTCTTTGAGCATAATCACAGAATAGGACGAGTGGGAAGGGACCCACCCACAAAGACCACCCAGTCCAACCCTCAGCCCTGCCCAGGCCCATCCCCAGAGTCACCCCCTGTGCCCCAGATCATCATCCAAACACTCCTGGAGCTCTGACAGCCTCGGGGCTGTGCCCACTGCCCTGGGGAGCCTGGTCAGTGCCCACCACCCTCTGGGGGAAGAGCCTTTCCCTGAGATCCAACCTGACCCTGCCCTGGCACAGCTTCAGCCATTCCCTGGGGGCTGTCCCTGCCCTGGCACAGCTCCAGCCATTCCCTGGGTGCTGTCCCTGGTCCCACAGAGCAGAGATCAGGGCCTGCCCCTCCTCTGCAAGTGGTACCTGCACTGAGGTCTCCCCTCAGTCTCCTCTTCTGCAGCTGAACACACCAAGTGCCTTCAGTCTCCTCACACAACTTCCCCTCCAGGCCCTTCCCCAGCCCTGTGTCCCTCCTTTGGACACTCTCCAAAGGCTCAATATCTTTCCTATATTGTGTCTGCCCAAACTGCCCCACTATTGCAGGTGAGGCCACCCCAGTGCAGAGCAGAGCAGAACAATCCTCTCCCTCTGCTTTATCCCCCCCAGGACTGGGATGTCCCTCCTGGCTCCAGGGCACTGCTGACCTGTGGCCACCTGGCCATGGACCAGGATGGATCAGAAGGGTCTCAGTTAATGTTGCCTGAAGCAGCTGGAGGGGCAGAGACTTGCAGGGGGATGAAACTGCACTCTCTCTTCTCCCTCACTCTGAGCTGGTACCAATAATCAAGCCAGGAAAGGCTCTGGACACCAGGCCCAGCTGGCACATCTGCCAGGGAACCTTCTCAGCCCCCAGAGGGGAGCAGCTGCCTGCAAACTGCCCTTGAAGGATTCTTGCTCCCAAAAGTCAGAAAACATGAGCTGACACAGCCAGAGCATGGTGAGGACAGTTTGGGCAGTCTGGCAGCAGAGATGGCATTCTGGGGATGGCTCTGGCCATTCTGGTTTGTCAGTACAGGTGCTGCCATAAGGCCCACGAAGTAAGAAATGTAAGCCCTGGAGAATATCTGTCTATAGGAGAAATCTCACAGGACACACCAAGTTAGGCTTATCTCCAGCAAATCAAGGGAATAACACTATGGATAAGCTTGTCCAGTACCTTCGAAGGCTCCTTTTCAGAGTCTTTTTTGGTGAAATTATATTTATATTACACACAGTGTCATCTTAAACTAAGTACAAACACTGAAACTCATATGCTAAGCTCATAAATAACTTACTTGGTCTGATTTTTCCTTTCTTCTACATGCAGAGCTTTAGTTTGCTGTTTCTACTGCTCTTCCAGCTTTGAATGCTTCTTTTGTTGATTATTATAATGTGCTTGTAAATGTGCAGAGCTGTCTCTTCCGTGATGTGTTGGCTGAGCCCATGTCAGTGGATGCAACTCAATCCCCAGTTCCTTAAAAATTCTTGGTGAGTAAGACATCCTTTTTCATCTGTATCATACCTGGAGAAAGAAATGCTCTTTTTAAATATTCATGTGTTCCCCATGGAAAGGCATTACAGATGTCCTTAAGTGACTTAACAGCTTAAATGTCCCTGACTTCCCTTCCTTACAGAGGTGCAAAGGAATGAGTGACTTTGCATGAGACTCAGAGGACAGGGCTTACACATCGTAATCACAGAGTGCACTCCAAAAATACCACCCTGAGGACCAAATCATCAGGGTGTCCTCCAGCTCTCAGTGCTGCAGCCTTGCAGTGCCTGCTTTGAGGGGCAGAGAACTGGTCTGCTAAAAATCCACTCTCAGGTGGCTCAAACTGGTCACACAAGCCTGGGGTGCTCAGCATTGTAATCACCCTTCACAGACCCAGGTTTAGCTTCATAAACAGTTGTCATATTTCTTTAGGTATAAAGCTTCAGGTTTTTCCCTCTGCAGTGGCTTCCCCTGCTAGTGCTCTGTGCATGGTAATGCCTAATTTAGCCTCAGCTTCACTCCAATTCCTTTATTCAAGTTCCAGACGTAGCAGGCACGGAAGAGATTTGAGCTATTCTGCAAGAGGAGTGGCTGATGGCAGGGAAGTTATGCAGCACATAACTGCACAAGAAGGACACTCTCCTGTGTGCCATAAGGAATAAGAATGGAAAGTCAATTCTAATGGAGTAGAAAATACTTCAGAGATGAATCAGTGCTAAGAAAAATCCATACAGTCAATGCGGTTTGAACGCAAAATGCAGTACCCTGATTGTATGTATTAGTGATCAGTTCTTTAAACAGAGCTGTAATAAAGGGAGCTTTCCATGGAATGTCACACACAGCTGCCATCTGTGCCACTGCAAGCCCAGTTCATAGCATAGCTCCTCTTTGGGGAAGGCAGACAAGCTTTCCCCACTTCACAACAAATTACTCGTCTGTAAAAACACTTCGTGATATTCCTCGAAATCTTTACCCAGCAGGAAGTTGCCTTGCTTTCTTTTGTTATGTATTTGGGATGCAGCATGTTTCTTTTGACTGACTCACATCTAGTTAGGCTGGAAATACTGGAAGTAAATTTAGTTCCCTGAAAAGGAGAGGTTGCATTTGTGTGTCCAAAAAAAAAAAAAAAAGATGAAAAAAGTTAACTTAACCACTGACCTAAAGTGCCACCCAAGAATAAAATACATGTTGAATTAAAGGGATCAGCAACACTGAAGCCAAGAGAAAGTCCTGTCTTTTAATTCATTGGAAATTGATGGATTTAATTGAGCTTAGCATGGTAAGACACATCCTCCTGTAACACAGTGTCTTGATCTGGGGTCACAATCATAACAAAGTAAAATATTTCTTGTACAGTATCATCTATTGTCAGTCCCTGCTCTGTAATCCCACAAAAGATCCATTATTGCAAGAACTAATCATTTAGAGTTGCCATACCTTGGATTCTTCCAGGGTGATTGGAATGCCAAATGTGAACAAGAACTACTTCAAGTCCCTTGGCTGTATAATGCCATTTCCCTTGCTGTCAGATCCTTGAAAATCCTGGAATGTAAAAGGAATCATCTCTAACAAGAACCAACAAGTCTGACAAAGTGTTTGATCTCTCTATAAGCTTAATAAATAATGGGAATCAAGAAAAAAAATGAAAATAATAGAACCAAAGAATACTTTGGCTTGGAAAGGACCTTTAAATGATATCCAGTCCAATGTCCTGCAACGAGCAGGGACATCTCCACTAAATCAGGTTGCAGTGAGAAATGTCAGACCTGCAGATTTTCTCCCCAGCTCATTCTCTATCTCATATGAATGAGATTTTGGGTTGAGTTTTGGTTGCTTGGGTCTGTTGGTGTTTTTACCACTCATCTTGTGGACTGAGATTACCAGTGAAACTACCTGATGTACACAGTTGTCCTAGTTCAGCAGGAGGGACCAGCTAACCCTGTGTGGGGGTGATCAAAGCTGTGTATTCTACCCCCTCTATTCATTCCCCAAGGTCAATGGGTCATTAGCAGCAGCTGCCCAGGGAGCCATTATCACCTTCACACCCAGCCTGAGGGGGGCAGAGCTGCTAATGGGCCATCAACAGCTCAACACCCCCTGGCTCCCAGAGTTAATCACCCATTGTGTGAGTCCCCGCCCAGGGGGAGGGACTGAGAGCTCCCTGAGGGTACATAAGTGGTGGGTAAGAAGACCTCGGGAACCTCTTGTCGGATCCAGAGCAGCAGCAGGACCTCGACAGGAGGAGATCACCGGTCTCGCCCAGACCACAGCCCTCGCCTGCACCAACAGGTTTTTCATTTCCTTTTGCTCTGGACTTGGGGGAACCACAGGGGTCTCAGCACAAGGGCAAACAAACCCCGTTGGGTTTGTGCCCCAGGACACTGGGTTATACTGCTGGGGTTTTGTGAGTTGAAAGCAATTTCCCTTGTGTGGCAGTGTTGTTATTGTAATATTATTATTAAATTTTAGCTCTGACTTATAATCTCTCTCGTGGTGAGTTCATTTCCCCTGCTGGTTCACCTTTAAACCAGCACATCTTTTGGCGCCCAACGTGGGGCCACGAGAGAGAAGTCAGAATTACAATTTCATTTTGTGTATTTGGATACAGAAACTCCCTGACTACCATGTTGCTTGATGTATTCATGTGGATGGTGTATCTGGGCCTGTTCATATTTCGACACATGGGGAACCATGTGCCTATTTTGATGCTCTCTTTAATACCAGGGAGAAGGATCAAAATTGCTTTATTAATATACTATGTTTATGTTGTCATAACATCAGAAGCAATGAATTTCATTGTGAATGTATATTCAGTCTGGTCTGCCTGTCCTGGTTTGGGTTGTGACCTCTGGGGTCTCATTAAAAATAGCACCCAGACTGTGGGGAAAACAGGCAGAGATGGTTACTTCCACCTTTTCACCTCTGCTACAACAGTCATTGAAAATATTGAGCTTCCTTTTGATGTTAGGGACAGCATAATCCTACTGTTAGTGCTGTTAGTGTTGCTTTGTCTCCTCTGTACTGTATACACCATGTTTAGGGTCAGAACTGGGCTTTCTAAGGAGACTTGCTGGAGGCCTGCCCTGGGAGCGGATGATGTTGAGTGGCATGGGAAGTGGGAAGATATGGGTCAGTATTTGGAGACCATCTCTCCTCAAATGATCTGGAAATTCACCCCAGAACAACTGCAGGACCCTGCCAAAATGCTAAGCTATGTGAAAGGAAGATGCTCTGGTAGTCCCAGAGATGTGCAGCTCACAGCAACCTGCTGGGCCCTGGCCACTGCCTACCGCACACTGCTTGGTGTGGTACAGCATTGTCAGGAGGAGGAGTAAAGGAGCAAATCCACAGGCACCATGTCCACCCAAACCACGGCTGAGCCAGAGAGGAAGAGAGATACATCAACCAGCAGCGTGTCCACCCAGACCATGACTGAGCCAGAGAGGAAGAGAGATACATCAACCAGCAGCGTGTCCACCCAGACCATGACTGAGCCAGAGAGGAAGAGAGATACATCAACCAGCAGCGTGTCCACCCAGACCATGACTGAGCCAGAGAGGAAGAGAGATACATCAACCAGCACCATGTCCACCCAGACCATGACTGAGCCAGAGAGGAAGAGAGATACATCAACCAGCACCATGTCCACCCAGACCATGACTGAGCCAGAGAGGAAGAGAGATACATCAACCAGCACCATGTCCACCCAGACCATGACTGAGCCAGAGAGGAAGAGAGACACATCAACCAGCACCATGTCCACCCAGACCACGACTGAGCCAGAGAGGAAGAGAGACACATCAACCAGCACCATGTCCACCCAGACCACGACTGAGCCAGAGAGGAAGAGAGACACATCAACCAGCACCATGTCCACCCAGACCACGACTGAGCCAGAGAGGAAGAGAGACACATCAACCAGCACCATGTCCACCCAGACCACGACTGAGCCAGAAGGACAACAGAAACTGATAGCAGTTGCCCCTGTCCAGAAAAGAAAATCAAAGACCAAATCAGTTCGTATAGCGCATGATGAGGAAGAGTCAGGACCTTCATCTCAAGCAGAAGAAATGGAGCCAGAAATAATCACCCGGTCCCTATCCCTGGGAGAGCTGCGTGAGCTCCGGAGAGAGTTCACACGACAGGCAAATGAGTCCATCTTGACCTGGCTACTTCGAATCTGGGATGCTGCAGCCAATGATACAATTCTAGATGGGAGTGAGGCAAGGCAGCTGGGATCCCTTTCTCGAGATGTTGTCATTGATCAAGGCATTGGAAAGAGACAGGAAACTCAGTCTCTGGCGGCGACTGTTGTCAAGCGTGAGGGAGAGATATCTTTGTAAGGAGGACCTCCACGTACAGCAAGGACAGTGGAACACAATGGAACAAGGTATCCGGTGCTTAAGGGAATTAGCCGTACTGGAGATAATCTTTTCAGAGGATGAGAGATTCCCTAAAAGTCCAGATGGTGTCCAGTGCACATCCCAGATGTGGTTAAAATTTGCATGACTTGGGCCAGAAATGTATTCTCTCTACCTTGCAACATTGCAGTGGAGAGAGGGAGAAGACAAGGTGGGTGCACTGGTCAGCAAACTCAGGATTTATGAAGACACTGTCACTGCTCCATTACGATTCCACGTCTCAGCTGTGGAAACAAAACTGGCTGAACTGGAAGAGAAGATTAAGGAAGGACTCTTTCATATCTCTCCAGAACAAACGAGAGTCTCTGCCATCAGAAGCAGGCGTCTTCCGGCTAAGGAGAAAGGGTACACTCCACGCGGCAATCTGTGGTTTTACCTCCATGAGCATGGAGAAGATATGAGGAAGTGGGATGGGAAACCCACCTCTTCCTTAGCAGCTTGGGTACGTGAATTGCAAAGAGGCACAACTAACACAGGGAATTCTTCAAGGTTGAAGGCTGCTCCGGTCTCTCGTGGGCAAGGCTCCAGACAGTATAGGAATGATGATGTTATGCCCGATCCTCTTGAAGGAACCTCCCGGTCATATTCACAGGGAGAGCACAGTGAATACCATGACCAGAACTAGGGGGGCCCTGCCTCTAGCCAGGTAGAGGAGAGGGACAATCGGGTTTATTGGACTGTGTGGATTCAGTGGCCTGGCTCATCAGACCCACAGAAATACAAAGCTTTAGTGGACACTGGCGCACAATGCACGTTGATGCCATCAGGATACGTTGGGGCAGAATCCATCTCTATTTCTGGGGTGACAGGGGGATCCCAACAGCTGACTGTACTGGAAGCTGAAGTCAGCTTGACAGGGAAGGAATGGCATAGACACCCCATTGTGACTGGTCCAGAAGCCCCATGTATCCTTGGCATAGACTACCTGAGGAATGGATATTTCAAAGACCCAAAGGGACTGCGTTGGGCCTTTGGCATAGCTGCTGTGGAGACAGAGGAAATCAGACAGCTGAGCACCTTGCCTGGCCTCTCAGAGGACCCTTCTGCTGTGGGACTGCTGAAAGTTGAAGAACAATTGGTACCGCTGGCCACAGCCACAGTGCACCGTCGGCAATACCGCACTGACCGAGACTCTGTGACCCCCATACACAAGATGATTCGTGAGCTGGAGAGCCAAGGGGTGGTCAGCAAGACTCACTCACCCTTTAATAGCCCCATATGGCCAGTACGAAAGTCCAGTGGAGAGTGGAGGCTGACGGTGGATTACTGTGGTCTCAATGAGGTCACACCCCCCCTGAGTGCCGCTGTGCCGGACATGCTGGAGCTTCAGTATGAGCTGGAGTCCAAGGCAACCAAGTGGTATGCCACCATTGACATTGCCAATGCCTTTTTCTGCATTCCGTTGGCAGCAGAGTGCAGGCCGCAGTTCGCTTTCACCTGGAAGGGGGTGCAGTACACCTGGAATCGACTGCCCCAGGGGTGGAAACACAGTCCCACCATTTGCCATGGACTGATCCAGACTGCATTGGAAAAGGGTGAGGCTCCAGAACATCTACAGTACATCGATGATATCATTGTATGGGGGAACACAGCAGGGGAGGTTTTTGAGAAAGGAAAGAAGATAATCCAGATTCTCCTAAGAGCTGGTTTTGCCATTAAACGAAGTAAGGTCAAGGGACCTGCTCAGGAAATTCAGTTCCTAGGAGTGAAGTGGCAAGATGGGCGTTGCCAGATTCCAACAGAGGTGATCAAGAAAATAGCAGCTATGTCCCCACCGACCAACAAGAAGGAAACTCAGGCTTTCCTAGGTGCCGTGGGCTTTTGGAGGATGCATATCCCTGAGTACAGTCAGATTGTAAGCCCTCTCTACCTTGTGACACGGAAGAAAAATGATTTCCAGTGGGGCCCTGAACAACAACAAGCCTTTGAGCAGAATAAACAGGAGATTACCCATGCAGTAGCCCTTGGGCCAGTCAGGACAGGACAGGATGTGAAGAATGTGCTCTACACTGCAGCTGGGGAGAATGGCCCATCCTGGAGCCTCTGGCAGAAAGTACCTGAGGAGACTCGAGGACGACCGCTGGGATTCTGGAGTCGGGGATACAAAGGATCTGAGGCCAGCTATACCCTAACTGAGAAAGAGATCCTGGCAGCTTATGAAGGAGTTCGAGCCGCCTCAGAAGTGATTGGCACTGAGGCACAGCTCATCCTGGCACCCCGACTACCAGTGTTGGGCTGGATGTTCAAAGGAAAAGCTCCTTCTACCCATCATGCCACTGATGCCACATGGAGTAAGTGGATCGCTCTGATCACGCAGCGAACCTGGATAGGGAATCCTAATCGCCCTGGGATTTTGGAAATCATCGCTAACTGGCCGGAAGGTGAGAGTTTCAGATTGTCCTCTGAAGAAGAAGAGGAGCAGGTGACACGAGCTGAGGAGGCCCCACCATATAACCAGCTACCAGAAGAGGAGAAGCGATATGCTCTCTTCACCAATGGCTCTTGCCGCATTGTAGGGACAAGCCGGAAATGGAAAGCAGCTGTATGGAGTCCTACACGTCGAGTTGCCGAAGCGACTGAAGGACAAGGTGGATCAAGTCAGGTTGCAGAGCTGAAAGCTGTTCAGCTGGCTTTGGATATCGCTGAACGAGAGAAGTGGCCAAGACTCTACCTTTACACTGACTCGTGGATGGTGGCCAATGCTCTGTGGGGATGGCTGGAGCGTTGGAGAAAGGCCGGCTGGCAGTGCAAAGGGAAACCCATCTGGGCAGATGAGATGTGGCAGGACATCGCTGCCCGGGTAGAGAAGCTGAGTGTGAAGGTCCGTCACGTAGATGCTCATGTACCCAAGAGCCGGGCTAATGAGGAGCATCGTAACAACGAGCAGGTGGATCGAGCTGCCAGGATTGAAGTCTCTCAGGTAGATCTGGATTGGCAGCATAAAGGTGAATTGTTTCTAGCCCGATGGGCCCATGATGCCTCTGGTCATCAGGGCAGAGATGCGACATACAGATGGGCTCGTGACCGAGGGGTGGATCTAACCATGGACTGTGTCTCACAGGTTATCCATGACTGTGACACATGTGCTGCCATCAAGCAGGCCAAGCGGGTGAAGCCTCTATGGTATGGTGGGCGGTGGTCGAAATACAGGTATGGGGAAGCCTGGCAAGTTGACTACATCACACTTCCCCAAACACGCCAAGGCAAGCGCTATGTGCTGACCATGGTAGAGGCAACCACTGGATGGCTGGAGACATACCCCGTATCTCACGCCACTGCCCGGAATACCATCCTGGGCCTTGAGAAACAAGTCCTGTGGAGACACAGCACCCCAGAGAGAATAGAGTCTGACAACGGCACCCACTTCAAGAACAGCCTCATAGACACCTGGGCCAGAGAGCACGGCATTGAGTGGGTGTATCATATCCCCTACCATGCTCCAGCTGCCGGGAAAGTTGAGCGATGTAATGGACTGCTGAAAACAACCTTGAAGGCGTTGGGTGGGGGAACTTTCAAACACTGGGAGCTGCATTTGGCAAAGGCCACCTGGTTGGTCAACACCCGGGGCTCCATCAATCGAGCTGGCCCTGCCCAATCAGAACTCTTGAATACTGTAGATGGAGATAAAGTCCCTGGGTCCATATGAGAGGTATGTTAGGAAAGACTGTTTGGGTGAGTCCCACCTCAAACAAAGGCAAACCCATCCGAGGGATTGTCTTTGCTCAAGGACCTGGTTGCACTTGGTGGGTAATGCAAAAAGATGGAGAAACACATTGTGTACCACAAGGGGACCTAATTTTGAGTGAGAAGAGTTTGTAATGTTTTCATATGTGTATATATATGTATAGGTAAAAAGGGCATTAATTTGGGAATGACTAGATGGAGTAGAATAAGGGGTGGATAATGTCCTAGTTCAGCAGGAGGGACCAGCTAACCCTGTGTGGGGGTGATCAAAGCTGTGTATTCTACCCCCTCTATTCATTCCCCAAGGTCAATGGGCCATTAGCAGCAGCTGCCCAGGGAGTCATTATCACCTTCACACCCAGCCTGAGGGGGGCGGAGCTGCTAATGGGCCATCAACAGCTCAACACCCCCTGGCTCCCAGAGTTAATCACCCATTGTGTGAGTCCCCGCCCAGGGGGAGGGACTGAGAGCTCCCTGAGGGTACATAAGTGGTGGGTAAGAAGACCTCGGGAACCTCTCGTCGGATCCAGAGCAGCAGCAGGACCTCGACAGGAGGAGATCACCGCTCTCGCCCAGACCACAGCCCTCACCTGCACCAACAGGTTTTTCTTTTCCTTTTGCTCTGGACTTGGGGGAACCACAGGGGTCTCAGCACAAGGGCAAACAAACCCCGTTGGGTTTGTGCCCCAGGACACTGGGTTATACTGCTGGGGTTTTGTGAGTTGAAAGCAATTTCCCTTGTGTGTCAGTGTTGTTATTGTAATATTATTATTAAATTTTAGCTCTGACTTATAATCTCTCTCGTGGTGAGTTCATTTCCCCTGCTGGTTCACCTTTAAACCAGCACACAGTTAATGAAAAAAATTACATTAATTTTTCCCTTGTGCTAATTTGTTGCCCAAACATTGCAACTCTTTGTGAAGTTTAAAAAGGTGAAAGAGTTTTTACAGGACAGTTTTCTGGGAGTCATTTTTGCATGTCAGTGCTTGACAGTGAGTGACAGCACAGGAGAAGGTGTCTATGTACAGCACAAGGTAAAACAGACCCCACAGCACAACAGCTCTTTTACAACAGAAACATTAAATACAACTAATAATAGCAAAATCAGAAAAAAGTTTGAAAAATAACTGCAATATGTCATCAACGTTGCAAAAATTGTGTATTATTCAAACGGGGAAATTTTTTTAATAACACAGTAAGTTTTTATCATTAATGAGCTATTTTGCAAGGGTCTCTTTGAATATTTATGGGATCTGAAGATCAACATTGCACGATGTTCTGAAATCTATTAGTGCTGCTTATTTATTTAAAGAAAACATTCTTCTTACCCTTCTCAGGTCGTGCCATCTGGTTCTTGCTTTGATAACAAGATAGTAATGAGCGTGATCACAAGCTAGCTCTGCATCCCTTATCATCTGGGGTTTTTCCAGAGAAAAGGAAAAAATAAAATAACATCTATGTTTTACCTTAATGGGAGCTTTCATCTCCTCCAGTTTCCTTCCCTTTTGTTGTTCCTCATGGCAGCAGTGGGTTTGTTTTCTGGTTTCTAAGATCCCCAGTAAAGATCGTTACTTCACTTCTGTGTAAACTTAATTCCTTAAATATTGGCTTATTTCCCTTGCTGCAGGTTAGCAAGGATGGGTTAAGTTTTGTAATTCTCTATTTATTTTCCAATCAATGCTGTTCAAGTCTCCCTCAAACTCAAGAGCCAGCAAGGATCAGTTACACACATAGAAGGAAATGTTAATTATCTTAGAAACAATTAGATCCTGGAGCAACTCCAGGAAGATTATCCTTGATTTATCAACAACATGGAGCAAAACTAACTTGGTGAGTCACCAAGGCATGGCTGGAAATGGGAAGCAAGGCTCACATTTGCCAATTCAGCCACCATAACAAGGGCCTAAATTCTGACACCTTAATTACTTCAGGTGTTTGAGAACCTTCTGAATTTTCCCACTCTCAATTATTGAGAGAAGATTACATAAACATAAAAATTTGACCATCCTTAAATGTGAAAATTCAAGGGATCTTCAGGTTTTCAACCACTCTACATTCTTTGTTGAGATTCTGAAACAAAGGATTTGAAAGAAGGAAATTCTGAAGCAAAATTCAAAATGTTTCAACTTCCAGCAGAGTCCAAACTGAAACAGAAATGAGAGCATGACAGTAAATGGTGTCAAATGCCAACTGGTGGCAAGACTGATCATTTGGGAGTTTCCTGCTGAATACTGGGAGAAATTTCTTCTCTGAAAGAGTGGGTAAGCACTGGAACAGGCTGTCCAGGGAAGCAGGGGAGTCACCTTCCCTGGAACTGTTCAACAAAGGAGTGGACATGGCACTTTGTGAGGTGGTTTAGTGGTGTTTGGGCAAAGGTTACACTCAGTGCTCATGGAGCTCTTTCCCAGCTCTAACAATTCCATGATCCCTCTCCTTTCTGGCTTCAGACTGATGTCCTTGATTCACTCAGCTGTCCAATTGAGGAAGAAAGGCAAACAAAGCAGACATATAAATATTCCTCCCAGCAGAGCCAAGAGCAATGCTGTAGGAGACAAATAAAACTGGGAAATCAGCCTATGTGTGTGTATCACATCATCAGTGCCTCAGCAGAGGAGCTGCTGAGCAGGAGCTTTGTCAGTCCTGCTGCATCTTGTCATTATTTTTATGAATTTGTCTCTGTTTGCAGAGTTAAACAGAGCTCCACACTGAGTGTTTAGAATGAATTTTTTATTGCTTAGATGTTGTTTATCATTAAACTGAAGCTGGAAGTTTAGAACTCCAGGTGTTTTAAGCAGCATCCCTTCTCCCAGGAAGGGAAGCTGCAGCATTTCCTCTCTACCCTGCACTGGGCTCTGTTCTGCACATCCCACCTGATCTTACCTGCCCTGTATCTGACTTAGGGATTTAAGCAGCCACCAGAGGTACTTCCAGCATTTTACCTAAATTCAAGGAATTCAGTGGATTATGGAGTCCTAAATCACTGAGAACTTGGAAAAGCCACCCAACTTCAGCTTGATAATAGCATATTTTAATACTATATTTTTATATTGATCCCCAATACAAGTGTTCAAAGTGTGTTCATTTCTGTAAACATATCAGGTTACTGCAGGCTCTGCACAACCTTTTCTTTCTACCTTGTGAGATGGCAGAAGCCAAGGAAGTACCTCCTCTGTTTGAGTGTTCTGGGTGTGGAGCAGTTGGCACAATTCTTGCTAATGTTACAGTTTTTCCCAACAAGGCAGCTGGGACAGGAATTCCTCAGATGAAGCAGAAAGCTGTCCAAGAACTGCCAAAAGTCAAGCCCATTCGTACCTTCACAGAAGGCAGAATAGGTGTCCTAACAAGGAATATTTGACTTAATTTTATAGGAATTTAAATAGAAATATTCAAATTAATTTTAACATAATTATTCAACTTAATATATTTCACACATCAGCTGAAAACTTTTTAAACATAAATAACAAGGAGTTGCTCTAGACTTCTATGGGCAACAGGCAAATATTTTAACACGGTTTAAGGGTACAAGTCATTTGTAAAATGAGATCCTTTAGACTGTGCATATCCATGGTGAGAATTCAAGGGGTGTATTCTAATTAATCACAGAAAATAAAAAGCAAACAGAGAAGCTGGAAAACCAACTCTTCCTGAAGATCACCATGTTGCAAACTTCAGGGACAAAGAACATCTTCAAAGATCATTCCCATGAATGGATAGATTGTTCCATGAATGAGCAGTACAAAGATATTCTTTTCTAATTGCAGAATCTTTAATAGCTCTGCTCACAAAAGGAGGGGAAAAAATAACTCAGAACTTCTTTTCCTGGCAGAGGCTGCAGAGAAGACAATTAAGAAAAAAAATCCCACATTTTTGCCTTCAAAATCAAATGTATTTGAACAGGAAGTTTCTGAAAACACAGAAGACTTGAAATCCAGGGTAATTTTTAGAGTCACCTTCCCAACAGCTCCTCTAAACCAAGTTTAAAAATAAATGTTTGTATCACAATAGCTACCAGCCTCACTGCCAGAGGCTTGATGTATTTACCCCCCAGACATCCATCAGCTCATTACTGAGCTGGCTGAGACCCTCTCCAGCAGCCCTGGAGTGATACTGAGCATCATTTCCTCTGGTTTGGGCTGTTCCATAACGTAACTCCTGCCCCACTCCAGCTCCCATCTGCAAGAACAGCATCAAAGTGCAGCAAATACCGACATATATTCAATATACCTGATGGACAGCTCAGGAACATGGCACAAACAAACCAGGAAAGCCTGTGTTCCTCCCAACAGCAATTCCATCCAATTCCAAGCCTTTTGTCCCCCAGCCCAGCAGGGCACCCAGTACTCCCAGCCCAGGAGGACTCAGACACTTTTATTAGGCCATAGAAAGGCTATTTTGGTCTCTGTGCAAGATCTGCTTCCTCCTGCTCATTGTGCAGGGATACTTTGGGAACCTATTTTGCTTTGCTTCTGGGGGAAAAGAGAAAAAGCATTTTGTGCAGCCTCTTGAGCGTTTTAGAACTTTCCTACAATGTGTGAGTCATGTAGAGGAGTGAAGTAATTCATGACAGATTTTGAAATGGGAAAAACTCACAAGGACAAATGTACACTCTGACAATCCCCTGCATCCTCCTCCTGACTGATAAGAAAAACACCAAGGTAGTGGGCTGTTGTAAAGGAATATTTCTTCTCTTTTAAAAAGATTTACATACTCTGACATACAAGAGCCTGTACAACTGCTCTAAAGAATCACAAAAAAGTCTTCTCTGCATCAATTTAACTCCTCATTTTACCCTTTAAATCCTATTCCCCATTACAGACATCCAATACCCTTCCCTTTTTTCAATTCCAGTTTCTATTGAAGTGTAGTCAAGAACATTTGCACTTATATTATCTTCCCACTAAAGCTCATAAGAAAAAAATCAGGTCTCTTTTTCTGAAACTACAGACTCTATCCTAGTGAATCACAAATCACTGAAAAATAAAAGTTAGGAGGGGTGTTTTTTTCTGTGCCTTTTGGTTTCTGAGTCTTACTTAAATGTGGGTCACACTTCTTTTACAACTCTGAGATATAGTAACATATGGAAAGAAAAGCTGTGATTCCCATAATTGGCAAAAGCTTTAAATACAGACAAAACACTGTTTTGATTCTTGATTTAAATCAAAGAGCTGACACACTCATTTTCCCTGAGATTAACCTGTTTCAAACATCTTTTATGAGGCTACTGAATGTAAAGGTGCACATGGTTAGCTGGCTATAGTCACAACCTTCTAAACTTCTAGACCTGAATGAAGAGAAACCTGACTATTGTGTCAGCTCTTCTTCTTGCCTTAGTTCTAAAAGGAATAATGACAGCAGGAAATAATGGTATGTCAGAAAAAAGGTATCTGTGGGGAAAATTAGAGGCACAACATGGAAGTTAAAACAGGCCTTGAAAACAGTGGTAAAGCTGCTGTTGACTTCAGTGGCACCAGAATTTTACTGATAAAATCTAAACTTAAAGCATAAACATAAAATGAATGAGAAGTGAATTATTACACCCTAAGCCATTGGCTCAGACTCCACAGAGTCTTCATTTTCAAGAGCTGAAAATTGAAATCTTTAGTTCCAGAGCCTTGAAATCAGGGAAAACAACTGATGGGGTAAGCAAATAGCTGAGATGAAAGAAATGTGCCTCCAAATTATGAATATTTTCCTCTGGTTTTCATTCCTCAGCAACAGCAAACCAATGAAGGCCACATGCTCATTATATGGGTGAGCAAATGTCTGTACCAGGAGCAAACCTTGCTCTCTCCCTGGGATTCCTGGTGCTCTAATCCACCTATCAATCACATTATAGGCATTTCAGCAACCTCTACTAGCAACATTCCTTAACAATTTAAACATCCAAAAGCAACACTTGAAATTAAACGCATAAACCAGCACGTAACCAGTTCACACCACAGAGTTCCTGCTGCATATCCTGCCACTCAAACTTGTCACTGATGTGTCTCTTCCCTGAAAGGACCAGTTACTGTCTTCTGGCTTTTTACACAGAACAGAAAAAGTTGCTGGGCATCACTATTATAAAATCACCCACTATAATTTAGGATGAAATATAAGTCTAAGACTAGAATGTTTTTGAAGTGCTGAGGACAAGTTAGTTCTTTAGTTAGTTCACATCCCACAGGTTTCAGTTTCCCTCTTGGCTTTGCTGGATCAGGAGCCAAAGAACTACAGAGAGCAAAGTTATCCATGTGCTAAAAATCACATCACTGATCTCCTTCTAATTTCACCAATAGCCTTCAGTAGAAATAGAAAAGTTCTGGGTGTCCCAGGAAAGGATTGTTTCATGTTTCATTGCTGATAATGTTTGGGGCTTTTTTAACCTTCCAGTACTGCCACAAAATCCAGATAACTCAGCCTCCACCTGGGAACCCAAACTTCAGTCTAAGATTAAATTGAGTATCACCCATTGCCAAGCCACGAACTGTCAACAAGTGTTAGATGAGAAATAAAGTGAGTTATGTAATGGCCATCTTGAATACTAAATATCTGTGTGTTTTATCCTATGGCTGAACTTGAAATTACACTGAAAATTATCTTTCTTCCTTTACCTTGACAGTAAGACATTTAAATATAGTTCTATTCTGTACAACTTCAGTTCAGTACAGAGAGAGTCAGAGAGCAAAATTTGACTGTATTTTCTGAGACTGTTTAAGCCAAAGCACCGAGCGACAGGCTAAGATTAAACTTCACCTGAAAAGTAAAAAGTGCCAGAAGAAGTGACAGGAGCTCTTTTGGGAAACTGGAGGAAAAGTGTCATTTGTAGAATTTGTTTGTTCCCCACAAGCCTGCCAGAAACATCTCCAGGGCAAGAAGGGCTGGATTCAGAATGGATTCAGAGATGCTTTTCTGCATCTCAGAAGAGCAGCATCTCCCACTGTGCCCCTCTCAGTGTTACCTAAGTCTGCTGTGGAAGAGTCCCTGGTTTTATTGTGCTTTTCCCACCTCCTGTTCCCCTGAAAACTTGTACTTGCAGCCCCTGCTGCTGCTGAAGGTTTTCTACAAACTCTTCATTTCCTTCAGCTGCTTTGGAACTCCTGACTTGGATGTATTTCTTTATAACTCTCCTGCTTGGCTCTGTCCTGGCTTTCCAAGTGTTCCTACAGCAACTACTCTTGCCATTATATTTTAGCTAATTGTACAGATTAAAAGAAGAAATTCATTAAATAACTGAACAGCATAAGGAGTGCTAAAAATTTGAGAATAATTAGCAAATTATCATTCCTTTCTATGAATGTAAAGCTTCTGGATAAGCAAGCACATTTTATGTTCAGTTGAACAAGTATTTACCATCAGATCAAATGCTTAGTAGTAGAGATAAGGAAATCTGGCTGCACAAATCCAATCAAAGCTGGAGAGAATCAGTCACAATAGTAATGTTGGTGACTACAGTCTCAACTATTAGCACTTTTATCTAGAGGAAAAAGCCAGTGATAGAACTCTGCCAGAGCTGCATGCAAGATTAAGTTACATTAAATTGTATGACTGGGTCCTGTTCCTGTGCTGATTGGATCACAAAAGGGAAAGTGTCTTCTTATTTAAAGGAGGAGGATGGATGAGAACCTTGGAGGAGGAGGTATTTGTAACCCTGCACCAAAGTGGAGTCACAAATAAAGGTTGTGATCCCTAACACAGCTTCAGTTCCCATCTCCCTGAGCCTGAACTGTACCAAAAATTAGGGAGTGAAAGGTGTAAAGGCAGGGGCTGTGTCTCCTTGCCCAGCTCCCAGGGAAGCCAGAGGGCCTGTCTGGTAAAGGAGGTGGAGTTTGGCATCCCCTTCACCAACACACCTCACACCTTTGGTACTCCACAGACAAGCAGCTAAAAGGTGTCCTCAAGCTGTGAATTACAATCCCACGGGACAGGTGAAGCTGGAAGGGCCCCCAGTGGCTCACTTGTTGCAGCCCCTTTGCTCAGGGAGGGTCATCCCAGGGCACGTGGCACAGGGGGCTGTCCAGCGCCCCCAAATCCTTCTCCTGGCACTGCTCTCCATGTGGGCATCCCCAGCCTGGAGGGATTCCAGGGGCTGCCCCAGCACTTGGTCTTGTTAAACCTTCAAGAGTCTGCTGAGCAAACAGGGTGCAAGAACATCCCAGTCCAGGATGCACACACCTGGCTGCACTTTCATAATGTTTTTTTTTTATTCTTTGTGCTTTGCCAAAACTTGAGAAATGCATCATCCCCACTGCAATAGAAGAACAATAACATCACTAAGACTAACTGTTCAGTAGTTTCTGGTGCTGTACAGCTGCCTCAGATGTGAGTTGTTCCCAGACAGCCAACGCTGTTAGGAGGAAAAGCAGCAGGTAGGGTGAGTTTGTTCTGTCTCACAGTGACAAAACACACCTTACTGCAGTAGCTCCCAGCAACATTCAAGCTTTCAGATTATCACACTGCAGTGTAAATAGCAAATGGCCCAAAGGTGTGTGCCACAGGTGCCAGGGCTCTATAGAAGGAAGGGTTTCAGCTTACATGTTCTTAATAAGTGTATTAATAACAAGAAATACTAAGAAAAATGTTCTATGTGTTTTCTTTGCCCCCTCTTTCCCTCTCCTTCACTTCCAAGCCATTTCCCTTTCTGCATGAAACTGCAGAAAGATACTCACCTGAGGGTCTTTAGACAACTCGGAAGAATGAAGGTTTCATTATGTCTTTAAAGACAAGTTGAGATTCTCTCTCAACAATAACCTGCATGAGATGTGTTTAACTCCTCAGGAACTGGAACGTTTCTGGAGGGTTTAACTGGAGCTCTGAGAGCAGCCACATAACTAAGGCAACAAGAATCTTTCTGGGAAAAGTGCGTGAGACACATCTGAAAACTTTCCTCCCCCTATTGTTGATTTTCCCATGTGATTGCTTGTAGGGTAAAAAGCTGCCTTGAATAGTTGCTGCCTGTTGTATCACTCTGTCCCTCAGCCTTTTAACTACCTCACCAACAGCTCTGTTCTGGGCATATTTGGTGGCTTGATTTTCAATCTGTTTGATTGGAAAGCAGGGAGATTGTGCATGAAGACAAGTCACTTATTTTGTAGTTTCCAATGTTTGATTCAGCAATAATGAGCACAACTGCTTTAATGACATGCAAGACATGGAAGAAAACACTCAGATATAAAACAAAATGATAAGTTGATCAAGCCAGAGCACACACTGATTCCAAGGCCTATGCTATGCAAATGTTTCCTTTACAGACTAGAAATAAATAAATAAAAATTGACTGATACTGTTCTGACATTTCTTTTGCAAATGATGATCCTGGACCTCCAAATCCCAGGCTTAGTTTCTAACAAACCCCAGTTTCTCCATCAGCTAAGGAGCCACTTTGATCCTTTAATGCCTCCTCAGTTAACATGAGATGGCTAAGCTAACATGAAAGAAGTTAATGAAAGTATTTCCATTGAATTTAAAAGGAAAAAAAATTCATCCTAAGACATTTTCTCTCTCCCTGGATCCTGAGTACATCACTTCCATGTTTCCTCCTTTTGGAGGAATGGCCATAATACCTTTCTTTCTCAAGCCCTGTAATCAAGTCCACGGATATGGACCACATACCCTTCTTACTGAAATACCACAAGCTTCATCAGTAAGCCATTAAAATAAATAAAAATTGAGTTTCTCATAATTTTTAAGGACAGAAACAAATGAAATTAAAGCATAGGTAATGTGTCCCACTTGTATCTATTTTACATCCCTTATAGATTTACTGTAACCCATGAAAAGGAAAGTTAGAACAATTATTTTTGTTAAATTTTAGAACATGTATTTCCATTTAAGCAAAATGCAGAAATATTCAGCCAGCCTCATTTTATAGATTTATCAAGTGTGTTTTATGGTATTCCCTAAACTTGAGGATAATCTTAACATTTTAACTCTTACTCTAAAAATATACTCATGACAAGAGCTTTGCTTTGATGTGAGCAGCACCCAGCAGATTAACTCTGAGCCTCCCAAAGGGATCAAAGGATGACAGGGACTGGTGACTCCCTCCTGAGGGCCTCAGATGGGCTCATTCTGCTGAAGACAGCTGATCTTCTGAGATACCTGCTGCCATTATGGCATGGGAGAGGTTTCCAAAACATTCCCAGCTGTGCCGTTCTCCTGCCTATCAGCACAGGCCTTGCCATGAATGTCCCATCTCAAGCACCATTCTCCCTGTCAGGGGCTTGTTCACACACACAAACCCCCTCTTTATCTGTGAGCTTTCTAACCTGCAAGCCTGACATCAGGCTGAAGGAAAGAGCTGCCATAAAAGCTCCCCGGAAAGTATTAACCACTCAGCTGAGGGCCTAAAATTACTTGGAATAGGGTTATGCATTACAGGATCAGAGAAGAGTCAGAACCAGGCAGGATGGCGCCAGCTTGATGGTGTCAGTACATAAATATAAGAAAAGTGGTATAAAGAAGGTGACCTGGAAGTCTTTGGGCTTCTTGGAAGACCCTGGAATCTCCCAGTTCAGTAAATCACACCTGGTTTAGAGTTCTACTGATAAACCCCAATGAGAATATGAGCACTGCAGTGGTGGGATCACTACTAGACATCAACAGCAGGGACAACAGGAGGTAGGTGTGAAGCTCTTGGAGATTTTGAGGTCTTTTTTTCCTGTGGGTGAAAGAGCTGTCTGTAATTTGTTGAGCAACAATTACAGCAGAATGCAGGTTGTCCAGCGATTACCAGAATGCATCAGTGACATTCCGATGATGCCACAAAATCTAGTGAAAGGAAAGTCTTCCTAAACTTCATCCTAATTAACACAGAGAAACTACTTGAAATGGAGAAATTGGGCAGGAATGGTGATGGAATGACAGAAGTGATGACACAAAGGAAGGCAGGAGAACAGGGGGGAAAAATTATATTTCTACCTTCTCAAGGAACTATATGCTTACGGAAGTGAGTCTAAAGGGAAAACAGGGAGAGCTGGAGATGCATCACTGAAAAACACCATCACACTATCTATGATCAAAATAGGAAAGGCCACGACACAGTGTGAGCATCAATATAAAAAAATACCAAGAGTAATGAGAATTCATGTTACTGAAACATTTGTAGACTAAGAGGGATCAAGAAAAAAATCTGGCTTTCTATTTACACAAAGACACTCCCAACAGATTGCATTAAGGGGATGAAACCCTTAAAGCCTCTTTTTGTATCTGTCTTTGATGAAGACTCAAATATCAGCAGGCTGCTTGAACAGTGAATACCAATAACAAACAAGGAAAGAACAAATTAGAGAATATTGCTGTGTATTCATATCAGTTCTTAAAAAACTAGCTAAAATTGTCTCCTAAATTTATGCAGAAATGCAAAGACACTACCTTGCTTTAAAAAGAGAACTGGAGAGTTACTGACACATTTCTAAGAAATCTATTCCTGCTTTCAGGCAGTAATTACAGAGTCACAAAGAGTTCAAAGCCTGTTAAGAGACACAAGAGTCACTGGGGATCTTTGAGATCTACCCTGATTTTGGGCAAGCTTCTATTTTACATTCTATTCCCCTCCAATCTGCACCACTTTCACCTTGCTTTCCCAGGGAAATCAGAACAATGCAACCACCTTTTTCACCCACATCTGTCAGCCTTCCCCTAGATTTGGTGTCCATCTACAAATTTCAGTCACACTGGGGAGGTCTAAGGGTCTTGAGCTGCAGTTATTGCAAGTTTTGGGAGTGTGACAGTCACAAAAAGGAGAGAGACTCTGCATTCTTCCAGCTGGGAAGGTAGACGCATTGTTTTTTCCCTTTGTTAGCAGGTAGCCAAGCAACCAGCACATGTAATTCCCTGTACTGTCTCCTGCCCAGCTGCTCCCTGGAAGGACACAGTGATGGATGTTGCTCCTCTGCCTTCCCCAGCAGTTCCCCAGGCGTGAGAGACACCCAGCTCTGCTCCCTGCACGCTCCCATCTCACTGGGCTCAGGGGCCTGACAGGCCCAACCCAACCAGCTCCTCTGCCACACCAGGTCTGGGTGCCAGGACACTCACTGAAGGTGGGGATGAAGCTCCAGATGGTGGCTCAGCAGAGATTGGGGATGGAGATATTTATTAGTGAGGTCGCTGATTAATCCTGAATTTAACATACTGTGTCCAACTATATTCCATATTCTACATTTTTTTATCTTGCCAGCTCTCTGCTTTGACAGCATTTCAGCAGAAATGGTGTTGGACCTCAGAAAAAATAACTTTGTGGGATTTCTGAAAGATGTTTTGACCTCAAGAACAGGAAGGAAAAATTCAGCTTGCAGGAAATAAACAGGCTGATTTCTTGACTGACGCAGCTCATATTCTGCTTTGGAGCCCATCTTGGAATGCATCTGCAGGAACACTCCGTACCCAAAAAATACTACAGAGAGGGAACCTGTCATGAGGTCCCTGAAATTCTTTTCAAATTTGCTTTTGCAAGACACAAGGAAATATCGAAGACAAAGAAGTTCTGAGGATTAAAAAGGAGACCGCTGTGGAACAGGATCTTTCACAGGGACACCTAAACCACTCCAACCTGTTTAAGAACTTACAGGTGGAAACATATGGAGATACCAAGATTGCACCCATTGCAGACCATTGGTGACAAATCACCACTTCAGTAGTGGCAGAGGCCAGGTTTGATTTTCTAGAGACTTCATGTAATATTGCTTTTTCATTCCTGGTCACAAATTCTCTCAAAGGCTCCTCTGAGGATGTTCAGATGCAGTTCCTGAATAATGAGCTGCGCTGATTCTGCAGAGGATCACAAGCTCACTCTCCACATGGCACCCAGAGGGCAAAACCCCAATTTTGGAATGATGCAGGGAGATACAATCCTTGTGGACCCTGTGCAGTGAACTCAACCATTTTTACCTGAAGCCTGGAGTCTTTGATGAACAATCCATGTGTGTTTGCTCTCCTGATGCTTTGAGTGTTGGAAAATTCTGAATCTCTCTGCAAAATCAGCCAGGACAGAGATCAGCCCAGGACAGTACTCAGCATTAGAAAACCAGCATCTACCCCCAGTCTACCTGGAAAAGTCTCCTTTCCATACATATTTTTGCTTTACATTAAACAGAAAATTGCCTCTAATAACAGTAGCTTTTTGAAAGGTCTGTTTGCATTTTTTCTTCTCTTTGTTGTTTTTCCTTTGATATATGTGAGCTGATACCATTTAAAGTCACCAGAAAGAACAGCAACTTTTAAGTTCTCCAAAAGCATCTCCTCAAAGACTCTATCAGAAGAGTTATCTCTGTATTTATTGCATAACCTGGGTAAAATAGGAATTTAAAATAATCTGGGAGGTTGAGAACAATACATAATACAAATGTCTTAAGGCAAAGACAATCAAAGTAATACATTTCTTTTCTGTACACAGTTAAGGGCATTATTAAAAAGACTTTCCTTATGCACTGGAAATCAGCCTTCCCAGGCTCCTTCTGTTGCCTACAGAGACAACAGGAGACTAATTTGAGCACTGTATCATTACCTTGAGGAGCTCCATTGACTCTAGAAGGATGCTGAGAATACAAACCTCTCCTACCCACAGTTACCCTTTGTGAATATTCTGCATAATTAACACTTGAATTTTATGGTGGACACTTGGAAGAAATTTGGCTAATCCCACACTGACCTGCCAAATCCAGCTGCATTGGTGGAAGAAGTAGCTCAAAATCACAGCCATTGCACAAGTAAATCTGCCAGAAACCATGAATGAAAGCCCTGGTTTGCCTTAATGAGACGCCTGGCATATGAATATAAATTGAAATCACAGACTGCCTAAATTAATTCTCCTGGATGTGAACTTGAGCAGCCCAGGAGCAGACACTGTTTGTTCAACCCCTAGTGTTATTCTGAGGGTAACTTCCAGCTGGTAGTTCCCAGGGCCTCTTAAATTATGCTCTTAAATCATTCCCATCTAAATTAGCAGCACTCCAGAATCAGAGCTCTTGTCATCACTGTGTCACTGCTTCCCAGAGCTATTTCACCTTCCAGGATTTCCTTCATGTTCCTAAAGCTTTGGAGCATTCCTGGATGAAAGCAGAAGGCTCCTGTCCCTCCATGCTGGGGACACATGGCATTCTCTGCACTCCACTGATTCCAAGTGGAATACTCCACTTCTGTTTAGAAGACATTAAAAAAATACCTGTAGTAAAAAGAAAATCATTTGTAACTGAACACATCAAGTGCCTCCCATGCCTGTAAGAAGAGTAAACTAATCAAAGCTCTCATTTCTTTTGAGAAATCTAATCCACACCAGATATACTGCAGAGGAGAAATTGTCAGGGGGGTGAGAGGGAGGTGAAAGAGCCTCCACTTTCCAGTAATGGTGAAGCTCTGCTTGGCTAAAGCAAGTGGAGCTTTCACACAGAAAATGGCTGTGAATGCTACAGAGCAACACCTGCTTTGTGAGTCTAACCCATCAAAGGCTTCCAAATGCCCTAAAAAATTGTTGCCTCTTGTCCCCAGCCCAAGTGCCACCTTGCAGGAAGCCACCTGGGCCAAGTGTGACAGCAGCATCATCCTCGAGTGCCTCCATGTGAGTCACATCCATCCAGGAGCCCAGTGACAGCAGGAGCCCCCCGAGCAGAAGGATCATCTCAAATAAATAACGCTGAAGGAGCTGAACCACTGGAATTCAGAGTAATTCAGTCTCTTCAGCACCTTTTGCTCAAAGCCCTGCATCCCTTAGAGCTAAATCTCCAGCCTGGTTGTGACATTCCCAGCACAGATGTGATCCTCCCAAGCCAATGTGTGTGCATTTAGAGGAGTCAATTACCTCTCTTCTTATTATTTAAAAATACAGCCTTTTTAAAGCTGGCATTTCTTCCCACTTTAGAGCAGCGAATGAACAGTGCCATCCACTGTTTCTCTACATAATCCACAGCGTTTCCCTGGGATGGGCTTAAAGAAGGTTTAACATAAAATTTAACAGCCACATTTGTAACAGCAACATAGATTGATAAAAGGACATGAGGCAAAATCATAGTCAGGCTAAATCACAGAATGACAACTCTAAAAGTAGATAATAACAATGGAGATTTTAGGAAATACCTCCTGTGGATGAGCCATTCTAACCTAATTACCTCTACCAAATATTTCTCCAATCAAGTGGGCCATATATTGCATTGCTGAGTAGAAATTATCTCTTCAAGTTATTGTAAAAATTACATTTTTTCCCCAGTATGGTCATCAACTCCCTAGACCATGACTGTGATCAATGAACTTGCTGAGAAAAGGTATCTTAAGAAATGTTTACTACAGAAGAATTAATGTTATGGTGTAAATGATACCCTGCTTTCTAAATATATGCTTGGATTTCTTTAACAAAAGAATGCAGACCTTGTATTGTAGATGTTCTTCCTATAAAAGACTCCCAACTCATCCCATCTGTGGTGCTGCACATCTTGATTTGCTAAACACAGACCCCTGAACTTTGCAGCTCAATAATGCAAATATGCAAACGACCTCAGTGTTCACTCTGACAGAATTCCAAAGTTATTACACCCACCTCTGCCTGTGCTTTGCTGCAACACAACCCCAGTGTTCAGCATTTTCAACTCAGGCTTATCCTGCTTCCTGTAAAACAAAAGCAAAACTGACCACAATGATGAATGAATTAAACCATAACAGTTTGCCTCTCTATATCTCACTCTGTATCATTTTCTTACAGCCACTGTTTAGAATTTCCAAGCAAAGGCCACTTTCCAATTCAAAGTGGCTTTTCTTACAGTGCAGATCTCGCATTGACACACATAATGGGAGAAACATTATTTAGAAAACTGTATAACTGTCGAGTCCCAGGTAATTCAAAGGATAATTACTTGTTCATGATCAATGACTAATTATATAGCACAGAACACAGAGCTATAAAGCTGACAAATGGTGAAAGCAAGTAGTTATAGCCCACTGTGCTGGGAACATGACTTTCATGAACCCAGAGCATAACACCCAAAGTTTGCTCTTAAGGCATTTGCAGAAGGGAAAATGCACACAGTAGAATTGGTTTCACTGATCACGCTCCTGCTCATTCATATTTCAGGATCAAAGATAATTTTCCCAAAGCCATTTCCTATTGATGCTGTTGTGTTTGCTTCTCACACACAATGATCAGCAGGACCCTGGGTTGTGAGGGTCAGCCTGGAAATGATTTCTTTGATTTGCCTGTTATGTTTTCAAAGGTAGGAAGGAATTCCACATCTTTGTGAAAGTCACTGGCTGTAAGCAGAGAAAACAAGAGCGCCTGAGAGAGTAGATTAGATCTGATTATAAACTGACTGAAGTGTTATTGCAATAAAATACTTAACACGATTCCCTCTTCTTTGGGCAGAGATATTTTGACCCCTTGCTCCTCATGCTTATAGCTCTTTTGACTCCTCACTTTGGGGAGCCTGCTTATATTGAAAATTAGATTTCATGTTGACAGTATTAAATTTCATTTCCTTGTTCTTTACACCAGTCTGCTGAAGAAAGACATTAATTTAATTCATTTTGATTCTGTTGTGTTTGGAAATACTAAACAATGCTCAATAATGTTGGATCAGCAGCACAGATTTCCTTTGAAGGCTTTTCTCACCTTTGAAATACTGAAAAAATGTCAAACTCACAAGAGTTTCCAGCATTCTGAAACTAAATAAGGCACTTAAAGCTGATTACATGAGCAGTGGGGCATCCCTGCCACTGATCTTTTCTTATCTCTATGCTTAGGGCAAACCAAAGAAAGCACTTAATGCCTCCAGCTGCAGCTGTCATAGTAAAAGACAAGATTAAAGTCATGGCAAGAGAAGATGTTACATTAAATATGTTACAACTCACACATCATCAACTTGCTTCATAAATGGTTGATCTGCCAAAGATGGGCAACAGAGCTGGAGGACTTTTGTTGGCAGTGCCAGGATAGTCAGGACCACAGGACTGCAAAGCCTTATCAAAATCTTCCCAATTTTCCATGACTTTATCTGAGAGAATTTCCTCCAGCTAACAACTGAATGAATTAGTAATGCTGGAAATAAAAAGAGAAAGAATTTGTGTGGTTAAACTAGGACAGTGTTACCACACAGAAAATGTACTGAAGTGACAAATCCAACACTTGCTGAAACTCTGTTACCACTTACGCTATTACAAGCTGGAACAAAAAGGGCATGATTTGAAGACAATGGGTTTGCACAAGGGACAATAAGGACAGAATCTGGCTTATTAAACCTTCTTTAGGACCTGTGTGTAGCACTAACACTTAGAAATGTTCTTCTTAAGCTGAGTGTATTAAAAACAGAAGAAACAAAACCATGATCGCATTTGGACAAAAAATCTCAGCAGGACTGCAGATGTGAGTAACCCCGTGCCCTGCAAGATTTCAGGTGAAAGGGAGGAGGCTGAGGTGCTCTTTGGGTTGTCTGAGCTGGCTGGGGATCTGGATGGGTTCCAGGTTCTGCCCATTGCTGCTTTTAAGATTCCTCTGCCTGGATTATTTCCTGTGAGGTTGGAGAAATTGTCCTCTTGTGTTGGTACCACCCTTAACCTGCCCAATTGATGGTGTTGCCACCACAACTCAGGACACCAAACCAGAGGATTCCCAAACACTGAGGCTTCCTGGCAGCTGCTTCTCCCCAAGAGCTGGGCACAAACCCAGCTATGGAGCCCAGAACAACCTTCTCCTCCAGGCAGAGCCACTTTCTGAGTGTGAAACCACAACTTCCAGGGGAACCTGTGGCTACTGGGCCATCCCTTGTGCTGTTACATCCCAAGATGGCCATGTCCTATGATGTTTAACATTTCCTTTACCTGCCTTTCCTCATGACAGTATCTCCTTCCCTGGGGTGTTCAGCTGAAGTGACAAAGGTGGCTGTTATTGGTGTACATCTCTAACTTGGGTCTAACCATCTCCATCTGTACACCCCACTCAGTGTGTGCAGCAGTTGCACATGAAGGCACCATCAGCACTTGCATTTTCCCCAGCTTGCTAATTTTACAGCTACTAAAGCTTGCCCCAGAATTTCAGCTGGATCATTATCCTACCTAAAACCAGCTGGAATGTTGTCCAAACACTCCATGAGCCCTGGGAGGTTTAGGGCTGTGCCCTGTGCCCTGGGGAGCCTGATCAGTGCCCACCATCCTCTGGGGGAAGAACCTTTTCATAATATCCAACCTAACCCTGCCCTGACACAGCTTCAGGACACAGATCTAAGCCATTCCCTTGGGATTATTTGAATCAATATATATTATAAAGAATAACAGATAAAATAAGAAACAGCAAAATATCAGCAGAACAGATCTGGCAACTGAAAGCTAAGAAATACTACTGTTCCTCCTCTTCTGTACTCACATAGGTGAGTCAGGGATTCTGATGGAGTTTCCAAAATCTTCCAGTGACCATCAGATTGATTTCCAATTGGTGCTTCAGAAACAGTGTCCAGAAGTGCTGGTTATGATTATTCCATTGCTGGAATGAATGTGGACAAATTAACTTAGACAAAAACTGTATGCAGACCAAAGCATTTTACCAAAACACAACTCGGCATTTTACCACAGTCACTATAAAAGGGGATACATTTTTCCTTCAAAGGAGTCATAATACTCATGGTAGCCAAGATACCCACTTTGTTTTGGTTAAATTATCTCAACTGCTGGAAGTCTTTATCTTTCATTTGAAATATCAGGTTAAGCAAAACCTGACAGAAGTAACTTCCTGTGATCTTTCCATCACAAGCATAAAAAGAACCAACATTTACTAAAGCAATGCTGATTTCAACATGTCATTTCACTCTACTGGATCATCCTGACCTACAACAACTGCAGATGTTTCAATAGCCTGCACATAATTCAGTTACCAGTGAACATACAACTGGAATGGAAGACTAAAACTCTGGGGATCAAACTACAACTTGCTGCCACATACCAGCTATTGCCTTAATTTCACACCAAAATCCATCAAGTGGTGCTTGTTATTAGTTCCCAACATAACTCAGCATATTCACAGGTAGTACATGAGCCTCAGTTCCTCAGAGCTCACTCCTCTGTGGCAGGATCTGCAGCAACCAAAGCCCCAACAGCAACCAAAGCCCCAACATTCTGTGTTTGGGCACAGCTTTGTCCCAGGCTGCAGTTTCAGGTGTTGTCCACGGGCACAGAGGCCCAAAGAGCAGGGTAGGTGCCAACATTGGGGCATCACAAAGGGCTCAGCCACAGATGGAGAGCGTGGGGCAATTCTGGCTGCTGCCACTGCTCTGAGACCCACTGCTGTTGAACTCCCTTTCTTTTTCTTGTGCTGTCTTTGCTGGCTCTAATTACATTCTTGCCAAGGGAGGGTGAATCGGCTCTCAGGGAGATGTTTATCCAGCCACATTCTCATGCCAAGGGACATTAATTTGGACTGTAAGGTAAGAGGCAATGGAGAACTTCATGCCAAAGAACCAGGATACTGCTATTTTGCTACAATTAAGGCATAGTTTTTATCTCAGTTCCCATGGCAAGTAATATCCATAATTTATGTAGGTGAGTTCTACATATGGATTTGTTACAACTCTTCTATGACTGTCTATTGCATTTTTATAATTTTTAATTTGTTCCTAAACTTTTCCCTTTTTTTTGGTAATCATTTCTTTATTTTCTCTAAAGAAACCTGAGGAAAGATAATGGGTGGAAAGAAAAAGAAGAATAAAGGCTTTGGAACAATAACAGAAAAATTAGGAGTAAATAGTTTTCTCAATGATTCAGTTTTCCTGGCTAAGCACTAGACAAATATTTTTCTGTTCATAAAACTCACCCTAAGAAAATTCTGTTTCCCTTTAGTCCTCCACAGAGATCCAGGGTGGCAGTAATAATACAGAGGATGAGCAATTTACTTCATCAGTTGGTCTGGGAAATACTTTAAAGTTTGGCAATCAAAAGATAATGGTCTTGTGAAACTACTATCTGGTATTTGAATTTTCTTTAGAGACTGTTGTCACTGCGTTAAATCATATGGAAGCAAAACCTGATAATATACCTACCTCCCCCAGTAAATAACTTTGGGAATCTGGTGCTGAAGCTACAAAACAGCTTGTGCTTCACAAGAAACAATTGTACACAATGACTAAGGCTTACCCACGAAGATGAAATCTCTGTTATGATGAAAGTAAATCACATTTTGTTCAAACCTTATATAACATAGGTCTACTACTTCAGGTTTTATTAAACATTTGCTTTTTTGGCTACCTTGCAAGTTCAACTTTATTTAGTCAAAAGGATTTAATTCTCTTGCCCAGATCACTATCAAAGTCAGTCCAGCATCAGTGGTGTGACTGGGGATGTGCTGATCTATTCCAACAAAAAAATTCATGATGTTATGTATAAATACAAACCATTTTACATGTATTTCTTTCACAGTGGGAGCCTCCAGATGCTGGGGATTAAATAGTTCTTTATTCAGCCTGTCTTTCCTCCATCTCCAATATCTTTGCCTTTGTTAACAATCACATTCAGCAATGCTCCAGTTCAGTAAATGAATTAAAATCATGTAGTAAAGTGCCTTAGTGAATCATGGCCTGAATGCTGTCAGCATTATTAGCACCCACTGCAGGGGAGGAAACTGATTTCTTTCCCTATAAATTGCCAAGTGAATTCTTTCTTTCTGTGCTCACATATATTTGTGTAGATAGAGGAAATACTGCAGGGCTAAAGAGAACAGTTTTCATGTAATTATATCAGAAAGGAATTGTGATATATCATCTATATAAAATGCCCCAATAAAAACATGCCAATAGCACTTCTGAAGATACACCCAGGGCTGCTTCTGCTTGTGTCAACCAGACTGAGAGCTTTAATTTTTTTCAGTCTATTATTTGCTCACTCAATTTAGAAATGGAGTCTACAAGTTAAGGAGTGCAATTTGTAGCAAATCAAAGTAATAACAAAAAATCCAGCTTGTCCACTAGAAGGATGATGCCCCAATCCAGTGCCTGGGCCACCCATATCGTGGCATTCCATCACAGCTGGAACTGGGAGGACAGGTCTGAGGAAAAGCTCATATTGCAGAGAGTCAAGGAAAAAAAAGTCAGATGAAATGAAAGTACTTTTGAATCAGATGACAAACTGCAAACATAAACCTTTTATGAATAAATGATAGCACTGTTTATATTACTGTTTATATTATATGATCTTACCATAATGATTAGGCACTTGAATTCCTTATTCTGAAGGGAACAATCTCCTCCCAAAGGAGACTAAAAAAGAACAAAAATAAAAATAATGCAGGTGAAAGGTTACAACTTTACAGTTCAATTCTGGATTTTTAAACTTGCAGGAAATGCAACGATACAACTCTGAAAGTCATTTAAAAAATGTCTCACCTTCAAATGACACAAATACCAAAGACTGGGACACCACATATTACCCACACAAGAACTATCAAAAATGCACTTCGTATACTGGAATGCATAAAAGTAATACAGCAATAATACTTTTTTTAACTGAAAAAAGACCCACAACTCGTACCAAGTATTGCCCACTCCAATTATTTTAATACCTTTTTGTTTCTCTGTCTCTCTATACCTGGAGAAACTTTCTGAGAATATTACAGGAGGCTAAAGAAGTTGCTTATTGCTGTTTCTTTGGTGTTGCAACACTTGCATAGCAATTTTTTTCTAGGCTCTGATTTGAAGTAAATCACAAAACTCACAACAGAATATCAAAGGGTGCTTCACTCATCTGTTCAGAAAACATCAATCTAATTCCACATTTTAAAGTCAAATTTGCAGTAGAGTTAAAGGGAACATTATATTTCCAGCTTGCACATTAGAAAGCACTACTACTAGGCTGGAATTTTGCTTTCAGAATATGGATTAAAAAATAGGGATCAGAAGCATTTGAAACTCCAACACACTGAGAACAATTTAGAAAAAAGTTGGGAAAAAAAAGGAACAAAGCATTACTTGTGGGTTGGGCAGGGAGGTGATGAAAAATCACAATGATGCTGGAGGAACTTATTAAAAACTTTCAGGATTTCAATCCTGGAACAGAAGACATTCTATCCAGCAGATAACTGACTTTTGTTAACTCTAAGACAGGTGGAAATGCCCTTACTTGGTTTATGTCTATTTCTCACAACAGCTGAAACCCCACCCACAGTTACATAAATATTTACAAATGTGCCCAATGTTCAGACATCAATAATGTGTTCACGGTGAGGTCACCGCTCTGTTGAACTTTCACATCCAACAGCTGAGCACCAGAACAGTATTTGCTAATGCAAATCTTAATGTGTCTTAATAACATTTGCTAAATGTTACTATGCAGATCTGAGTGTGAAAAGACATCCAAGAAGACTTTTCTTGTGTTGACCACATGGGTCTGAACATTTTACATGGCATTGCCTCTTCATTAAGAGTCAAAGCATCAGGTATCATTTCCTTTTAGCAATAAAGGAACCAGCTTTCCTGGGAGCTACCACATGATGAGAGAAACATTATGGACTGATTCCAATGGGTTGAAGTTCAACAAGGCCAAGGGCAGGTCCTGCCCTTTGGCCACACCAACCCCCTGCAGCGCTGCAGGCTGGGCACAGAGTGGCTGGAGAGCAGCCAGGCAGAAAGGGACCTGGGGGGACTGAGTGACAGGAAGCTCAACAGGAGCCAACAGTGTGCCCAGGTGGCCAAGAAGGCCAATGGGATCCTGGCCTGGATCTAAACTAGCGTAGCCAGCAGGCCCAGGGCAGTGACCCTTCCCCTGGACTCTGCCTTGGGGAGGCCACACCTTGAGTGTTGTGTTCAGTTCTGGGCCCCTCAGTTGAGGAAAGAGATTGAGGGGCTGGAGCAGGTCCAGAGAAGAGCAACGAGGCTGGAGAAGGGACTGGAGCACAAGTGCTGTGGGGAGAGGCTGAGGGAGCCTGGGGTGTTTAGCCTGGAGAAGAGGAGGCTCAGAGGTGACCTCAGCACTGTCTAGAACTGCCTGAAGGGAAGTTCTGGCCAGGTGGGGGTTGGTCTCTTCTCCCAGGCACTCAGCAATAGGACAAGGGGGCACGATGGGCTCAAGCTCTGCCAGGGGAAATTGAAGTTGGAGATCAGAAAAAAATTCTTGGCAGAGAGAGTGCTCAGGCATTGGAATGGGCTGCCCAGAGAGGGGGTGGATTCCCCATCCCTGGAGGCTTTTAAGGTGAACTTGGCCGTGGCACTGAGTGCCATGATCTGGTAAAGGGACTGGAGTTGGCCCAAGGGTTGGACTTGATGATCTCGGAGGTCTTTTCCAACCCAATCCATTCTATGATTCTATGATTCTATGAGAAAACTAAAAACAGAATATAACACATATATGTACAAATGTTAAAAGAAATAATATCGAGTCGCCCAACCAAACAATACAGACTCTAACCACAGAAATAGTAACAACTTTACCAAGTCACCCAACCAAATAATACAGATTTCAACCACCCAAACCCCACAAAACCACCCAAAAACTCTTCCAGAGAAAACTCCCACCAAGAGAGGAGACAAATTACCAAGCAAATGTTCCCCTCCATGGATAACACAAGGGGGATGGCAGCGAGGCCTCACCTGGGCAGGGCAGGGCAGGGCAGGGCAGGGCAGGGCAGGGCAGGGCAGGGCAGGGCGGCCTGACAGGGCTGAGGGAAGGCCAAAAGAGGCAGAAGCTACACCTGCTTCTCTTTTTATACCTCTTGGTGATGTCAGATGATATGAAATGTCTCTTTGGTTGCTTAACTCGGGGGATGTTTGTCCTTTCTAATCTATGTCACATCCTCTGGGCCTGCTGAACTGAGGCCTGGCTGGAACTGAGGCTCAACTGAGGCCTGGCCAGAACTGAGGCCTGACTGAGGCCTGGCTGGAACTAAAGCCCAAACTCCCACACCTCCCAAGCTCCCTGTGCCCCCAGCCCCTCCCTGGTGGGGTGGGTGAGGAGCAGAAAAGGCCTTGGCTCTGTGCAAACCCAAACTAAACCATCCCTCTGCTACCAGTGCTGTCCCAGCACCAATCCAGAGCTGTGGGAAAGAGGAGCCCCAGCCCAGCCCAGCCAGCACAGGGACTCTGCCTGTGCTGCCCTGGGACAAGCAGCTGCCTGAGGCCATGGTGCACCCTATTGAGATTCTGGGATTTTGGCTAAAAAACAACACTATGGTATCTGCAAATGGCAGGTGTCAAATGAGGGGGAAAAACAACAGAACCAGATAAACCCTCAAACAGAACTGAAGATATGAACCCATTCTCAAGCAGGGCTGTTTCTAACAAGGCCTTGCAGGGCCTCATTTTTAGCCCCACACACTTTTTAGGCACACATCTATATGTGTCTCTGTGTGTGTAAACACCTCTCAGTAGCTATATAAATATATACATTTACATGTGCACAAATAACCTGATAAAACACCTCTCCAAAAATTGAAAACATCAGATGACTGAAAAATAAACAGAATGGCAAAATGATGAGAACAAACCACTGGCACAGCACGAGCAGGAAGAACAAGCGCGAGGAAAGAATAAGGTTCCTAATGAATAAGGAATAAGGAATAAGGTTCCTGCAGTGAGAAATGGAGAAAATAAGCCAGAATAGGAAAAGAAGCCTAATTATAAGGAGCTGTTACTCTAAAAGATTTGCAGCTCGTAATATATAATCAAAGCATAAATAAATTGATGGTAGGCAAAAGGGACTCAGGGAAGCCTTGGCTGCAGAAACAGGGGAACACTCAACACTATCTTAGAAATTATTTTATTTATTTTTTGGAGCAGTGCTACTTCCCTGAAAACACCAATTCTCATTTCTGTCATAACATTTCATGAACTACCCAGAAAAACCAGCAGGAGCTCAGAGGCAGCCACAGGGATGATTAAAGAACTGGCCAACAGGGCTGGAAGTGAGATTGTATGAGGTCAATAATTTTTGGTTATCAGAGAGGTTGTTACAGATTATTTAGTCCCCAGCTGCACATATCTGTGTTAAAGAAACTTTACAAACAGTCTGTGCTGCTGTAGCAAAAACCAAAGACTGGCAACCACTGGATTCCTTTGAAAAAGATATGAGACAAATGCTTAGTTTTAATAGTAATTAACTGAAGCAGCACCTACAAATAATTGCTCCTACTTCATCAAGCATAAAGATGCTTTAAAGAGGGATAAACATCTTGGATGTATCTGTGCAGCTCCTGAAGAACAATGTCACTGGAGAAAACATCTCCTTTAGCTGGATTTACTCTGCAAGAGGAAAAAAGTCTGCAATGCTTTTCCTGTCTCACCCTTTTTTGCTCACTGTGTTTCTCAGAGGAGGAAGAATAAATCACCTGATTAAGACTCAGGGTTTGGTAGGATTCAACATAAAAGTACACTTGGAGATGGCTTTGCCAAGAGGGTTTTTTGACTGAATTTAATCCAGGGTGACCATTGAGTGGATACAATTCTCTTCAACAAACATGAAACCACAGGTCACGCACATGAAAATAAAGAAATAGTTAAATAAATAAATAAATAAATAGTTAAATAAATAAATAAATAGTTAAATAAATAAATAAATAGTTAAATAAACAAATAGTTAAATAAATAAATGGTTAAATAAATAAACAAACAAACAAACAAATAAATAACTACTTTTGGTTGGGTTTTTCCCTCATGGGAATTGTCTCCTTGTTTTCAGGATACTTCAGTTTTTCTCAAAATTGTTGCCAAGCAATTTTACCTGTGGCTTTCAGTCCAAATCTGAGTGTTAAAAAAGAAAAGGGTTTTTAAAGACTTCATTATGAAAGCACTCCCCATTCCAGGGAAAATCTTGAATTAGAACCCCACACCATCATTATAATGCTTGCAGAGCTTTCCTCTGTTGCTGAGCATGTGAGCTGAGCCAAGTCCTTTTGCCCATTCTCAGTGTCTGCCTGTGGAATTGCTGTCACCAAATGCACATTCTGCACCTGAGTGAGTCACTCTGAGCTCCCCTTGGAGTCCTGGGGCACAAACAGGCACTTTCAGGACAGGATTCATCTCCTCGTAAAGCAGATATCCACAACAAATTGGATGAATCCTGCCTGTTGTTTCCCTCCAGTGACTGTAAAATGAGGTCTAAGAGGAGCAGTACAGGCATAGACAATGAGAGAGTATTTAATGCATCCCTTATTATTTACATATAACAGCAGAGAAATCAACTAGGGGGAATAGTATATTGTGCTTTTTTTTAGTGTTCTGGTGTTCATTGTGTCCAAATTTGAAAACTTTTCGAGTGCTGGAAATGTTTAACTACATTAAAAACTCTAGGAAGTTGACTTGTATTATACTACTTTAAAATCAATAAGGAGCTGACCCCCTTGACCCCCCCAAACCACCGGGAAATCTTCTGCTTGGTTGCAGTGGCACCACAGGAAGCTCCAGTGGCTGAATGCACTTACATTTCACAGGGTGCTTTGTAGGAAACTGCATCCCTCATGTATTACCAGAAATGTGCTGACTTGCTGCAACAGCCACCTCAGAAAAGCTTTTAAAACTCCTAATTCTCCTTAAAAAGGTGGCAGATGGCGTTTGGAGCATTTGCTGATCCAAGATGCAGAGGACAAAGCTAAAAAAATTACCAACTGCAGTCAGAGGTAGGCAAAGCCTCCAGAATCTTTTACAAAAAAACTCCTTTTTTTTTTGGACTACCCAGTTTCTTGAGCTCAGCCAACAAAGCTGAGCAACACAAGGCATGAGAAGCAGAGCAGGGAAGGGCTTTGCCAACAACACTGTTGAGGAGTGAGTTATTAAAAAATGAAAAAAAAAAAGCTGTGGGAAGAATAGATATTTCATATCTGATTATTGTCTTGGATAAATGAATATGAAACAAACAGTATGAAATAACAGATTATTTTGCAAACTAAGGCCAAGACAACAACTGTTATTTTGAGCCCCCAGCTGAGATCTCTTCACACTCAAATGTCTGTGGTCTCCTCAATCACTCAAATCACACTGTAGAGAGCAATTCTGCTCTGAAAACGAGCAGCCAACCAAAGCTGTGTCATCACACCTCTCCACTTGCACCTCCTGGCTCTGCAGTTGCCTCTCAGACTTCAGCAGGGATGATCTCCAAGGTCCTGGGAGCTGAGGGGAACTTGGGAAGAAGAACTTATGGGGTGGGAAAAAGCCTGGCTTAACTCCCTGGGATTTGTGGTGCCATTGACCAGTCCAGCAGCTTCCCCTTGTTCTGCAGATTGTGGAGCTCCTCCAGTTCTCCCTCTGTCTGGCCAACACAGCACTTTTCCTGCAGATTTTATCATGGGAAGGGATGAATCCATCCCCCAGCATTAAGCTCTGCTTTTTAATAAAGCTGAATCAGCATAAAAACTCAGAAAGGACTTCAGAGTGGCTTTTATAAAATCCAAACCATTTCCTCTTTCTAGTTACAAAGCTGTCCCTCAGATTTCAAGCTCTGCTAGAAAGGCAGTAAGTACAATATTTAGATGACATAAGTAGAGGAACTGTGGAGCAGAAATGTTGTTCCAGAAGAAAATGTGCATCTTTTGTGAGGGATAACCCAGCATTCCATCTACTGTGGGAAACCAACTAAATTATTAAAGCAACAAAAAAAATTCTACATGGGATGGCTTTTTGCAAGTATGCTCATGGATATGTCCAGGTTCAGGAGAGTGTATTTGAAAAAGAACTGAGTGATCAGAGCTGGAACAGCAGGGATGGCTGGTAAACCCCTGTGATATATCATCTCATACTGAGCCTTTACCAAACACTGTGCATTATAAAATTTTTAATCAGTGCCTTAATCTGATGTTTTTATACAATTCATAAATCAAAGAAAAGAAGCATGAGGGCAACAAAAAAGTTTAAATCTATCTCTGCACCTGAAAACTGTCCTTGTGTTTCTAACTGATATCATGTGCAGTGAAGTCCTGACCAGCTGAGTACAAAGATTTACCTCAAATCACCAAGAAAAGCCACCAGAAAGGTGTCTTGGCAGGGAGACCCTCAGTTGGCAAATCCATCACATTGGTCTGGGAGGATTTGCTCCCAACCATCAATAAGAACACCCTTCACTCACAGCCCCCTCCTGTGAAGAGACAAAACCCACAGCAAAGCTCTAAAACAGAACCAAAACATTTCTCACCTGGGAATGCTGAAATTAATTTCTTCAGTTTATGCAGCTCTTTATGTAACCTGAAGTGATGATGCTTTATTTTGAAATGACAGAAATTTCAATGAAAAAATTGAAATAAAAGAATTTCAGGCATGGAAGTGACAGAACTTAGAGAATTGAGGGTTCAGGTGGGTGATGCCCTTTGAATGCTGCTCTGCCTCTGATGTGCCTGATGCTGCTGCAGAGGGGTCATCCCCTGAAAGAAGCGTGTGGTGATCTGGTCCTAAACAGTCCAGGCTAAATTTCCGGTGGAAGTCTCCAGGAACAACTGCATCAACTTCAACAGGCTTTGAATTTTATATCAGGAGCCCATGAGATGTGAATACCTCAATCATACAATTCTGTCAGGTATAATTTCTTATAAACAAGGTCTCTAGCACATCACATGTCATATTATTGAAATAAAATCCTGAAACCTTGAAATCACGTCCCTTGCCCATCAATTACTATTACATTTATTATCAACTTCATTCTTAGAATTAGATGACTACAAGGAGCTTTTGCTGATGTTCCATTCACCTGGCAGAGCTTTTGAATTGCATTATCTGAGAAATATCACCTCAGAGATATGGCATGCACAGGCTGGAACATTTCTGTTTACAGCATCATTAAAATGTCACTGTATTTTTCAAATGCTGGAGAAAGCTCTAGTGGAAGAATACATGCAGAAATCTTCCCATTATGCAACTGCCCTTAAGAGTAAGATTTAGGATTTAAACTAACAACTGACATTAATTGGAGGGGGAAAAATCTTTATAATAGCAATTTTTTGACAAAGAAACAGTTATTGTTCTATCACACTGTGAATGATTAGAAGCGAATCAGATTTATCTGCTGAATGCACAAAGCAATATGGTTACTGCAGATGACACTCCTGCAGCACCTGCTGCTGGAAAATGTGTATCTGCACTGAGCTCTTCACATCTGACTAGTGCATAAAAAGCCAAAATAACTCAGCTGGGAAGTGCAAGACTCTATTCTTCCAACAGCTTAAATTAACAAACATTTAACCAGCCCATCAGTGCTAAGCAGTAACTCAGGGCCTGGTTACTGAGCTCCCACTGGGTGCTTTGGGTGCCTTGGCTGCTGGGAGAGCTTAAGCAACATTTTTGGTCTAAAAATTCTGTGTAAGAGTGAAGTTGTTCTCCCTTCCTCCCTGACTGGCCATGTGCTCCCAGCACTGCTGCCAACAAGTATATTCTGTCAGGTTTCTCCTCACAGTTTTTGGGTTCTGAGTACAAAGCATTAATCATGAAGATCCTGGGCTAGATGTAACCAAAAGCCACAGAAAAATTTCATTCCTATGATATTTTGGCTTTAAAAAGGAGAAATTAATTGAGGAAGCTGGTCAGAGTAGGCTGAAGTGATGCCATTCAGGAAATCATATTATAGAAAATTTCCTGTGGCCTAAAATGTGTCTGCTCAGATCCCTGAGGCTGGGCTGGAAAGTGTGTTCTATCCCTTTATATTCTGTACACTGTAATGTCCATAAAATGATTTGAGTTTTGGTCATAATGCTACAAAGATGCCAGGCTAAAGTAAAATAGTAAACTGACTTGAGTTCAGTACTTGGCATGATTTCTCAGCCTTCAGAGAAGTCTCAATAAATATATTTACCATTCCAAAACATAAGTTCAAAAAGATTTTTGCCTCATTTTGGTTTCAAATGAAACTTGCAGGTGTGAAATCACTTTATGATGCAGCACAGAAGTGTCCCTTGAGTTATTTTTACAGTGATTGATAACAAGAAGTGCAGAGTGAAAGTTTCACCACTGGTTCATTCACTCACTTTAGGCCCAATTCTTCCTTTTTTTTCCTTGCCACACCCTTTAAAAGGGACAGGCCTGGGAAGTCCCACTGTCACCATGCAGAGATGGGGCTGGCAGTTGTGAAGCTCCTCCAGCCAATTCCCCCCATCCCACATCCCCAGTCACTGGATTGCAGGAAAGCAAAGCTTCCTTTTAGGGAGCTAAACACAAAGCAGGGAGCAAACAGAATTAAGCAAGCAGTGACTTAAAACTCCTACTCCATTAAACTTATACACCTTCCTGAAAAAAAAAAAAAAGAAAGAAAAAGAAAAAATTGGGGTTTTTGTACCCAGCTGTTTGAGCTTTTGCATTCTGTGCCACAAAGGCTGCAGCACAGGCAGGAGGAAGGGGAATTAATGATGGGAGGCACAGGAAGCAATAATAAAGTTATAAGACAGCAGTGCTAAAAGAAAAAGGCCCCTAAGAAAATAATGTGAGTCTTACCTATTCATTAGCTCTTGAAATGTTTCATTTGGCAAAGGAAATATAAAGCCATTTATGATTGACTTCAAGGAATCCAAAGACACAAATCCAGGTGACATCAATTGCTCTGAAGGCTTTTTCAATGCCCTGATAGGCTGAATGCAGCTATAATGAACACAATTTATAGTACTTTGCTCAGAAAAAACAAGCTCATGAAGCTTTTAAAACAATAATGCATTTTTTACAAGACCTTTCCAAACACTCTACTCTGTGAACTGATCAAATAGGTTACCCTGGCACGCTCTGATGGTCAGATGTTTAATTAATAAGCTCCCTACAAAACAGTATTCCCAATCACACACTCTCAAGTGACAAGTCTCTCAAAGCACAACTCTGCCTCAAAATGCAGTGCTAAAAATACTTTGTGGATCGGCCCTGCTTGATAACACCTGTCTTAATGCAACTTTCAACCCACCCATGGCACAGCCCTCTATCAAAGGTGCCCTCATTTAAGTGGGAGAATGTCAGAGCATGTAGAATAGTTAATTCAGCTGTTGTGCAAACATATCACTCATCTCTTTGTGGTTTAGTTTTTAAATTCATGGGCTGCTGCAGAGGAGCTGTTGGATGTGGGTTTGCTTATGGGACTTATAAAATGCCTGAAATTTGACTTACTGCAGGTTTTGATAAGGTGCAGGAAACAGGGAGGATACTGGTTTGTTTTCCTCAAAGTCAGAGCATCCCTGAGGCTTTTCTCCCCACACCGTTTTTGACAGGTACCCCATCTGCTTCTAAGCTGATTATTGTTCTTTCCAAACTGCTGAAATCACTGGGTAAAGACACAGGATGGAGAGACTTCAGGAAGCCCAAAATGAACATCCAGGACTGGCAGAGCTGGTACGGGCAGATCCACTGTGTTTCCAGCCCAGGCCTCCACATCCCTGTCAAAGACAGCACAGAACATCCTGAACTGGAAGGGTCCCACAAGGATCTTTTCCTCCCTGTCCTTGCTGCATCTGCCAAGAATCAGGGGCTACCAATGTCCTACAAAACTGCAAACCGGTTTCATCAAGGCCAACAGAAATCCTCCTGTGATATAACCTGAAAGAGGAAAAGTGCCCAAGTTTCCATTCCTCTTCAGAGCACACACATGGAACTTCATTTTCTGCACTTTTTCCTTTAACTGTCTGTTCTTACGCCAAAAAATCCTTCAGCAATTATTTATAATCCATCACATTACACTCTCTAACAATTCCACAGCATAAGGAAACAGAACTATTTACAAACACAGATATTCTAGATCATACTTGCAGTGAGCTGAAGAAATAGGAGATGTACGAACATCTTTAGAAACACAATATGTAAAAGATCATGAAAAACAAATAAGCACCGCATTTCTCTGCTTTCCTTGCCCTGCTCAAGACTGTCTATAGTCCACAAGTTGTCATTCCAGTCCTACATATAGTGCCACTTCCTTGGCCATCTACATGACCTGAATTTTAACATATCCCCACATTTCTCTTCTAATAATATTGGAATATTGTGATATTCTTAAAGAGATCCCAGTGTAAAGATCCCTGGAGTGGCAGTGGAGTTGCTGCAAACACCTTCCACAGTGAGACTGCTCAGAAAACACTTCCCTGACTCCAGCTCATATTTTATTTGCCTCAGCATGGAACCAGAAAGATGTAGTTCTTAAAAGGAAGCTTAAAATTCTCGTGCATAAAGAGGATCCATAAAGTCTCAAGCTGAAATGGTGCCACTACCACATCTTGTGTATCACAGGCAACTAATTTTCTCTTGACCTCTTTTGCATTTAGCCCCTTAATTAGGCTGTAAATACAATAAATCTTGTGTTGGGTTAAAGCACATCTTACAAAAATGCATGTGGTTAGTCCTGATAAATTTGTTCCAAGGGTCAATAACAGAAGAATTGATTGCCTTACTTTCTAATTTTAATTTTGTCTGTCTAGTGAAGACACCAACCCACAGGATGCAGCCACCTCTCCAACTCCCTTCTCAAAGGTTAAGCAGAGTGTCTGCTAACATTCTGCTCCAAAGCGTTCCCACCATCCCCTCAATCATTATTATGATGTTTGGGGTTTATTCTTTTGCACAATTTTCCAACCTCCTGCCAATGAGAGCAGTTGATGTGAAGCTGGTGCTTACTTTGACTTCTTTTGCCCACAAATTGCCCCTACATCCAATTTCCCTCCTCTCTGTGTCTTACTAGAGGGTGAGGATTACCTGTGAACTCTTTTTTTCCAAGGAAATTTCGAAGGGATTAAGGTTATTATGTCAGCTGGGAGTTGTGCATGTGGAAATACAGAATAAATAGTATTCTGACATATGTGAAGTGTGGTAGAAACATTTATGATAAAATGGATCAATTCGGTTCCCCTTTGAACAAACTTTTCCTGCACACATTCAGAATTCAAGGCATACTTCAAAAACATTGGTGATTATTTGGGGACTGACAGCTCTACTTTATGAAAATGCCATGAGAAAAACAATCAGGTGAATAGTAAATCTCAGCATCAGGAATTATCTTTTGGCACTTTTTAGGGGTGTCTGAGCTTATTTTTTGCTCTACTAAAACCACCCAACCAAGAGCAAAAAGTTTGGGTTCTGAACATAACCACTTTTTTTGCTTTTATAGATTCAGTCACCAAGGAATGCATTCCCAAACACAGCAGTCTCTTCCATCCTTCTCTACAGACTTTAAAGTCTGGGTTTGCTTTTCATTTCAATATATATTCCTTAACCAACCCTTCATCTGGAATTATTTTTTCAGTTAGCAATTTCCAAAAAATTGAAGCTGACAATGCACATTTAACAAGCAGAGAAACAGCTCCTGGTTTTCTAAGCATCAAGATATGCTAATTATAAGTACAACTATCCATTATTTTCCTCCTTCCTGGTTTTACACACATAAGGCTACCTCTAATTGTTCAAACTGAAAAACAAACAAATGTACCCATTATACTTTTTATGAATCCAGCCCATTGTTCAAGGAAAAGAAATCATTCTTTGCACAAAGATTTGCTCTGAAATTGCTGCCAGAGAAAATAACCTTGAGTTATTTGCTATGTAAGTGCCACAGGAGAACATTAGAGGTGCCTGGGGACAGCTTTGTCTTGAGCATGTGACTTTTAGGAAAAAGCTTTTAAGTTCAATATTTAAAAATTGCTGCCATATCCCTTTACTTACCCTGATCTTTAAATTAAACCCAGTTATTGCACATAGGGCGAAGTTGAATGCTTTTTATTTCTATTTTCAGTCATTTATCTCATAATGAAGGTTTGCATTACCTAATTGCCCTGAATTCAGGGTATCATTGGGATGTCAAGGAAATGGGGGGGGTGTATAAACATATTTTTTTTTCATTGTGGTTTTTCCCCACAAAACTGGAGAATGAGGCTCTGATGTGAAACCTGAATAACCCTCCTAAATGATCAAACCCAGCTCTGAAAGCCTGAAAGTCAACTTGGTCTTAGGCAGAGTTATATTTTTCACATAATCAAGTCAATGTTTAGACGGGAGGTTCCTTCAGAAAGGATTTACTACCTTCTAGCCGAGGCTGGGTTTCAGAACTGTTACATTTCTGGGGGTTTTCCCAGTATTTTTTAACAACCTTTTGGAGAGGTGAAACATGGAGCTGCTCTGACCTGTGTGAAAGGAATTCTGTGAGTGCAGACAGGGCCCTCTGGCTCAGTCTAGGCATTCAAAACACCTCTGAAAAGGAATATTTTCCCCCCTACTACACTGCAAGTTCCCTCAGCCCAAAATCTATGGATGGGCAGTGCCTTGTGCCAGGATCTGGACAGGAAAAACTCTCTTGATAATTCCAAGACTGGTCCAAGGGGCATTAAATTTAACTGAGAGTCTCCACCCTGTGTCCTGGAACAACCACAACAGGGTTATGGGAAAAAATATTTGTTGATCAACCCAAGGGAAATATTTAGCAGGCTCTGGCTTGAATCAGAAGCAGAAATCAATCCAGGACATCACACTGGGAAGGGGCAGCAGGAAGAAAGTGGGTGACAGAATTTGGATCAAAGAACAGGATTGAGTTTGGTTGTGTTTCTTTGGTGGGTTTTCTGATAACTGATCAATGCAGAAAGGAGCATTTTAAAAGGATTCTATTGCACTGTAATGCAAAACCAGAAACTCCAGAACAGCAGGAGCACAGGCCCTACCAATTAAGATGCTTTTTTCTCTGGAAGTCACAGCCCCAGGTCCGTGCTGTGAAAGGTGCTGCCCAGAAATGGGACAGACAATCACGTGAGAGAAGCACAGCCCAGCAGCTGATGGAGCTCATATTCTGCTCCACACTGGATTTTCCCAGTTTCCCAGCCATGCTCAGCTGCTGTCAGCAGTGCAGAGGTGTTTTGAGCAGTGAAGTGACTCAACATGTTCCCAACATGCAAAACCAGTATTGTCCTTCCCCAGTTTATCAGGGATTCAGAGGGAGGCATGGAGAGACTTGAAACAGCAGAAGGTGTTTAGATTTCAAGTTCTTGGCTTACCTGTGCCTCCCCAACCATGACATAGACAAAATAACATCAGACAACATGACCTGAGGTGCTCACTTGGAAAATGGGCCTTTAGGGGCTGAGGATTACAGCAAATACAGGTTGTGTGCACTAATTAATATGCAGACAGAGCAGAGTCACCTTTTCTGTCTTGCCCTTGAGATTTACCTGGACCAGTGCAAAATTACCAGTCCGAAAGTGAACTTGATCCATGATTTTAACCAGACTCTGAAAAACAACCAAAACCACATTATTCCTCTGACTTGGGCATTAATATTCTATTAACTGCCTCACAACTTGTACTTGAGGACACACCTGGAGCTGCTTGATGGTTCATTCAAAAGAAGAAATCCAGGTATAATTTGGGTGTATTTCAACATTCTCAAATTTATATAGGCTTCTTCAAAAGTCATTTGTATGATATTCTGTCAGTAAGAAAATAAAGTCTTACATTTTATCTCTATTATTTCCCATAGTCTCTTGTTTCATATTGAGGTGACTTGAGAGCATTATTTTCATTTGTTAATCACCTGAAGTTTTTTCTGATAAAACATCATTTTAGAGTTTTAAATCCCCCAAATTAAAATTTATGTTCTTTTTTTATTATTCAGCACTTATGAGAGGTAGTAACATTTTTATAGATTTATTACCTCTCAGATTGCAATGCCAAACACAAGGTTTATTGTCAAATAAAGCATCTTTTTGGTTTTTTGTTTCCTGCTTTGGAAGAGTATTGCTTCTGCTCCATAATTGCCTGTACCAAATTACTTCACTGATTTTGTTGCTATCTAATTCTGGAGAGTATCCCAACCAGAAAAAAACCCACACAAAATTAAACAGTGTAGCCAGGCAATGTGAAATGAGAAAAAATATTTTGGAAGTCACTCAAAATGAAATATTCAAATAAAAAAAACAAAAAAAAAAAAAAAAAAAAAAAAACTCCAAGCAATAAAGTATAATCCTAACAGTCCTGCTAAAAACTGTCCTGGTTATCAGGATCTGTTTTTCCAGGGAGAGGCAGTGGCTCTTGACTTTCTCCAGCTCCTGAGCTCAGCAGGATTGGGGAGCCACTTTCTCGTGGCGCAGCCAACAGTTTGCACCCAGCTGGGAAAGGGATGGGCTCCTGGGGGAAAGGAATGGGATCCTGGCTCCTCTAGGTGTGTCCTGCACACACACTCTGTCCTCTTGATACGTTGATTCTGCTGAATAATAGTTAAAAATAAAACCTTCTGTGTATCCTGTGTCAGGCAAAGAAACCAAAGGGTGAAGCAAAAGGCTGTCCTAACTCCTCTTACAAGCACAGAAAAGAAATCTTTTCTTCTTTTCACTACTTCTTCCTCTGGAAGAGCCTCTGGGGCTCCCACTGTCTCTCCTGTGCAGCTTTCAGGGTGAAGAAGGCACCAGCACTGCCCTGCCCTGTCCTAGATCTGAGGCCAAGGATGTCCCCCCAGTGCCACTCAGACCCCAGGAAAGGGGAGTCACACATTGCCACCCTGGTGTCTGTACCCCCATCCTGAAAATCCAGCAGTCTGGGATGAATCCTGACACTGGATTCCCCCCTCTGGAATCAATTGCCAGCATATTTATCCCTGCATACCCCTGCACCCATTAGTCAGAGAAAGGCTGAAGGCTGCAACTTGCACACAGCAGATAAACTGGAGAATTATCCTGCTCAAAGCAGCCTGCAGCCACTCAGAACATCACAAAGGCCCCAGCATTTAGTGCTATTTTTACTCTCAAACAAAAAAATCATGGCTGTTTCTTTCCTTACTTTCAAATTCCAAGTCCCTCATGCTCAGACAGGCCACGTGCCTGTGTCCCCATCCTGCATGGCTCCCTCAGTATCTCCCCATTTTTGGCACAGTCTGGGCAGTCTGCAAATTATAGGGGACTCGTGTAAACAAGAAACCAACACTGACACAACTGCAAGCACTGGAAATGTTTACTAACATATAATACAAAATGCCATTTCATACCTGTTTTGATAATGCAGGACAACCTTCCCTGACACAGTAGAAAGGGTTGCAATAATATTCTATGAGAAATGAGTGGTTTTAACTTAATGTCTAAGGCAAGTTCCTCTTCAAATTACACTGGCAAACATTAAGACCTTCAGGGAAAGCACGAATTTTAAGATACAATTCATATATTTTGAACAGTAGGCAGAGGATGATTTCATCAATAGTGAAAACCAGAGATTTGCTGGAAACTAAAGATCAAGGCAGGAGTACAAATTCATGTTCTGGAGTTCATTCCCAAAGCATCAGTGTGCTCCAGAATATTAGTGAATTATTTGTTCTACATATGCCAAAGCTTTATTTTTTTTTCACTTCAAAAATTACCAAAATCAAGAAGACATAGAGGTTGAAAGAATATGTGTACACAGGACAAAATGAAAAATATATTAACAACTCTGCCTGACTGAACAGGGTGGAAGAGGATAAAGGTTTTTGTGTGGCTAAAGACATGAAGACAGAAAAACAGCTTTTGTTCATTAAAAAAGTATTTTCCTAGAATTCTCTAGGACTCTGTATGTCTAGTACCTATAATTCTCTAGGAATCTGTGTCTGTAGTTCCTATAATTCTGTAGGAATCTGTATCTCTAGTTCCTATTATTCTCTAGGAATCTGTTCCTATAGTTCCTATTATTCTCTAGGAATCTGTATCTCTAGTTCCTAGAATTCTCTAGGAATCTGTAGTTCCTAGAATTCTTTAGGAATCTGTATCTGTAGTTCCTATAATTCTGTAGGAATCTGTGTCTGTAGTTCCTAGAATTCTCTAGGAATCTGTACCTATAGTTCCCATAGATAAGAAACAACAAAGGACATTGAAATTCAAAGGAAGGATCAAACTTGACCGGAGCAGCCCAGACTTTCTCCTGGCCATGACTGGCCAAACATTTTCCCCCCAAATCCCAGCTTTCCATGGAGACAGACACACAGCAATCTCCATTCCTTCCTCCCTGCAATCAGAGCTAACCCCAGTGCATTCTCTGGTGAGTGAAGCTCACACTGTGCTGCCTGGCACCAGGGGCACTTTTCTCTGCCAGCCCCACACCACCATTTGTCCTTCCAGGTTAGAAGAGCTTTGCACCAACCAGTTTATTGGGCAGAGACCCTGGGAGCACTTTGCCTGTTTGTTCTCTGGGGTGTTGGTGACACCACAGCACTCTCAGCAACCCCCAGACCTTACGCTGGCCATGCTGGCCATGCCCACCCCAGCAGCATTTCTGCATGGAAAGCACTCAGGGATCCCTTGGGAAGAAGGGAGACAATTAATATTTTAAGTATTTTCTTACTCCTCATGAGCACATCGGTGTCCATTGGAAACACAGCCCCTGCGGGCACCCGAGCAGGAGGAACTTCCAGACACTCCTGCCCTGATGCAGCTTGGTGTGAGGCGCTTTCCTGCCACCAGTCCCTGCTGCCCACACAGGTATTGCCATTTTCCTTGGCAATTGGCTGCCCCACAGATCTGGGGGTGCTGCTCCCCTCTCCTGCTTCCATGGAACTTCCTGGATGGCTCAGCCCATTTGGCAGGGAGATCTGCAAAGGGGCTTCCAATCATTCCCATCACCCAAACTCTTGTTCCTGCCTACAATAACATAAACCTTATTTCTGGTGCTGAATGAGTCTGAAAGGACTCATTTTAAGGGATCTCTGGGGCAAAAAGGCCTTTAGCATTATAGCCAGGAGAAGAGCTGTGGTTTGCAGAGAAGGCAGCCCTGGATGATGGAGAGAAACGGAAGTTCTGCAGATGCTCTTGCCTGTTTAGAGGGGTGGGCATGGGGTAGGCTGGGACAGACCCAGGGTCTCCTCTGAAGAAAACAAAAGCTGCTTGCCCTTGACATGAGGATCAGGAGCAAAATCTGTGTTCAAACTTGTGGCTGCTGCCCCTCATTAGAGCTGTACAGCCACCCTAATAAACAACATATGGGCAATCTGGGGTTACTATTTGCCAAGAAAGCAAAAATAGCGAAATTTTAATGGCAGCCTCAAGGAACATTCTGCAAGGAATGAGTTGGGGACAGAGCGGTAGAACATGCTGCCTTCCTCCATTTTTGTGAAAATGTGTCAAAAATGCATAAATTAGTGCAGGAAAACCCATCCTGCAACACCTGGCACTCTCTCTGGCAGAAGGAGTGGAGCTCAGATGTGCTTCAAGGCAAAGCCTGCAAACCCAGGGCAGCTTGGAGGGTCCCCACCCCACGAGCTGCCACAAGGGGACCTGCAGCAGATCCACAGCATCCAAACACCCTTCTGAGTGCAGGAGGTGGCCAGGACAGGAAAAGGGAGACCCTCAGCCACTCAGAGCTGATTGTAGCTGTCTCTGTGCCTGATTGTTCCCTCCAGCCAGGGATGCACACTCAGATTTCCTGCCCTTCACTGCACCTTCTGTACCAGGTACTGGGGGGAGAAAATTCCACACCTCCAAATGCAACATTTTAGTCTGCAAAGAGCTTTCAATCCAGCATATCCCACACAGGGAGATACATACATCAGATTTGGTTTGTTTTGTTAAAAAAACAGAAAGGAAGAAAATAAACCCCTGAAAAAAATATTCCTCTCTTGCTCTAAACACATCAGTGCTCATTTTCTCTATATTCTACTTTGGGCCATTCTGTGTAAAATCTTTAATTAAAGTTTTTCTTTGAAATTGTCATCATCAAACCAGAAGAAAGAAAGTAAAAAAGGGAAGGACACAGCTGTGCATATATGAAGTGCTATTCAGTACCAAATGAATTGGAACAAAATAAGTATCGTGACTGTTATGCTCTTAGTTTTGGCTCTGTATTCTCAGCAGCACAGTCTAACTTGTCACTTTATATTGATTCCATCTGTTTACACTCTGCAGAGTATTGGCTTCCTACAGTGAACATTTCCTATTTACCAGCTGGTAAAGATAGGCCCAAACCAGATAGAAAAGAATTAGACTATTTTCAGATCCTCATAAACATAAAACCAAAAATTAATGGAGGAGGGGAGGTGGGAGTAGGGGGAGTTAGTAGAATATATAGGCCTGATGCTTGTCCATATTGATAGCTCTTTACAGCACATTAGCAATTTTTAGAGACCCTGAAAATTGTGCAATGAATACACAAAATAAATCCATTTTCAGTCCTTTTGACACTCTGCTTTACATGAACAGCCTTGTTGTAAATGGGAATCAATCACTCCAGCAATCTTTAAATAGAGGCAGTTGGGCTCTCAAGTTGGCTAATACAATATTCCCACTCCCACCGGCCAGCTCTGAGTAGAGGAGCTCCAGAGAAAATGGATGTGCACACACAGTCCAGAGCCATCTTTGTGCTCTGACAAACTGAGATTTAGTTGGTTCTTTTTCAGAGTTGCTGGATTCTTTTCTCAAGGGGACTGTCCCTTGGAGGATATCACTTCAGGATATCACTGACTCACCTCAAGCTCTTTTTGGAAAGCTGAAGTTTTTCTAATATTCAGAAACACCATGTCATTGACATTGAGGTTCCTTTCTACTGTGTCCATATTTTACTGAGAACATTAGGAACATTCCTTTTTGGGTTTTGTCTGGTTTTGTTTGGTTGGTTGGTTTGTTTTGTTTAGATTTTTGTTTTAAACTTGCACATAGAAATTAAAACCCCAATCAGGAGTTGAAAATATAAACGTATCCTTGACTGCTTATGTGCATCCAAACAGAAGCAGAAGGAGGTTTGGCTTGACAATCACTGTGACAGGTTACAGATAAATATTTCAGAGTTTCTTAACTCTTTGGTGTGTCTGTGTACACCATTCATTTACATACCTTGCAGCACTTCTGTAGCTGAATTGTTCTTGGGATATTCATGTAGCAGTAACCTTGCTCAAGTTAATAATGCCTTCTCTTCATGTACTAGAATACACAGAACACACAATAATGTTAAAAAGTACCACAGAACCTTGCAAATTAAATACAGCTCTAATTAGGACTTTGGAGGATATTTTCAATTCATACATTCTATAACAAGGAGGTATTTCAGCAGTTTCTTTTGTGGCTTCCCAGGAAAATGTGAAGGCTGCCTTCAGTCAGCTGCACACAGCCAAAGGAATAAAAGCTATGGCATTAATAACAACTACAGCAAGATATGATTGATAGGCTTTTCTACAGCCAGAAAAGATTGTCTTGGATACAATCTGTCCTACCAGCCCCACGATATGTTAATATTTTATTCAGACTGGAGTGAGGATATATTCAGATGTCCCACTCAGTGTAAGGCAAGCAAATGGGTTGCAAACTCTACTGCAGCCCTGAGGTGCAATAACAGCTGTGAAATCAGAAAGGTTTTATTTCCTCCCCCCAAATTACAGGCCAAGCCCATGCCAAGCACAGCAGGAGGTTGGATTTTCCTTGGAATTTACATCAGGTTATGTTTAATGTATTTCTTCTTCTATGAGCAGTCTGAGGGTAGAGCCAACAGACTGTCTGTCACACAGCGATGGAGAAGACATGGAATACTCTGCTGGGTCCTTGGAAATAATAACTATCATTAGGTGTGATAAGTGACATTAGGGTAACTTGCAAATGCCCCAAAATATACTAAATTATCATTCTGTTTATAAACAAGTCTTCCTGGCTCAGTGTGTGCAGAAATAAAACAATAAAAATCCAGCTTTCCCACAGCCACATCACCACCTCCTCCTCCTCCATTTAAAAGAGCGTCTTTGTGCTGTTCAAATGTGTGCTGAGATTTAACTCAGCTGAGCGCTCAGTCACCAGGATATTCCTGTGTAAAAAGAGACAAATAAAAGGCTAAACTGCAATTCTTCTGATGTGACAGAATATTTTACATAAGTCTTGCAAAGGGCTAAGCAGTGTCAGAAATTGTACTGCCATGGAGAGGCTGATCCCTTGCAAAATTCAAACATCTTTGCTCAAGCCTCATAGTTACTAAGAAATAAATCACAGTGGGACCACACCAGTCCTACACCAGAGAGCTGTAGCAAGACTTATGGGAAGAGAAGAGTTCTTAGGGGTTTGATGCCAAAAAGGGATCCACAGTGTGGGTTAGACAGGCTTTAAAAGCACTACTTAGCACTTTAGCAGGATAAAAACTCCTCTGACAACAACAAACCTCTAAACACACAAGTATGATCAGATCTTCCCAATATAACAGGACAACATCCTTTTAAACACGTTACTAAACTGATATCAGTACCTGAGAGCAACACCTACTTTCCTGAAGTGAATTGCTACCCCAGCACATGGTTTTTGTTATCATTCCTTGGGCAGGGATTCCAGCTGACTTCGTGTCCCTGTTTGGCAGCTGGGGCTGCTCAACCTTAAAATAAATATAATAAAAAGGACTAGAAGCACAAACCCCAAGTGCATCACAGCCCTGTCAAAGCCCACTGCGAGGACATCAAGGGGAGAGTTTTGGTTTAGCCTGAGAACAGCTACAAATGCAAGAAAGTGCCTTTGTTGTGGCTTTTCTTCCCAGCTCTGCACTGCTTTGGTCAAAAATCACCACAAATGTGAATCCCTGAGGCAACAGATATGTGGCAGCTGCTCCTCTACCACAAGTGTGATGATTGTTGGTGTAAAACACTTTTTCTTCAAGGATGGGTTGGGTTTTTTTGGCTTTCACACAGAACACAAAGAGGTACCTACAGCTTGACCTGACCTTTGGAATGACAGAGCACTCACAAATCCTGAGGTCAAGGAAGTCTTAGTGCCAATTCCTCCTCTGCTCTCATCAAGTGCTCTTCAGAGAACAAGCAGCATGTCGTCTTCTCCGCAGCACACACCATTGGCCACCAGTAACATTCCTCTAAAAATTCCAAAAAAATCCCGTAAAATCCTGTAAAATTCCTCTTACAATTCCTCTTAAAATTCCCCAAAATTCCCCAAAAATCCATCTTAAAATTCCTCTTAAAATTCCCCTAAAATTCCCCCAAAATTCCTCTATTTTTGCTCCTGTGTTCTCATCCTCCTGACTTGCACCAAACACCACGTCAGATCATTCCCAGAGTCAAACACCACCCAGGTTTACTTTAATTAATGGGCTCCACAGGTGCCAAACTGCCCTCTCTGCACATTCCTCTTTAGTTTCACCCTTCTCTGCCTCTGAAAAGCCTCGTGCAATGTTACCCCTGTCCCTGTCCCTGTCCCTGTCCCTGTCCCTGTCCCTAGGGTGAAGCCCTGGAAGTCGGGCTCTGCCCTCACTTCAGCCCTAAATTCCTTGAATTTGGAATAGTTTGAGCTTTAAAGAGGGGGAGAAAGCAGCTCTGGGAATTCCTCCTGGCCAAACTGCTGGAAAACAGCACCTGCACTGCCCTCCCGTGGAAATCTGTGCCCGGCTGCTCAAACCAACCTCCTGAGCAGCGCTTTTTTGGCTTCTGGGCATCACAGACAGTCTCAGAGAAGTCCTCTAAAGCAGCAGACCAAGAGACCAAGATCTGGGCACGATCCCTCTGTTAATGAGTTTAAAAGCAAGCCAAGAGTAACTCAAATTCTCCCCGAACACTGGAAGAAAATCCAGCCCCAAGTGTACAAAAAGCCTCCCCATTTTATTATATTGCACATAATAAAGAAAAGATTAACCTTTTATTCCAGGAAAGATCTGTCATTTGTTATTTAATTAGTTTTCACTAATTAATTAGAATTTTTTAAGCTCCCCTGTCTCTCTGGGAGAAAGTGGGCTCAGGCCCCTCCCTTAATTTTTTTTCCTTTTCTTTTGCTGCTCCTCTTCTTCCTCCTGCTTCCTTTCAAAGCCCTAATCCCAGTTTTGTACCTTCAGTATTACCCCCC